>NC_091460.1:144631202-144996202 GCF_027789765.1 Dendropsophus ebraccatus | reverse complement strand
GTATGCAGGAGGATGGAGCCCTGGTCAGGAGGATGGAGCCTTGTGTGCAGGAGGATGGAGCCCTGTGTGCAGGAGGATGGAGCACTGTGTTCAGGAGGATGGAGCCCTGTGTGCAGGAGGATGGAGCCCTGTGTACAGGATGGATGGAGCCCTGTGTGCCGGATGGATGGAGCCATGTGTACAGGATGGATGGAGCCCTGTGTGCAGGAGGATGGAGCCCTGTTGGCAGGAGGATGGAGCCCTGTGTGCAGGAGGATGGAGTCCTGTGCAGGAGGATGGAGCCCTGTGTGCAGGAGCATGGAGCCCTGTGTGCAGGAGGATGGAGCCCTGGTCAGGAGGATGGAGCCTTGTGTGCAGAAGGATGGAGCCCTGTGTGCAAGAGGATGGAGCCCTGTGTGCAGGAGGATGGAGCCCTGTGTATAGGAGGATGGAGCCCTGTGCAGGAGGATGGAGCCTTGTGCAGGAGGATGGAGCCCTGTGCAGGAGGATGCAGCCATGTGTACAGGAGGATGGAGCACTGTGTACAGGAGGATGGAGCCCTGTGGGCAGGAGGATGGAGCCCTGTGTGATGGAGGATGGAGTCCTGTGAGCAGGAGGATGGAGTCCTGTGTACAGGAGGATGGAGCCCTCTGAGCATGAAGATGCAGCCCTGTGTGCAGGAGGATAGAGCCCTGTGCAGGAGAATGGAGCCCTGTATACAGGAGGATGGAGCCCTGTGTACAGGATGGATGGAGCCCTGTGTGCAGGAGGTTGGAGCCCTGTGTGCAGGAGGATAGAGCCCTGTGTGCAGGAGGATGGAGCCCTGTGTGCAGGAGGATAGAGCCCTGTGTGCAGGAGGATGGAGCCCTGTGGGCAGAAGGATAGAGCCCTGTGTGCAGGAGAATGGAGCCCTGTGTGCAGGAGGATAAAGCACTGTGTGCAGGAGGATGGGGCCCTGTGTGCAGGAGGATGGAGCCCTGTGTGCAGGAGGATAGAGCCCTGTGTGCAGGAGGATGGAGCCCTGTGGGCAGGAGGATAGAGCCCTGTGTGCAGGAGAATGGAGCCCTGTGTGCAGGAGGATAAAGCACTGTGTGCAGGAGGATGGGGCCCTGTGTGCAGGAGGATAGAGCCCTGTGTGCAGGAGGATGGAGCCCTGTGGGCAGGAGGATAGAGCCCTGTGTGCAGGAGAATGGAGCCCTGTGTGCAGGAGGATAAAGCACTGTGTGCAGGAGGATGGAGCTCTGTACAGGAGGATGCAGCCATTTGTACAGGAGGATGGAGCACTGTGTACAGGAGGATGGAGCCCTGTGTGATGGAGGATGGAGCCCTGTCAGCAGGAGGATGGAGCCCTGTGTACAGGAGGATGGAGCCCTGTGGGCAGGAAGATGCAGCCCTGTGTGCAGGAGGATAGAGCCCTGTGCAGGAGAATGGAGCCCTGTGTGCAGGAGGATAGAGCCCTGTGGGCAGGAGGATGGAGCCCTGTGGGCAGGAGGATGGAGCCCTGTGTACAGGAGGATGGAGCCCTGTGTGCTGGAGGATGGAGCCCTGTGTGCAGGAGGATGGAGCCCTATGTGCAGGAGGATGGAGCCCTGTGTGCAGGAGGATGCAGCCCTGTGTGCAGGAGGGTGGAGCCCTGTGTGCAGGATGGATGGATCCCTGTGCAGGAGGAGGGAGCCCTGTGCATGAGGATGGAGCCCTGTGTACAGGATGGATGGAGCGCTGTGTGCAGGATGGATGGAGCGCTGTGTGCAGGAGGATGGAGCCCTGTGTGCAGGAGGATGGAGACCTGTGTACAGGAGGATGGAGCCCTGTGTGCAGGAGGATGGAGCGCTGTGTGCAGGATGGATGGAGCCCTGTGCACAGGATGGATGGAGCCCTGTGCACAGGATGGATGGAGCGCTGTGTGCAGGATGGATGGATTGCTGTGTGCAGGATGGATGGAGCCCTGTGTACAGGAGGATGGAGCCCTGTGCAGGAGGATGGAGCACTGTGTGCAGGAGGATGGAGCCCTGTGCAGGAGGATGGAGCCCTGTGCAGGAGGATAGAGCCCTGTGGGCAGGAGGATGGAGCACTGTGTTCAGGAGGATGGAGCTCTGTACAGGAGAATGGAGCCCTGTGTGCAGGATGGATGGAGCACTGTGTGCAGGAGGATGGAACCCTGTGTGCAGGAGGATGGAGCCCTGTGTACAGGAGGATGGAGCCCTGTGTGCAGGATGGATGGAGCGCTGTGTGCAGGATGGATGGAGCCCTGTGTGCAGGAGGATGGAGCCCTGTGTGCAGGAGGATGGAGCCCTGTGTATAGGAGGATGGAGCCCTGTGCAGGAGGATGGAGCCTTGTGCAGGAGGATGGAGCCCTGTGCAGGAGGATGCAGCCATGTGTACAGGAGGATGGAGCACTGTGTACAGGAGGATGGAGCCCTGTGGGCAGGAGGATGGAGCCCTGTGTGATGGAGGATGGAGTCCTGTGAGCAGGAGGATGGAGTCCTGTGTACAGGAGGATGGAGCCCTCTGAGCATGAAGATGCAGCCCTGTGTGCAGGAGGATAGAGCCCTGTGCAGGAGAATGGAGCCCTGTATACAGGAGGATGGAGCCCTGTGTACAGGATGGATGGAGCCCTGTGTGCAGGAGGTTGGAGCCCTGTGTGCAGGAGGATAGAGCCCTGTGTGCAGGAGGATGGAGCCCTGTGTGCAGGAGGATAGAGCCCTGTGTGCAGGAGGATGGAGCCCTGTGGGCAGAAGGATAGAGCCCTGTGTGCAGGAGAATGGAGCCCTGTGTGCAGGAGGATAAAGCACTGTGTGCAGGAGGATGGGGCCCTGTGTGCAGGAGGATGGAGCCCTGTGTGCAGGAGGATAGAGCCCTGTGTGCAGGAGGATGGAGCCCTGTGGGCAGGAGGATAGAGCCCTGTGTGCAGGAGAATGGAGCCCTGTGTGCAGGAGGATAAAGCACTGTGTGCAGGAGGATGGGGCCCTGTGTGCAGGAGGATGGAGCTCTGTACAGGAGGATGCAGCCATTTGTACAGGAGGATGGAGCACTGTGTACAGGAGGATGGAGCCCTGTGTGATGGAGGATGGAGCCCTGTCAGCAGGAGGATGGAGCCCTGTGTACAGGAGGATGGAGCCCTGTGGGCAGGAAGATGCAGCCCTGTGTGCAGGAGGATAGAGCCCTGTGCAGGAGAATGGAGCCCTGTGTGCAGGAGGATAGAGCCCTGTGGGCAGGAGGATGGAGCCCTGTGGGCAGGAGGATGGAGCCCTGTGTACAGGAGGATGGAGCCCTGTGTGCTGGAGGATGGAGCCCTGTGTGCAGGAGGATGGAGCCCTATGTGCAGGAGGATGGAGCCCTGTGTGCAGGAGGATGCAGCCCTGTGTGCAGGAGGGTGGAGCCCTGTGTGCAGGATGGATGGATCCCTGTGCAGGAGGAGGGAGCCCTGTGCATGAGGATGGAGCCCTGTGTACAGGATGGATGGAGCGCTGTGTGCAGGATGGATGGAGCCCTGTGTGCAGGAGGATGGAGCCCTGTGTGCAGGAGGATGGAGACCTGTGTACAGGAGGATGGAGCCCTGTGTGCAGGAGGATGGAGCGCTGTGTGCAGGATGGATGGAGCCCTGTGCACAGGATGGATGGAGCCCTGTGCACAGGATGGATGGAGCGCTGTGTGCAGGATGGATGGATTGCTGTGTGCAGGATGGATGGAGCCCTGTGTACAGGAGGATGGAGCCCTGTGCAGGAGGATGGAGCACTGTGTGCAGGAGGATGGAGCCCTGTGCAGGAGGATGGAGCCCTGTGCAGGAGGATAGAGCCCTGTGGGCAGGAGGATGGAGCACTGTGTTCAGGAGGATGGAGCTCTGTACAGGAGAATGGAGCCCTGTGTGCAGGATGGATGGAGCACTGTGTGCAGGAGGATGGAACCCTGTGTGCAGGAGGATGGAGCCCTGTGTACAGGAGGATGGAGCCCTGTGTGCAGGATGGATGGAGCGCTGTGTGCAGGATGGATGGAGCCCTGTGTGCAGGAGGATGGAGCCCTGTTGGCAGGAGGATGGAGCCCTGTGTGCAGGATGGATGGAGCTGGCCCTGGTGCTGAATGTTCTATCAGCTTTATGTCTCCATCCTTTCTATATAAATTTGATGCTATAGTGATAGGTATCTGGATGTATGGGTGTATAGGTGCATAGGTGTATAGGTGCATGGGTGTATAGGTGCATAGGTGTATGGGTGCATAGGTGTATAGATGTATAGGTGTATAGGTGTATAGGTGTATGTGTGCACAGGTGTATAGATGTATAGGTGCATAGATGTATAGGTGTATAGGTGTATGGGTATATGGGTGTATAGGTGAATAGGTGTATAGGTATATAGGTGTATAGGTATATGGATGTATAGGTGTATAGGTGTATGGGTGTATAGGTATATGGATGTATAGGTGTATGGGTGTATAGGTATATGGATGTATAGGTGTATGGGTGTATAGGTATATGGATGTATAGGTGTATGGGTGTATGGGTGTATAGGTGTATGGGTGTATAGGTATATGGGTGTATAGGTGTATAGGTGTATGGGTGTATAGGTATATGGGTGTATAGCTGTATGGGTGTATAGGTGTATATGTGCAGCTCTTATACAACATCTTCTAGACACATATTAAATCTTGTTACCGGTAATTACCGATCCCAGGACCCTGACTGTGACTGATCCTCCCTGACTAACAATGCTCGGAGGCTGCTGCACAATCACAATCATCACACAGGAGATTCCACTAAACCTGCACAGATATTTCCTCCCATTAATAGTTATAAGATTCTATAGAATAATCCAGTATAGAAGAGGTGGCTGATGGGTAAGATGAGTCTATGGGGCAGATATTTGCCCTCAGGCTGCAGTCAGATGATTATCACCCCAACTGGGGCAAAGTGGGAGACAAACTGGGAGCAGAGACAGCTCAATAATATGGTGATAAACTCCTGACTGTGATGAGTCTCCTGGGAGAGGACTCCATTAGGACTGACACACAACTGTCTGCTGTACAGCCCCTCACACCATCCATCATCCATCATCCTCATCATCATCATCATCATCATCATCGATTATTGGTTATATATCCAACCTCTCAGAAATAATACTGGGCTCTGCTATGTACATCCTTTTATTACCACCGATAGAAGATGCTGGAAGTTTCACACAAATCCAGACAAACTTTTTTTTCTTTAAAATAAAATTTCTTTACAAACAATTGTCAAAGTTTTTTTCTCTCTTATTTTTTTTTTTTTTTAATAAAAGACGAATAAACATTTGGAATAACTTAACACATTACCATCATAAATAAAAGAGTCTATAGCAAAACAAAGTCAAATCCAGTCTTTTTTTTTTTTTTACGGGACAGAAAACCTGGAATCAATACAGCAAAAACCGGTCAGGATATATTTATATGTGTTGTGTGTGTGTAAAACGAAACGTCCTATTTACACTATTCTGCTTGTACATTAGGCCCCAGTGAGAAGTGGGTTGTATCACTGCTGGCTGTTCACACTGTGCGGTACTGCTCACCGGCAGTGTGGGGATCCCCATTAAATATGTAAGCAGCAGCTCCCCAATCCCTACTGAGGGCCCCAGCTATGGAAATCTACAGATGCTGATGTCTATGAATCTCATTCAATCCGTATTTGTTGCTTTGTATTTAAAACCTGCGTTTTCTGTGCAATAAATTATGTGAAACAGATCGAGAAGCAGCAAATCAACTTTGTAAACGACGCATCATCCCCCATAGGAAAACAACGAAATAATAATCATAATAATAGTAATAAAAATAGTGATACATACATCAGGGTGATGCTTTGTAGAGTCACAACAGGGGACAAATATACTCATCATCATCATCATCATCATCACATTAAAAATAGAAGTACTGTATATTTATATATATTTATATCTGATTTATCACGTTATCATTGGACTCGATTGGAGAAAGGTTTTTGTAGTAACCGAGTCCCGAGTATCAGTCTCTTTTCCCGGGATCCGCATAGTCTTACAAATTAGTCGCGATTAATCGGGAAGAAAAAAAAAATAAGAAAAAACGTGTCTTACTTGTGCAGTCCTGGTCCATTAACTGACTGTAGATGAGGAGTCAGCAAGACACTAGTGACCTATGGGAGATATAAGGGAAGGTCCCGGCTATGTACACGGAAAGAATAAAAACTCTGCTGTCCCTTATAAAATCCCCGGCCGCTTTTTAGTCCCGGATCCCGGCTCCAGTCTCAGATCCCGGCTCCAGTCTCAGATCCCGGCCGAGTATTTCATCCGTTTCTGTTTCTGCCGCTGGTTACAGAACCAGACCCGGACCACGTTCTTTTTGAGGTCGAGTTTCTCGGCGATGGCCGCGATCTTCTCCGAGGAGGGTCGAGGCTGGATGGCGAAGTAAGCTTCCAGCGATCGCTTCTCCGGGGCGGCGATGGACGTGCGCTTCCTCTTCTTCTCGGCCCCGTTGAAGAGCTCGGGCTTGGTGAGCTTCTCCCGGTGACTCTTCTCCGCCTCCTCTAGCCAGGCTTGCAGGATGGGCTTGAGGGCGATCATGTTGTTGTGGGACAGGGTGAGGGACTCGAACCTGCAGATGGTGCTCTGGCTGAGGGAGCCCACCCCGGGGATCTTCAGGTTGGCCAGGGCAGCCCCCACATCCGCCTGGGTCACCCCCAGTTTGATCCTCCTCTGCTTGAACCTCTCAGCAAAGGCTTCCAAGTCCCGGGGATCGGCGTCCACGTCGCTCATGCAGCCCATGTGGGAGGGCAGCCCGTGGGCATGTGCCATGCTGAGTGCCGCCTGGTGCATGGGGTTCATGCCTGACATGTGGGGGTGAGCTGGAGTGGACACCACCGAGCCATCAGGTCCTGTCATGGCCCCCAGTGTCAGCCCTGGGGTAATGTGGTCCAGCAGTTCTCCTTCCAGGGGCTGGTGGTGGTGATGGTGGTGATGGTGGTGGTGATGGTGGGAGCCTGCCACCCCAGAAGGATGGGAGATGGGCACTGAGGAGGAAGAGGAGGCAGAGGTGCAGGGGATAGTGTTCATAGTGTGGTAGGTGGCGTCCGGCTTGAAGGGACTGTGGTGAGGAGTGTGGTGGTGGTGGTGGTTCTTGCACTGAGAGACTATATCCACAGCTGCCAGAGCTTCTGCACGGGCCAGCAAACTCTCATCCAGACCCCCGAATATATTGCTCTGCAATGTCAAATAGAAAGCACACATTACTGTCTGCTGGGAATTCTGCGATTAAAACTTTTCCAGAATGTTAAAATAATCCTGGAATAGAGAGAAGAGAGAGAAGAGAGAGAGAAGAGAGAGAAGAGAGGGGAGAGAGCACAACAGCAGCTCCATGCAACATCCCAGGTCATAAAAATTAATATGAAAGGCAAGAGCGGCTGCATACATAAGTGGAGGCAAAAGAGAAGAAGAAGGAGAAGAAGAAGAAGAAGAAGAAGAGGAGGAAGAAGAAGAGGGGGAAGCGCCGGATGGGCAGGGTGAGCTGCAGGCATGAAAAAAACATCAAGCACATAAGCAGCAGGGGCAGCTGTCAGCGTGAGCGGTGGTCGTGCACACTACGTACCGGAGGGGCCGGGAGACAGGCTCGTCTCATCGCCTCCGAGCTGCCGGTGCTGCTGCCGGTGCTGCCGGTCCTCACGCTGCTGATACTCGGGGAGCTGGTGGCCGACGACGAGGAGTGCGGGGAGGAGGAGTGCAGGGCTGAGTACTTGGCTTCGTCCATGCTGAAGGGCTGCTTGCTGTTCAGAGACATCATCATCATGCTGAGCTGTGGTGGAGGGGCGCAGGGACCCCCAGAACTAGATAATGGTGGTGGTGGTGGTGGTCCAGGCTTCCTCCTCTCCTCTCACTCTCAGACTGTCCCTGTGACAAGGAACGTGGCTTCTGTCTCTATCCTTCTCCTCCTCCCCCCGAGAGTAAATAGAAGCTGTAAGATTTCCCTTCCTCTGCTGCCCCTCTTACTCCTCCTCCCATCCAGGGTCTCCCTCTTCTCCTGCTATTAATCTTTGATGGTCCTGGATACTAAGAAGCAGCTCAGCCTCCTGTCAGTGACCTGGGCATGAGCAGGGGGATCAGGGAGCAGGAGGATCAGGAGGATCAGGGTGCAGGAGGATCAGGGAGCAGGAGGATCAGGAGGATCAGGGTGCAGGAGGATCAGGGAGCAGGAGGATCAGGAGGATCAGGGTGCAGGAGGATCAGGGAGCAGGAGGATCAGGAGGATCAGGGTGCAGGAGGATCAGGGTGCAGGAGGATCAGGGATCAGGGAGCAGGAGGATCAGGAGGATCAGGAAGCAGGAGGATCAGGGAGCAGGAGGAGCAGGGAGCAGGAAGATCAGGCAGCAGGAGGATCAGGAGGATCAGGGAGCAGGAGGATCAGGGAGCAGGGGGATGAGGGAGCAGGAAGATCAGGCAGCAGGAGGATCAGGGTGCAGGAGGATCAGGGAGCAGGAGGATCAGGGAGCAGGAGGATCAGGGAGCAGGAGGATCAGGGAGCAGGAGGATCAGGGAGCAGGGGGATGAGGGAGCAGGAAGATCAGGCAGCAGGAGGATCAGGGTGCTGGAGGATCAGGCAGCAGGAGGATCAGGGAGCAGGAGGATCAGGGATCAGGAGGACTGGTGCAGCCATGGGTCCCAGGCTCCCTCACCCTTCCCTCACTGAGATGCTGTGCCCTGTCCCCTTTGCCTCCATCATCCCTGTCCCTGTAATGTGGTGTCTCTGTCTCTCCCTGTGGGGGATCCTCTGCTCAGGCGGCTGTTGCTGCTGCTGGTGCTGGGGCTCCTGCTGTACACCTTGGCCTGGCAGGTATGAGAGGAGGAGGCAGCAATGTGGATTGGATGCTGGGCACATCCTGCCTCTCTCTTCCAAGGGTTCCCAGCTCCTCTCTGATTGGACAGCTGTGTGTGTGTGTGTGTGTGTGTGTGTGTGTGTGTGTGTGTGTGTGTGTGTCTCAGACACTGTATTACCTTCCTTCTCTGCTTGACAATAGATATTCGTTGATTCCATATTTCATTCTCTTATTTTTATTATGCATGTAACAATTCCCCCTGTCAGTATTCCGGCCATTGCTGTTTCTGCCTGTAGCAGTGTCTTACACTAACATTAGTGACATTATATGAACACACTTGTTGTGCACTGACATCATGGAGAGAAATGTGATGTGATCCCTGCAGTCAGACTGGGAATACATCACTAGTTACTCAGATAATTCATGGAGTTCATAGTTCTTTAGATTCAGACGATTGCTGCGGTTCATGGACGGAATAGGGAGAATTTTACTGGCCTTTACACACTTGTTTTGTATCATATTTTACAGCACTATATATATATAGATTAATAATGATAGTAGTAATAATAATAATAGAAATAATAATAATGCTAATACTACTACTAATAATAATAATAAGAGTAATATTAATAGAAATAATAATAATAATAATAAGAGTAATAATAATACAAATGATGGTTATAATAGTAATATTAATAATATTAATAATAATAATAATAATAATAAAAGAATAGTGACACAAATAATAGTAGTAATAATATAAGAAGAAGAGTAATAATAATAATAATAGAAAGAATAATGATGATACTAATAATAATAGTAATACAAATAATAGTAGTAATAATATAGGAAGCAGCAGCATCTTGTACATCTACATGTTTTTCCTCTTCACAGACAGCTGTAATAGTTGTGTTGCAGCTATGAAGGGGTTAACCCGGTATCTGGGTATAGAGCAGTCAGTGACTATGTAGCAGAGCTGAGCTGCTCTCGTCTCTCCTCAGCTGGGAGGACACAATGCAGCCAGGCACAGGGGATTGTCTCAGACAGGAGACCCCTCCATTACATTGTACAGCTCTGACTGTCGCCATCCTGAAGAAATGAAATAAATCAAAGTTAAGAGCTTGAGGATCATTTAATTATTGCGCCAATATCGCTGTGCGCCAAATCCGACAACATCTCTAAGCAAATTACGGGGCCCAGGCAGGAATGATTAGATTGCAATTTCATTTAGGCCGAGGAGCCCCAGCTCTTCAATATGGAACCTGCTCTGCCTCATCGGATTTGGATGCGTAATTCGCCTTGACGAATTTATTAGTTTTCATAATAATGGAGGAAATGAGCAGCTCCATAGTCTCCTAATAGAGTCTGCGCCATAATAGAGTCTGCGCCATAATAGAGTCTGCGCCATAATAGAGTGTGTACTAGGACTGTCATGTATCATGTCTCATGTATCATGTATCATGTGTGTCATGTATATCATGGAGTCTCCTAATACAGTCTGCGCCATAATAGAGTGTGCGCTATAATACAGCGTGTACTAGGACTGTCATGTATCATGTCTCATGTATCATGTATCATGTGTCTCATGGAGTCTCCTAATACATGGTGTGTCTGCGCCAGGAGGCTGCACGGAGCTCTTCTTCATTCCTTCTCCTTCCCAGTCAGGCATCTCCAGCCCTCTCAGCTCCCCATACAGCAAGGAAGGAGTTAACCACCCCAGGTTGTCACTGAGAATGGCTCCAACTTTACATCATCTTCTAATTAACAAGGTCGGTGGGATTTGCCAACTCTTCAAGGGGCGACCAGAGCTGTAATAGTGATATAATGGGGGGGGGGGGGGCTGCTCAGTGTGGGGGTCTTACACCTCCCCTGCTGGTTACACTACAGGGCGAGCAGGTGGGCAGGATGCCTGGGTATAGAGATATCGACTGCCGATGTAATGCTAAAGGATAATCGATATGTTGATTGAGCAGGAAAGTTTTACATTTGGGTGATTGTGGTTTGTAGATCTGTAATATCTGTGTTACACCTAAAGTGATAAATGAAATATCTAACTCTGAGATTGTAATTATATATATATATATATATATATATAACTATATCATGTAACATTCAGAATATCGGAGATAGATAGATAGGAGATAGATAGATAGATAGATAGATAGATAGATAGATAGATAGATAGGAGATAGATAGATAGATAGATAGATAGGAGATAGATAGATAGGAGATAGATAGATAGGAGATAGATAGGAGATAGAGAGATAGGAGATAGATAGATAGGAGATAGATAGATAGGAGATAGGAAGGAGATAGATAGATAGATAGGAGATAGATAGATAGATAGATAGATAGATAGATAGATAGATAGATAGGAAGGAGATAGATAGATAGATAGATAGATAGATAGATAGATAGATAGATAGATAGGAAGGAGATAGATAGATAGATAGATAGATAGGAGATAGATAGATAGATAGATAGAAAATAGATAGATAGATAGATAGATAGATAGGAGATAGATAAATAGATAGATAGATAGGAGATAGATAGATAGATAGATAGATAGATAGATAGATAGATAGATAGATAGAAAGAAGATAGATAGATAGATAGAAGATAGATAAATAGATAGATAGATAGATAGATAGATAGATAGGAGATAGATAGATAGATAGATAGATAAATAGATAGATAGGAGATAGATAGATAGATAGGAGATAGATAGATAGATAGATAGATAGATAATAAATAGATAGGAGATAGATGATAGATAGATAGATAGATAGATAGATAGATAGATAGGAGATAGATAGATAGATAGAAAATAAATAGATAGGAGATAGATGATAGATAGATAGATAGATAGATAGATAGGAGATAGATAGATAGATAGATAGGAGATAGATAGATAGATAGATAGATAGATAGATAGATAGATAGGAGATAGATAGATAGATAGATAGATAGATAGATAGATAGATAGAAAATAGATAGATAGATAGATAGATAGGAGATAGATAAATAGATAGATAGATAGGAGATAGATAGATAGATAGATAGATAGATAGATAGATAGATAGAAAGAAGATAGATAGATAGATAGATAGAAGATAGATAAATAGATAGATAGATAGATAGATAGATAGATAGATAGATAGGAGATAGATAGATAGATAGATAGATAAATAGATAGATAGGAGATAGATAGATAGATAGGAGATAGATAGATAGATAGATAGATAGATAGATAGATAGATAGATAGATAGATAATAAATAGATAGGAGATAGATGATAGATAGATAGATAGATAGATAGATAGATAGATAGATAGGAGATAGATAGATAGATAGAAAATAAATAGATAGGAGATAGATGATAGATAGATAGATAGATAGATAGATAGATAGATAGATAGATAGGAGATAGATAGATAGATAGATAGATAGGAGATAGATAGATAGATAGATAGATAGATAGGAGATAGGAGATAGATGATTGATAGATAGATAGATAGATAGATAGATAGATAGATAGATAGATAGGAGATAGATAGATAGATAGATAGATAGATAGATAGATAGATAGGAGATAGATAGATAGGAGATAGATAGATAGGAGATAGATAGATAGATAGATAGGAGATAGATAGATAGAAGATAGATAGATAGATAGATAGATAGATAGATAGATAGATAGATAGATAGATAGATAGATAGATGTAGAGGGGACGCTGCATGGTCATTGGGATGTTCAGAGGAGTGATGATCAGGGAAACTAAACACTCCGAAGTATCTGCTAACAGTCAGCGGAATTAATGAATGTATCTGAGTGTATCTGAGTGTATCTGAATGTATCTGAGTGTATCTGAATGTATCTGAGTGTATCTGAATGTATCACTTGTGTCTATGAGAAGGATGAAGATTTCTCTTATATCTATTACATAGCTTATGGCTGTAAAATAAACGCTGATCCTGGAAAGTCTTGCACACCATGTGCTGTATACCATGTGCTGTTACATAGAACATGTGCTGTATACCATGTGCTGTTACATAGAACATGTGCTGTATACCATGTGCTGTTACATAGAACATGTGCTGTATACCATGTGCTGTTACATAGAACATGTGCTGTATACCATGTGCTGTTACATAGAACATGTGCTGTATACCATGTTTTGTTACATACATGTGCTGTATACCATGTGCTGTATACATGTACTGTATACCATGTACTGTATACTATGTACTGTATACCATGTGCTGTACACCATGTGCTGTATACCATGTGCTGTACATCATGTGCTGTATACCATGTGCTGTACACCATGTGCTGTATACCATGTGCTGTACACCATGTGCTGTACACCATGTGCTGTATACCATGTGCTGTATACCATGTGCTGTACACCATGTGCTGTATACCATGTGCTGTATACCATGTGCTGTATACATGTGCTGTATACCATGTGCTGTACACCATGTGCTGTACACCATGTGCTGTACACCATGTGCTGTATACCATGTGCTGTACACCATGTGCTGTATACCATGTGCTGTATACATGTGCTATATACCATGTGCTGTACACCATGTGCTGTATACCATGTGCTGTACACCATGTGCTGTACACCATGTGCTGTATACATGTGCTATATACCATGTGCTGTATACCATGTGCTGTACACCATGTGCTGTATACCATGTGCTGTACACCATGTGCTGTATACCATGTGCTGTATACATGTGCTGTATACCATGTGCTGTATACCATGTGCTGTACACCATGTGCTGTACACCATGTGCTGTACACCATGTGCTGTACTCCATGTGCTGTACACCATGTGCTGTATACCATGTGCTGTATACCATGTGCTGTATACCATGCACTCATCACCCACTGACCTGCCTCCCCTATCACTCTGTACTTCCTTATTTACAATCATTACATAAATATAAACAATGGATTTGTAAATATTTGGGGATCTCAGTGACTGATGAGAAGGATCGTGGAGATGGCAGGGATCGGGGCAGGTGCTCAGGGTTAATGCTGTGCCAGGCTGAGGAGATGTGCAGCACAGCAGGGATCAGCAGGGATCGTGCTGCCAGTCTCAGTACTTCCTGTGCGATCCTGCTGCAGGGAGGAAGCGCCGCACAGTCTAGAATCAGTCTAGAACACAGTGCGATCCTCTCAGCATCAGTCCAGCAGATTAGACAGAGGCTCTAAATGGCCAGGGGCGGCATTACAGGTAAGGCTCTGCTCTATGTTGCTGTTTGTTGCTGTATGTTGCTGTATGTTGCTGTATGTTGCTGTTTGTTGCTGTATGTTGCTGTTTGTTGCTGTAGGTTGCTGTTTGTTGCTTCCATGTTAACTCTTTTGTGCCTGGCTGCTATTCACCTTGTATTATTTCATCACACATCACCAATCAGTGTAGTAAATTAAGGTGGTAAAAAGTGTCAATAAGCAGTCAGTTCTGGTAACTGTGTATAGTACATTGTATTCCTGAAGAGTAGAAATTTCTTTAATACGATAAAAATGATGTATACAGTGTATTTTACAATCAGCTAGCTTGTTAAAAAAAAGTGTCCTATCTATCTCCTACCTATCTATCAATCAATTATCTATCTATCTATCAATCAATCAATTATCTATCTATCTATCTATCAATTATCTATCTATCTTTCTATCTATCTCCTATCTATCTATCTGTCTATCTATCTATCTATCTATCTATCTATCTATCTATCTATCTATCTATCTATCTATCTATCTCCTATCTATCTATCTCCTATCTATCTATCTATCATCTATCTATCTATCTATCTATCTATCTATCTATCTATCTATCTATCTACCTCCTATCTATCTATCTATCTATCTATCTATCTATCTATCTATCTATCTGTCTCCCCCTCCTCCCCCTCCCTTCTGAGATGGCTGATGTAAACAAGTCCCTGGCAGGCTGTATCTGCAACATTGTAGTTTCTTTGTAATGCTGGAAGGATTAATCACAGCAACTTGACCTCAGAATAACCCTCTCAGCATTACAAAGAAGCTACAATGTTGCCAATATAACCGGCCAGGGACTTGTTTACATCAACCGTCTCAGAAGGGAGGGAGAGGAGGGGGAGACAGAGACAAAAGCTCACACACAGATTTTTGTGTCTTCAGCAGAAAGCAGCAGCTAAGAACTGGGGGAAGGAGACTGAATAGATAATAACAAGTATGGAAGGAATTGTTAGTCTCACCATGCAATATATCAAAATGTATGTATGAGTGGAATACCCCTTTAATCTAGGCAATACATTCCCTCTAAGAGCATGGTAGAGTTCCCCCCCCCCCCAAAAAAAAAAAAAAAATGGAAATTACTTGAAAAATAACTTGCAACACAGTTAAAATGTAAGTACTAACCTAAAAATGTAGGAGTTATTTGACCATGCCGTGAGCCTTAGCGGCAAAGAACTTCGGCAAAACCCGTCAGGCGTAGACAGGGAAGAGGATTTCCTTCACATCCTATTAGAGCTGTGGAAACACCGTGGGACGGCTAAATGGCATTACTGCCCCCCTCTCCAGGCAATGGACATCTCGGGAAAGTCACTGTCACATCCTATGTAGTGAGATTCTGATTTATAATTAAAATTTAAAGAACATATTCATATTTTACAGCTTCTAAAGCGAACCATTAAACTTTCATCTATTAAGATATTTTCTTAAAGGCCTAATGTTACCTCTACATAGTACTGGGGAAAAGTGCACGGAGTTTACCTTTTGTTATAGTGTGTTCTTTCTTCTGTTACTGTTCCACCATTATTGTCTGTTTTCACAGAATTATGCAGTAATACCCGCAATTTCCCATGTAAAAATAACTTTTTTTTAGCAGTAGGTGCAATGACATGTACTTATTACCTGTCCACATTTAGGCTATGTTCACACTACGCGGTGTGCACATAGCCTTATCTTCTGTGGGATCCTGGCCGGAGCGTATACACATCGTATACGATTCGGCCAGGATCCCGTACAGGGCCGCAAATAACTGACATGTCAATTTTCTGCGGCCGGAATTCAATGAATTGCAGCCGTAGGAAACCCTGTCAGTTCACACAATGAAGCGAGCGGCTCCGGCCGCTTGCCTCATTGTGTGCAGTGGCAAGTTCTGAGGCAGGCGCACGCTGATGTGCCCGCATCAGAACCCTGCGGCCAAAAGATCATCCGGACGTTACTGCAGTACCGGCCAGGATGATTCGTAAAGAGACCGGCCGTTCCGTGACACGTCCGGGGTCACGGAACGGCCTGTCTTTCACGTTGTGTGAACATAGCCTTAAAGTGTCACTGTTGTTTAAATTTTTTTTCCCCAGAAATCAATAGTACAGGCAATTTTAAGAAACTTTGTAATTGGGTTTATTAGCCGAGAAAAAGCATTTTTATCATGAAAAAGCAGTTTGAAGCTCTTCCCCCTGTCTTCATTGTTCTCTATGGAGAGGGGAGGGGTGGATGGAGATGAGGCACCAAAACAGGACAACAAAGAGTTAATTTACAGCTACATCACCGGGCTATCTCCTCTGAAGTCAGCACTGACCTCTGAATACCGTCTTTCACACAGGTCCCGCTGTGTAATCCTTTGTTCTCTGCTGGCGATATAAAAGACTGATGTAAAAGAGTCGAGATTTCCTGATAATGAGCAGTGAAGGAGAGAGAGGAGGGGGGGGGACCTGGGGAAAGGCTTTTTGAATGCAGATAATAGCATATTTGCCTAATAAACCCAATTACAAAGTTTCTCAAAATTGCCTGTTTTATTGATTTCTGCAAAAAAAAAAAAAAAATGACAATGACACTTTAAGAACATTTTTCATTTGTATTATTGAGGATTAGCTGGCGTCATGTATCCAGCTTTTAACCCGCCTCAGGATTGGTTGTAATTGTCAGGGAAGCTGCAGCAACCACTGAGAAATGCGGTAACGCTGCAATTAGAAATTTCCAGAATTACCTTTTGCTTCTGGGATGATTTTTCCGCAGGATGATACAACTTTTTTGAGGTTTTCATCAGTCGCTTTTAGTAAAAGCTACAGCGTTTCATTTGGGGACTCAATGGCCGGGAAGCTCCATCAACAATTTAAAGTGTTTTTTTTTTTTTTCTTCAGGCAGAGGGAGCGCCTCCATGTCACAAAGCAGCATCTATATAGTGCAATATATGCCCCAAAAAATTAAAGTGGGCGGTATTTGCAGCACTGATGATTATACCTATGAAAGGGTCTGTGTAATTGCGGACAGCTACAGATGCACGGACGACAGCAGCGGAGCCGTCATGGCAGCCATTGAATAGCCTGCACAGTGCGCAAGCCTGCAACTTCATAGGAGCTGAAGTGACGTATGACTGACACACTGATCCAGAATGCTGCTGACATATGGAGAGCACATACAGGCATGAGGCTTAGGTGATTTATACATTGTGATAAACTGTAAACTTCGTAACACGCGGTTATTGGCAATGTACACGGGTTTTGTCGCCCATCACAATGGTATAATATTCGACTATGATACTCACCTCGATGTCTGTGTAACCGTTATTCACTATGAAATCCTTGTATCAATGTATGCGTCACAGTGAATATATACTCACTGAAGAGGTGGCGCTCACTATGATATTATAATATGGTCACATGATTGATTGTAATTATCACTCGATTGGATTGAACACTAGTGGATTTGCTGTGATACCTCTATGGCTTGAGAAAGGTGACACAACTGAAATGTTGCTGGCGTGAATCTTCACGCAATGTCAAAATGACGGCCGCAAGATAGCAAAAGGAAATACCATTATTTGCAGTCATTATTATGAAATGACGACCTTTATAACTACGTTGTGTGCCTAAAAGGGATTGACTTTATTTTGGACATGCAGCCTTCGAACTTCTTAAATCTACAGATGTGTGAATGTTGTCTTATTTTTATTGAATGTTGTCAATTTAAAGAACTATGCAGAAGTTGTTGTTTTTTCCTTAACCCCTTAAGGTCAAAGCCAATTTTCGTTTTTGCACTTTTGCTTTTTCCACTTTATGTTTAAAAGTCCATAGCGCTTGCATTTTTCACCTAGAGACCCACATGAGCCCTTATTTTTTGCGAAACCAATTGTACTTTGCAATGACAGGCATTATTTTTCCATAACATATGCTGCGAAACCGGAAAAAAATAATTTGCGCTGTCAAATTGAAAAAAAAATAGGAATTTGTTTTGATTTCGGGGAGTTTTGCATTTACGCCGTCCGTCCTATGGTAAAACTGACTTGTTATGCATGTTCCTCAAGTCGTTACGATTACTATGATATATAACATGTATAACTTATATTGTATCTGATGGCCTGTAAAAAATTCAAACCATTGTTAACAAATATATGTTCCTTAAAATCGCTCTATTCCCAGGCTTATAGCACTTTTATCCTTTTGTCTATGGTGCTATGTGAGGTGTCATTTTTTGCGCCATGATGTGTTCTTTCTATCGGTACCTTGATTGCACATATGCGACTTTTTGATCACTTTTTATTAAATTTTTGCTGGATTTGATGTGACCAAAAATGCGGAATTTTGCACTTTGGAATTTTTTTGCGCTTACGCCGTTTACCGTGCGAGATCAGGAATGTGATTAATTAATAGTTCGGGTGATTACGCGCGCGGCAACACTAAATATGTTTATTTATTTGTTTATTTATTTATATTTATAAAATGGGAAAAGGGGGGTGATTTGGACTTTTAATAGGGGAGGGGATTTTTTATTAATAAAAAAACATTTTTACTTTTATTTTTACATTTACTGGAAGTCCCCCTGGGGGACTTGTATATACACAGCACTGATCTCTCATAGAGATCAATGCTGGGTATATACACAGCAAAGATCGATCAGATCGGTCATAGATTGCTTTGGCCTGCTGCAGGCCATAGCAATCTATTGGCGAGCCGGGATCAGCGTCATTCCGGCGCTGAGGCCTGGCACGGGCAGAAGAACGGATCTCCCCCCGCGATCGCACCGCGGGGGGGAGATCCATCCCCCTAGACAGAAGGGATGCACGGATCAAAGCCTCTAAGTGCAGCTGTCAGGTTTGACAGCTGCACTTAGAGGATTAATTAGTTGGCTAATAGAGGCACTGCCAGGCTGCACATGTCAGCTGGGATCAGCTCTGAACACCCCCCGCGGCACCATGACTTATCAGATACGTCATGGGTCGCTAAGGGGTTAAAGGGGTGGGGAGCAAAATGTTTACCTCTACTTACTGGCGTAGCTACTATGGAGGCAGGCCATGCAGCTGCTACAGGGCCTGTGCAGCAGGGGGGGCCTGGAGCCCAACCCAGTGTAGCGTGGTCTGCCTCCATGATATGGCTCACACCAGCCATTGACAGCGTTGCATCACCCCACCCTCCCCCAGACCACACATTGAGATTCCCCCCACTATGGGGGGTGCAGGGTCATACAGGATTCATTGGGCCCCATACAATCAGGACCCCCAGCAATGGGCTGGGGGAGCAGAGAAGCCAATGTTACATTTTCTTACAGTGATACATGATACTTTTCCTATTGGAGTCAATAGAAAGTCAATAGAAAACCAAGAGGAGCTCTCCGTAGCCGCTCTAGGGCATTGCAATTGGTTTACTAAACCAGACAAGTCTTTTAAGCTTTGCTCCAACTATACGATGAACTTCACATTAAATGGTAAAGGCAAGTAAGACAGGATGAAAAATTCAGCATAAAAATTTCCCCCACTGCCGCTTCCACCAAGCCGCTGCCACATATTCATCATTGTAAGTTATATTAGGGCAATAGACGTCAGGATGACTGATTGCATATAGATCTATTAGCGGTGTTTACAGACGTGCATTACAATGTCGCAGCACATGCACGCACATCGACTGCCAGAGAAATAAAAACACAGTGTCATTATTCCAGAACTGGATTTATTTTATCTACTGTGAACTACAAATATTTGTCTGTAGAGAATCTCATCATCCCGCCATGCAGGGCTGTGGACGTAACCTTTAGAGGCCACTGACACGTCACGTATTACAACACCGGTCAATGTATGACTCCTGAGCACTGGACGGCGGACGCGGTATCGCACTAAAAGGTTCTAATCAAAAAGTAATGACATGAAAGAATAGCACGAGCCTTTTACAAGTGCAGGTGTGCAGGAAAAAAGCTCATGCTATGTTGAGAGGCAAAACATTGCTCAGTTGTTTTTTTTTATGCAATATTGCAAAATACATCAAATATTTCTGCAAGAGATGCCGCCCTACAAGGTTTTGGTTAAGGACAGCGCGTCTTCTATTTTAGAAAAAAAATCTCCAGTCTTTCAGTACTAATCAGCTGCTATATGCCCTGCAGAAAGTGGTGTATTCTTTCCAGTCTGTAGAGCAGGAGAGGTTTTCTATGGGGATTTGCTGCAGCTCTGGACAGTTCCTGACATGGACAGAGGTGGCAGCAGAGAGCACTGTGTCAGACTGGAGAGAATACACCACTTCCTGCAGGACATACAGCAGCTCAAAAGTACTGGAAGACTTGAGATTTTTTAAATAGAAGTAAATAACACATCTCTGGGACTTTCAAGAACCAGTTGATTTTAAGTAAATAAATATAGCTCTATCTATCTATCTATCTATCTATCTATCTATCTATCTATCTACACATCTCTCTATCTATATATTGTTCTGGGGGAATCGTGATAAAAAATAAAATAAAAACAACATACCTACCTCAATTGCCCCAACCTCCCTCTGTGACATTATCTGCCCCCCCCCCCCCCATCTTCTCGCTGCTTCTTACTTCTATGACTGAGAGTACAGTGCCCAGTAACGTCCACCCAGCCAACTGCTGACTATAGCATCACCCCTCCCCCCCACCCCATAAATTGGCTAAAATGCTGGAATTTCTTCTGAACTTTACCTGGATAATGTTCCATATATTTTTTTGTTCACATTTTGGGGAAATCCATTTGACTTGCTCCTTCATTCTTTATATGCAAAGATGTCAGTTCTACAAATAAAATGAAATGTTACAAAAATGCTTAAATTACGGCAGTAATGGTGCTGAATATGTTGTCAGATAATATAAATACATAAGAAATAAAAACCCACCATAGATATTAACCCCTTCAAGACAGAGCCCATTGATGCACAAAAGTCCGGGTCAAATTAATGCAATGTTCCTCCCCGCCTTCTAAGAGCCACAGCGCTTTTATTTTTCCACCTACAGGGCGAATTGGAGTAATTTTTTGCGCCATGATGTCTAGTTTTTATTAATATCATATTGGTGTAACAGAAAAATTTTGATCGCTTCTTATAAATTTTTTTCTGATATATAATTTATTAAAATCAGCAATCCTGGTGTGTGTTTTTTTTTTTCCGTTTACGCCGTTCACCATGTGGGATCAATAATGTTATATTTTAATAGATCCTAATATTCTGCACGCTACAATATGTAATATGTTTCTTTATATTTATATTTTTAAAATGGGCAAGGGGGTATTTTAAACTTTTATTGGGGGGGTATAAGGTTTTTTTTTAACACTTTTATAAACTTTATTACACTTTTTTTTTTACACTTTTTATCATTGTAAAACATGCAATCATTAGATTGCATGTACTGATGTATGCTATGCCACAGCATAGCATAGATTAGTGTTATCGGTGATCTATGCATATAGCCTGCCTGAGAACAGACTCTACATATGGATCGCCAATCCGACAGGCCGGAGGTAAGTGACTCACCCCCGCTTGTCGGCACAAATGATCAGGACCCCCGCAGTGTGGCTGCAGGGGGCCCGATCGCTCACTGAAAGAAGCTTGTTCTTTCAGAAGCGAGATCGCAGCTGCCTGTCACTACCCCCAGCCCTGGACACACTGATGTGTGCAGGGTCGCTCTCACTGCAGCAATTCCGCACACATCAGAAGCCTCATCAGTGTAGGAACATATATATATATATATATATATATATATATACGTATTACTGACGGGAAGGGGTTAACATATTACCACTGGGGCTACTAACTAATCAGAAAATTGTTGAGTTTTTGTCCATTTTCGGTTTGGTATATTTACTAAAGGTGTGCAACGCAATTTTATAAAAAAACACGCCAAATGTGCCATTTTTGTTCAAAATAGAGCAGGGATGGGGAACCTTCGACCCTACAGCAGTTGTAAAACTAAAACTCCCATCATGCCTGGACAGCTCCTATAAACTAGAACAGGGATGGGGGACCTTCGGCTTTCCAGCTGTTGCAAAACTACAACTCCCATCTGTCCAGGCATGATGGGAATTGTAGTTTTGCAACAGCTGAAAAGCCAAAGGTTCCCCATCCCTGGCATAGAGTGTCTGATCAGTTACTAACAGTGAGCGAGCATTGCCAGTCACATACACAGCACTGTGCAAAGTCACTATATTAATGTGAAAGGTTTGGCGCTGGGTATATCTGGTGTATTTAGGGTGGGCCCCTAGGATAAAATATTTCCTGGTGGGCCCAAGGTACCCCAGTCCAACACTGAAGCCGCCTTCAGGAGACTGGACCTGGATACAGTAAGTATAGCTGTTATATAGCTGCCTTCAGGAGACTGGACCTGGATACAGTAAGTATAGCTGTTATATATCATCCTTTAGGAGACTGGACCTGGATACAGTAAGTATAGCTGTTATATAGCAGCCTTCAGGAGACTGGACCTGGATACAGTAAGTATAGCTGTTATATAGCTGCCTTCAGGAGACTGGACCTGGATACAGTAAGTATAGCTGTTATATAGCTGCCTTCAGGAGACTGGACCTGGATACAGTAAGTATAGCTGTTATATAGCAGCCTGCAGGAGACTGGACCTGGATACAGTAAGTATAGCTGTTATATAGCTGCCTTCAGGAGACTGGACCTGGATACAGTAAGTATAGCTGTTATATAGCTGCCTTCAGGAGACTGGACCTGGATACAGTAAGTATAGCTGTTATATAGCTGCCTTCAGGAGACTGGACCTGACACTTTAACCCCTTAACAACAAATGGCGTATATTTACGCCCTATTGTCGGTAAGGGACTTCAGAACGGGGCCGCGCGGCAACCCCGCTGTGAACCGCTGCGATTCCGGGTGCCGCGTGTAGCCCGGGTCTGATCGCCGTGCCCGCTAATAAGGTAATCAGATGCAGCTGTCAAAGTTGACAGCTGCATCCAATTATCGTATCCAACGCTTCCCTGGTGTCTAGTGGCGGAGATCGCCCCCCCGGGACGTTGTCCTGGAGGAGCGATCTCCGTATCTATTACCTGCCGGGGTCAGCGCCATCTTGGAGCAATCTTGGACGGCGTCCCGGGGGAGCGATCTCCGCCACTAGACACAAGGGAAGCGCTCGGCACTTGTTTGTTTTCGGCTGCAGCAGCAGCTGAACGCAAACGAGTGCCAATCTCATTGATCTTTGCTGTATAAGTATACAGCAAAGATCTCAATGAGCGATCAAAGTGTATATACTAGAAGTCCCCCAGGGGGAATAACCCTAACCTCAGGGGGAATAACCCTAACCCCAGGGGGAATAACCCTAACCCCAGGGGGGCTTCTAGTACATGTGTAAAAAAAAAATAAAGTGTTGTTGTCAATAAAAAGCCCCCTCCCCTAATAAAAGTCTGAATCACCCCCCTTTTCCCAGGTTATAAATAAAATTAAATAAATAAACATGTTTGCTATCGCCGCGTGCGTAATCGCCCGAACTATTAATTAATCACATTCCTGATCTCCCATGGTAAACGGCGTAAGCGCAAAAAAATCCCAAAGTGCAAAATTGCTCATTTTTGATCGCATCAAATCCACAAAAATTGTAATAAAAAGCGATCAAAAAGTCGCATATGCGCAATCATGGTACCGACGGAAAGAACAAATCATGGCGCAAAAAATGACACCTCACACAGCCCCATAGACCAAAGGATAAAAACGCTATAAGCCTGGGAATAGAGCGATTTTAAGGAACGTTTATTTTCTGTAAAAGGTTTTTTTTTTTTTTTACGAGCCATCAATTAACTTTAAATTAAAGTTATACATGTTACATATCGTTTTAATCGTAGCGCTATAAGCCTGGGAATGGAGCGATTGTAAGGAACATATATTTGTGAACAATGGTTTGAATTTTTTACAGGCCATCAGATAAAAGAAAAGTTATACATGTTATATATCGTTGTAATCGTAACGACTTGAGGAACATATATAACAAGTCAGTTTTACCCCAGGGTGAATGGCGTAAAAACAAATACCCCCCCAAATAAACAAAATGCGTTTGTTTGTTTTCTTTGCAATTTCACCACACATTTATTTTTTTTCTGGTTTCGCAGTGTACTTTATGAAAAAATTCAGCCGGTCATTGCAAAGTACAATTAGTGGCGCAAAAAATAAGGGCTCATGTGGGTTTCTAGGTGGAAAAATGTAAGTGCTATAGTCTTTTAAACACAAGGAGGAAAAAAAAAGCAAAAATCGAAATTGGCTCTGTCCTTAAGGGGTTGAACTCTATGGTGTACAAAAAAAATCATCACAGAGTTAATATTTTATTTTTCTTCTTTTTTTAAAAAAATATTCTCATCCCCCCAAAATAGGCCGGTTTGTAAGGGATTAAGATACGATAAAGGGAATCTGTAATTACATTTTAGGAGCGGGTTATGAATGCCAATGTTTGGAACCAGCGTTGTTTCACCTATACAGCCATAACAGCAGTTTGTAGGGGGGTAATCAATGTGGCAGAATCACTTTAAGGGTGCCTTCACACCTACCGGATCTGCAGCGGATTTTCTGCTGCGGATCCGCAGCAGATCCGCAGCTGATTTGACTGAATGAATGAACACAGCATTAAATCCGCACTGTAAAATCTGCTGTGGATCCGATGCGAATCCGGTGTGTGTGAAAGCACCCTTAGGCTGCGTTCACACTACGTATATTTCAGTCAGTATTGTGGTCCTCATATTGCAACCAAAACCAGGAGTAGATTGAAAACACAGAAAGGATCTGTTCATACAATGTTAAAATTGAGTAGATGGCCGCCATATAACGGTAAATAACGGCCATTATTTCAATACAACAGCAGTTGTTTTAAAATACCAACAAATATTTGCCATTAAATGACGGCCATCCACTCAATTTCAACGTAGTGTGAACACAGCCTTAGGGTATATACAGTACATATATAGATATGGGATTCATCTGCTTAATTGCCAGTTTATACTGCTTGCTATTAAACGGTCAAAGCCAAAACTTTATAATTTCTTGGCCATATTATTGTGAAATCGCCCTGGACTTCTTACATTTAAAGGGAAACTTGTATTCCATACACCAAGATTTTTCATAAATGAATTAGTAAGGATTGTTCTCCTCAAATAATCCAATGGGGACACCAAAGTAGTGATTTTTTTTTTCATATAAAAATCCATAACGTTTTCCAGGCACAGGAAGAAATAAGCTTGATGCACAGTTCAACAAATCACATCATCTGCTCAGTAAGAAGCCTATTCAAGCAGGTAACCGCTATACAGAGACAAGTGGCCATAGAGAGTTATTTTATACATATTCTTGTTTGTAACATGCAGTTTTTGTGCCTAAATGATATATTCAGCAGCCTAAGCCCTTCTGGTATGTATACAAAATAACAGAGGCACGTATACCTACATGGGATTATTACATTATATACATTGCCTGGTGATGGATAAATTGAGCCCAACAAATTGCCAACAGCCAGAAACACAGTTGCTCATTGGTAAGTAGTATAAATAATGAAAAAATATTCTGACCAAAGCATTTCTTTAACCACAGCTTGGATTACAAATTACTTTGCAACTTTTCTTGCACTAATTTTCTTAAAGGGAATCTGTCAGCTCCCGGCCCTACCTGAGGTTCTGACAGTCTCCTTGTGAGCATGGTGCCTTTTGGTAATGTTAGAGGAGGGCAGTCACCTTTGTAGTTCAATTCAACTTTATTTTCTTACATCAAACAGTAAAAAAAGTCCAACTTTCGTAGCACACTACATCAGACAGCTTTCCACCCCAACACCCCCTTGCTGATTGTTACAGCAGGTTGTCTGTAGAAGTGCAGAAGCACGAAACAGCTGTAACAATCAGCAAGAGGATGTTGGCGTGGAAAGCTGTCTGATTTAGTATGCTACGAAAGTTGGACTTTTTTACTGTTTGATGTAAGAAAATAAAGATGAAGGGAACTGCAACGGTGAGTGCCCTCCTCTAATCCATTTACGATATTAGTTTCAAAATTCTTTTTATACAATAATGAGAAAAAAGAAATAACTATATTTCATTTCCATCGGAGGAATTGAACCTAGGAAAAAAGCTGCTGTTGGTCTCTAGAAAGACCAGTGCTCCAACACAGGCTTGAAGATTATACTATACCTCATTGCAGATCAGTCTTCTGTAGGCAGTTTATGTCTGATATAAAGACTCAGAGAAAGCATATGTGAGCAGGAGGCCAGGCAGCAGAGATTATTCAATAGGAAGAGGGAGGAGATAGCAGTAGTTAGGCATTCCAGAGTGTGGCACAAATGCTGAGCCACAACTCCTCTTTGACTCTTTAGAACTGTAGGAGACCCAAGATTGTGCATAATGCACTCCATTGCCAAATTACCAAAAGGTAACATGCTCACAAGAAGACTGCCAACGCCTCGGGTAGGGCCCAGGTCCTGGTAGACAATATTTGCGCACAGTCTCAGATATTGGTTTCTTAGCTCAGGTCCAGCGATATAATAAAACCTGATGTTTGACCAATTATGACTTACAGACCTCCCCTCAGGAGCAGCAGTAGTTTCCTGTCTCTCTCGTTAGAGTAACCTTCTCTCTTGAACTTAGTGTGGGGCGCTTTGCACCCTCGTAAATTCATATAAGCAACTGAAAAAGTATAATATGAATATATAAAAACACATAAGGACAGAAATGAATGAACGTATATTAGAACAGAATGACAGGATAGTAGGCAGTAACAAGAAAAACATACAAACATGTCAACATAAAAATATCAATAACAATCAGTCCTCTAGGTTCTATACTTCTTGTCCAATAAAAATTTTATTGAATCCCAATAAATCCATAAAATAGAACCAAATACATATACCACACGTCCTATGTGGTGAATAAAAGTTGAAATAAATAGAAAAACAAACCATCAAATACTCAATAAAATACTCAAAGTGTAAGGTAAAAGTCAGAGATCCATGCACATGCATAAATATACGAAAGCAACGAGAACAAGATGGCAACTCACAATACGATGGCTGAACGACAAATGATGGGTACAAATGCTGATACGTTTGACTGATAATGATGGCAGCCAGAAATGAGAAAAAAAGGTCAAAAATAGGTTCTAACTAAAGGCTCTTCTATACGGGAAGATTATTATGTGTTATTGAAGTGTTTTTCTGTAACCTGTCAGGCAGGCTGGGGTCGGTCATCATACATTTCTCGAAGAGTTCGGAAAAAAATTTAAAGAGCAAGACAAGAATAAATTTTTATAGTTCTTATTTGGCCCAAAAGAATTTTCTTCAGCTTGCTCAAAGCTCTTGTGGAAGGAGACCCAGTTATATCACTTTTCTCCCAGGGCCCATAATCTGTTGCGCCATGATCTGTTCTTTCTTTCGGTACCTTGTTTGCGTATATGTGACTTTTCGATCACTTTTTATTATATTTTTTCACGATTTGATGTAAACAAAAATGCGCATAGCAACCGGGGACCGCATGCTGCAGAGAGAGCTCCTGCCGGGAGCCCTCTCTGTTTGTCCTTAATGGCTTTGTTAAAGGAGTAGTCAGGTGAAAAACTTTTTTTCACTAAATAGCACACATTGCAAAGTTATACAACATTGTTATGTGTGTTATTTATGTAAATAGCCCCCTTTCCCATGTCCCCCCCCCCCCAACGCTTGACTCGGGAGTGTAATACTGTATACTCACATAATCACTGTCGACTCCTTTAGTCCCGATCGCCATCTTGGGACGATTACATCACTCTTCAGGAAGCCGACCTGACTGCTCCAGCCCTCCCTCATGTCGGCCCCCCTCCAGCGCGTCATCAGCTGCTTAGATACGATTGGCTTTGCATAACAAAAGACGTCTGGGGCTACAAGTGCGCATGATGGGGAAGGTTCTTTTTCTTTGGGGGGGATTCGTTTTTACGCCATGTGTCCTATGGAAAAACTGACATGTTATATATGTTCCTCAAGTCGGTACGATTAAAACGATATGTAACATGTATAACTTTAATTTAAAGTTAATTGATGGCTCGTAAAAAAAAAAAAACCTTTTACAGAAAATAAACGTTCCTTAAAATCGCTCTATTCCCAGGCTTATAGCGCTTTTATCCTTTGGTCTATGGGGCTGTGTAAGGAGTCATTTTTTGCGCCATGATCTGTACTTTCTATTGGTACCTTGATTGCGCATATGTGACTTTTTAATTGCTTTTTATTACAATTTTTCTGGATTTGATGCGACCAAAAATGCGCAATTTTGCACTTTGGAATTTTTTTGCGCTTATGCTGTTTACCATGAGGGATCATGAATTAAATAAATTAATATTTTGGGCGATTACGCACGCGGCGATACCAAACATGTTTATTTATTTATTTTTATTTATAAAATGGGAAAAGGGGGGTGATGTGGACTTTTATTAGGGGGACATTTTTTTTTATTATTTATTTTTATTAATAAAAACACTTTATTCTTTTTTCACTCACAGTAATTAGAAGCCCCCTGGGGGACTTCTATATACACAGCACTGATCCCCCTGGGGGACTTCTATATACACAGCACTGATCCCCCCTGGGGGACTTCTATATACACAGCACTGATCCCCCTGGTGGACTTCTATATACACAGCACTGATCTCCCATTGAGATCAATGCTGTGTATATAATAGAGCACCGATCCATCAGATCGGTGCTCTATTATAATGGTCTGCAGCAGACCATCTGAATGGATTGCCGATCCGGGATCAGCGTCATTCCGACGCTGAGCCCCGGCCGGCTCATTAGAACGGATCTCCCCTCCGCGATCGCATCGCGTGAAGGGGATCCCACTCTAGACACCAGGGAGAGGGGCCAACCACCACTATACAAATGCAGCTGTCAGCTTTAACAGCTGCATTTGAATAGTTAATTAGCCGGCCACGGCAGCTAATACCCGCGGTCCCTGGCTGCACATAGCAACCGGGGAGCCGGGAGCCCTCTCTGATCCCCCTTAACGGCCGCATGACGGGTGGGGTTAAGAGGTTAAAGAAGGTTACAGAACCATGGGGAAGACATTCCTACCGGGAGCTAAATCTGCAGAGCAGCCACCTGGTCTACTCCGTACATTTTCTTCAAGCACTACAGGTTGGTCCTGTCCTAGGAACAGGATCTTAAAGTGCTTCTGGCTGTTGACCCTCCCTAAATGGTTATCTGGTATGTCCCTGTGAAAGTGACAAAATATAAAGTTGGAATTATGACGTACTGATGATTTATTATGATACCACCCATTTATTTCTCTATTGTTGGCAATCTTTCTCATACAGATCAATGCAGTACATATATACTAAATTGATTAGTTAAACCTGCACTCTATGGGGGGGGGGGGGGGATTGATCAAAGTCTGTGCCTATCACAGGCAACGATACCATTAAGCAAGCGGGACCACAAACCACACACCATAAAGACCAATTAGATCTCTAAACAAGTCAATGTTGTGGAGAAGTGCAATCTCTAATGATCCCCGAAGCACCACCAAATCCATTATCATCACATGAAAAGAACATGGTACCACAACAAATCTGCTGAACGAAGGCTGCCCACCAAAAATCTGTCTGTTATTGATTTGAGACGGAGATGGCGGTTCACCTTCCAACAGGACAACGATCCACAGCGTACGGCTAAAGCAACATGCGAGTGTTGTCCAGCAAACTGTGTGGGTTTTTATCCAACTCAAAGCTGATCTGTCACTGCTCTCTGAGAAGGTTGGAACCATATAGAAAAAAGAATATTTTTCATTAGTAAAATCCATGTCTTAAAGAGTTCATAATAATTCATTGAGAAATCATAAAAACATGATATTTTTTATTACTTAACTTTTATAAAAAAAAATTTAAAATGTGTTTAGGGTATGGTTCCACAAGCCAGAAAATTCAGTTACTGAACAATGCTTTGTGTCACCTCTGTGACTTGTGATTCCATAATTCTTGCCCTGAGGAGTCATACAGAAACATACAACCTACCTCCTCAGCCAGACTGTTTACTGTTTTAACTAATTAGTAATAATATAAATACATAAAGCCAAATTATTTTAATATTAAAAACAGGCAAATTTGCTGCATTTAATTGACGTTTGTATACATGTATAAGGAAATCTATGTTTAAAAAACCCCCACACATGCTTTCATATGATCTAGCTCTTTTTCTGGAAACATCCTAATACACAGGGTATAGGCACTTTGGTCTTCAGATCTTTTTTACTTACAGTTCTCTTTTAATAAACTTTTGTTTATGCCTACGGCTGCCATTAAATTACCAGTCAGACATTAATACACACAAGGGAGGTTGTTTATAAGCCACGTCTATAGCTATGTGATTTGCATAAAATTTGCTGTAATTTATATAAAGAGAAGAGAGTGCAGCAGATTGAAGTTATTTTAATTATTACCTTAATTTACATGTCACATACAAGAGACCCTAAAGAACTCACTTAGGATATGCTAAGGTGGAGGAGCATTTACGGATATAAGTCAGAATGAACTGCAAAGCGGAGGACAATCACTTACATCCAGAAGCTTTTGTTGTATTCATCAATGTCTGATGTTGTTGAAACAAAAAATTATACTTGACCTTGGGATATAATGTGATTGTGTAAGTATTTCACTGCCTGCAAGGAGATGCCTGACTTTCTTAGATCATACACAGAGAAGGCTAAGTAGCAGTAGTTAAAGTGTTCCTTTAACTTTCAAAATCAATTTACATTTTTTTGTTATCTTGCTGTAAAATACAGCTATACCTACCAGAAATCCAGGCCCAGTCTCCTGAAGGCAGCTATATAACAGCTATACTAACCAGAAATCCAGGTCCAGTCTCCTGAAGGCAGCTATATAACAGCTATACTTACCAGAAACCCAGGTCCAGTCTCCTGAAGGCAGCTATGTAACAGCTATACGTACTGTATTCAAGTCCAGTCTCCTGAAGCCTGCTATATAACAGTCATACTTACTGTATCCAGGTCCAGTCTCCTGAAAGCGATCTACAGCTATACTTACAAGAAGTCCAGGTCCAGTCTCCTGAAGGCAGCTATATAACAGCTATACTTACTGTATCCAGGTCCAGTCTCCTGAAAACAGCTATATAACAGCTATACTTACTGTATCCAGGTCCAGTCTCCTGAAGGCTGCTATATAACAAAAATACTTACTGTATCCAGGTCCAGTCTCCTGAAGACTGCTATATAACAGCTGTACTTACTGTATCCAGGCCCAGTCTCCTGAAGGCAGCTATATAACAGCTATACTTACTGTATCCAGGTCCAGTCTCCTGAGGGCAGCAATGTAACAGCTATATTTACTGTATTCAGGTCCAGTCTCCTGAAGGCTGCTATATACAGCTATACTTACCAGAAACCCAGGTCCAGTCTCCTGAAGGCAGCTATGTAACAGCTATACGTACTGTATTCAAGTCCAGTCTCCTGAAGCCTGCTATATAACAGTCATACTTACTGTATCCAGGTCCAGTCTCCTGAAAGCTGCTATCTACAGCTATACTTACAAGAAATCCAGGTCCAGTCTCCTGAAGGCAGCTATATAACAGCTATACTTACTGTATCCAGGTCCAGTCCCCTGAAAACAGCTATATAACAGCTATACTTACTGTATCCAGGTCCAGTCTCCTGAAGGCTGCTATATAACAGCTATACTTACTGTATCCAGGTCCAGTCTCCTGAAGACTGCTATATAACAGCTATACTTACTGTATCCAGGCCCAGTCTCCTGAAGGCAGCTATATAACAGCTATACTTACTGTATCCATGTCCAGTCTCCTGAAGGCTGCTATATAACAGCTATACTTACTGTATCCAGGTCCAGTCTCCTGAAGGCTGCTATATACAGCTATACTTATTAGAAATCCAGGTCCAGTCTCCTGAAGGCAGCTATATAACAGCTATACTTACTGTATCCAAGTCGTCTCCTGAAGGCTGCTATATAACAACAATACTTACTGTATCCAGGTCCAGTCTCCTGAAGACTGCTATATAACAGCTGTACTTACTGTATCCAGGCCCAGTCTCCTGAAGACAGCTATGTAACAGCTATACTTACTGTATTCAGGTCCAGTCTCCTGAAGCCTGCTATATAACAGTCATACTTACTGTATTCAGGTCCAGTCTCCTGAGGGCTGCTATATACAGCTATACTTACCAGAAATCCAGGTCCAGTCTCCTGAAGGCAGCTATATAACAGCTATACTTACTGTATCCAAGTCCAGTCTCCTGAAGACACCTACATAACAGCTATACTTACTGTATCCAGGACCAGTCTCCTGAAAACAGCTATATAACAGCTATACTTACTGTATCCAGGTCCAGTCTCCTGAAGGCTGCTATATAACAATACTTACTGTATCCAGGTCCAGTCTCCTGAAGACTGCTATATAACAGCTGTACTTACTGTATCCAGGTCCAGTCTCCTGAAGGCTGCTATATAACAGCTATACTTACTGTATATAGGTCCAGACTCCTGAAGGCAGCTATATAACAGCTATACTTACTGTATCCAGGTCCAGTCTCCTGAAGGCAGCTATATAACAGCTATACTCACTGTATCCAGGTCCAGTCTCCTGAAGGCAGCTATATAACAGCTATACTTACTGTATCCAGGTCCAGTCTCCTGAAGACTGCTATATAACAGCTATATTTACTGTATGCCGGTTCCCATGCCGGGTGCTGGTCTATTCCCAAGCACTGTCCAGGCATGGAGAACTGGAGGCAGGAGGGCAGAACGTCACACTTGGGGTAGGCAGGCTGGCCTACCTGCCCCCAGTGCTCCAGGCTGGTCCGGTGACCTGGAATAGGCTTCCACCGTGCACGAGAACAGGGCCACGCTTTAAAAAAAAAAAAAAAAGGACCATGGCAATGGCACCGGCAACCCCACGCCAGCCTATTTATGTAAATTTACTTTTAATGGTAAATTTGCTTTAAAGCATTTAATGGGAGGTTTGTTTAGTTTTCCACATCGCTACCTATTTTAAAAAAAATTCAGAAGCCCTGAATCGAAACAGCAGGAAGAGAGTTAAAATGCTAGCACAGTAAGATAGTGCTTAGGTCAAGGAGACACATGGTATCTGTCATATATCTGTCTGTGCTTCCAAAATGGAGACAAATGTTTTTATTTCATAGTTGTTGTTTTTTTTTAAGCAGTGAAATAATACAAAAGCTATGTAAATATGGGTACAGTATTAATGTTAGACTGACCTACAGAATCAAGATACCATGTTGGTTTTACGGTATATTGCACTGCAAAATAAAGGTCTAATTACAAAGTATTGTATTTTTTGCTTTATAAGAGGCGCTCAGACTGACTGTGTCTTATAAAGCACATCTACCTTTCTTATATTTGCAGTGCACTGTTTTTGGGTAGGAGGAGGCAGCTGGTAATGTGGTAAATCTCCTCTGTAGTCAGCTGATCCCTCATCACTGGGGCGTCAGAACCAAAAGAGACACCCGGCAAGCTACGGCTGCCCTCAGCGACAGGCATTTCCAGTGGGTGAGAGAGACAGCCGCTGCACACATATGGGAAGAGAAAAAGTTACTGCCGCCGACAGATGTCCACAGCAGCTGCAGGAGCGGGGGAGCTGATGTTTACTGTCTAGTTTGGCACCAAACAGCTTTTTTTCTATTTTCCGCCTCTAAAACATAGGTGCCTCATATAAAGCAAAAAATACGGTAATAAGAAAAAAAAGGCTTGCATGTAGCGCCGTACAAAGTGAAACGTTTTGCCTCTTAGAAGGGGGGGATGCAAAAATTACAATTAACTGCATCATTTTACATGAGCATTACGCAAACTACAGTTTACTTCTATTAAAAAAATTCCAGTCTTGTACTTATCAGCTGCTGCATGTCCTGCTTGAAGTGGTATATTCTTTCAAGTGTGGAGAGGAGAGGTTTTCTATGGGGATTTGCTGCTGCTCTGGACAGTTCCTGATATGGACAGAGGTGGCAGCAGAGAGCACTTTGTCAGACTGGAGAGAATACACTACTTACTGCAGGACATACAGCAGCTCAAAAGTACTGGAAAACTGGAGATTTTTAGTAGAAGTAAATCTGTGGCACTTGCTGCCACCAGTTAATTTGAAAGAAAGAAAAAAATGGTGAAGAGCCCCTTTAAAATGTACCTAAATCCCCATTTCCTACTGCTCTGGACGTGGGACAGTTTGCATTAGCGATGTTTTTGCTGTTACAGAGGGGTCAATTTATTACGGATATCTCATTCCCCATTATAGCTATGACTTTTTGACCACTTCTGGTCGCTGTTAGTAGGAAGATAAACAGTAAAATGAGTTTCCTGCTGTTCTAATGGCGGCATATACCTTCACTCTTACACAATATTTATTTACACTGATCCCAGCGGATCTTACACACTAAACTCTCAACATCAATATACATAACAGCTTGTGGGTTAAAGAGATCAATACATTAGAAATGAGGCTGGAGGGAGACTAAACCATCAAAGCGCTAGTCCATATGAATGCCTATAGGCAGTAACGTCGTATCTATAGTGACAGAAGTAAAAGTACATTGCTAACAGTGGAAATCAGCAGAAATAAGCGTAGTTTTCAGTCTGATTTGAATGTTGTCCATCTATCATCTGGATAGGCTGCCCTGGTGTATGTACGGCCAGCATAGCACAAGGGCAGCCTAGAAAAAACCACAGCATCTCCACTGTATTCAGGAGGAAGTCACTTTTTTTTTTTTTAAAGTGTCACCGTCGTTTCATTTTTTTTTTCCCGAAATCAATAGTCCAGGCGATTTTAAGAAACGTTGTAATTGGGTTTATTAGGCAAAGATGCCATTATCTGCATTCAAAAAGCCTTTCCCCAGGTCCCTGCCCCCCCTCCCTCCTCTCTCCTTCACTGCTCATTATCAGGAAATCTCAACTCTTTTACATCAGTCGAACCCTGTGTAACTTATGGAGAGGGGAGGGGGGAGGAGGGAGATAAGTCGCCAGCAGAGAGCAGAGAACAAATGGATTACACAGCCGAAGCTGCATGAAAGCCGTAGTCAGAGGTCAGTGCTGACTGCAGAGGAGCTGGTGATGTAGCTGTAAATTAACTCTTTGTTTTCCTGTTTTGGTGCCTCATCTCCCTCCACCCCTCCTCTCTCCATAGAGAACAATGAAGACAGGGGGGAGAGCTTCAAACTTTTTTCATGATAAAAATGTATTTTTCTTTGCTAATAAACTTAATTACAAAGTTTCTTAAAATCGCCTGTACTATAAAAACTTTTTTAAATGACAGTGACACTTTAAAGTCTTACAGTAGGACTGGTCTTTGTTGCCCATAACAACCAATCAGGGCTCAGCTTTCAATTTACCAAGGTTTATGATTAAATCTAAACAAACTAGATAATATATATATATATATATATATATATATATATATATATATATATACACCTGTATTTTCCAGTATATAAGACGACCCCCAACTTTTCCAGTTAAAATATAGAGTTTGGGATATACTCGCCGTATAAGACGACCCCTCAGCCAACGCACACCAAATAAAAATTAATAAAGAATATCAGACAGCGGGGAGATGTGAGAGGCAGAGAAGGAGGTGCAGAAGATAGTTTTGTGTTTTTACCAATTCAACAAATTTGCAGATGCGGATACAGATGCAATTACGGATCATGGAGACAAAATAGCCAAGGTATTCGTGGACCATAAAAATCCCACAATCAGGGCTAACACTGTACGACTTTGCTGACTAAAAAAATGTGGCTTCTTCTATGATTCACAAAAAAAAAAAAAATCTGTAATGAATCCGTATTGCATCAATATTTGTGGATCTGCAAAAATAGTTAGGCGTGCTTAACCCCTTCAAGACCGAGCCCTTTGATGCACAAAAGTCCGGGTCAGATTAATGCAATGTTCCTCCCCGTCTCCTAAGAGCCCCAGCGTCCTTATTTTTCCAGCTACAGGGCTGGTTGGGTGCGGGAACAATAATGTTATATTTTAATAGATTGGACAATTCCGCACGCTACGATATGTAATATGTTTATTTATTATATATATATTTTTTATAATGGGCAAGGGGGTCTTCTAAACTTTTATGGGGGGGGGTTATAAGGTTTTTTTTTTAATACTTTAAAAAAAAAATTATTACCCTTTTTTTTTTTACACTTTTATTCACAGTAAAATGTACAATCATTAGATTGCATAGCATAGATCAGTGTTATCAGTGATCTATGTATAGAGCCTGCCTGAGAGCAGACTCTACACATGGATCGCCAATCCGAGAGGACGGAGGTAAGGAGCTTACCCCCACATGCACATGCAATCAGGACCGCCACAGCACAGCTTTAGGGGTTAATGAGAGTCGGCTGAGGGATCGCAGCTCACTCTCATTACCTCCGGTCCCGGAGACTGATGTGAGAGGAATCGCTCTCACTGCAGTGCTCCCGCTCACATCGGGAAGCCCCGTCAGTGCAGGAACGTATATATACAGATTACTGACGGGAAGGGGTTAAAGTGTCGCTGGCGTTATAACTTTCAAAATGTAAATCAATAGCAGATGTGATATAAAGCAAGGCTACAATTTACATTCACTATTTATTTATTTTAGTTATCGCGGAGAACACGGCACTTCCTGTGTTTAGACTCCTTGGGAAAAAAAAAGTCAGAACACAGGAAGTGCCGGGATTTCCACCATAACTAAAATAAATAAATAATGAATGTAAATTGTAAACTTGCCTAACTTTAACCCTTTGAGGACCAAGCCCAAAATGACCCAGTGGACCGCGCCAATTTTCATTTTTGCGCTTTTGTTTTTTCCTCCATGTGGGGGCTTGTTGTTTTTTACAGTAATAGTTGTACTTTGTAATGGCGTCTTTCATTCTACCATAACATGTATGATGGAATCCCAAATATATTATTTATGAAGATAGAAATTGGTGAAATCGTAAAATAGAATGCAATATGGTAAACGTTTGGGGGGTTCCTGTGTCTACGTAATGTCCTATATGGTAACAGCGACATGATACTATTATTCTATAGGTCCGAACACAACCATATGCAGGTTACACAGATTCTCTAATGTTATATATATATATTTTTTTATGAAATCCTTTTTGTTTTTTTGCAATTAATTATTAATAAAATGGGCCTATTGTGACGCTTATAGCTGTTTTCGTTTTTCACCTACGCGGCTGTATGGGTCATTTTTTCCGCCATGATCTCTACTTTTTATTAACACCATATTTGTGAAGATCGGACGTTTTGATCACTTTTTATTAATTTTTTTAAATATAACAAAAAAATCTGCAATCCTGGCTCTATTTTCACTCTCTTCGTGTACGCCGTTTGCGATGACGATTGTTATATTTAATAGATTGGACAATTACGCACGCTACGGTATATAATACGTTTATTTATTTTTATATGTTTTATTTATATTATGGGAAAGGGGGTGATTTTAACTTTTATTGGGGGAGGGGCTTTGGGGTATTGTAAAAAATATTTAGGCATAGCATAGACATAGCATTGATCAGTGTAATAGGCGATCTGCTCATTGAGCCTGCCTGTGGCCTGTGGCCTGTGGCCTGTGGCAGACTCAATGAGCAGAAAGCCGATGGGACCGCACAGAGGCAGGTAATAGACCTCCGGCGTTCGACACAGCGATCGGGACCCCTGCAGGTCCCGATCGGTAAGTGACAGGAGCTTCCCCTGTCACATAAATGCTGTGATCGCTGCAGCGCGCTTCATAACACAGGACGCACGGTATGCCCAGGGTCGTCTAGGGACAGGCTTCCAAGGCGTACAGGTATGACTTTGGTCGTCTAGGGGTTAAATGTACAGAAAAACATGGTCAACCACGTTTATGTGTAGGCTAGAAAAATTACTTTTTTTTTTAAATTGGAAGTCAACGTCCATATATTGGATCTGTTAAACGAACTGCAAAAACACATTGTGAACCTATTGTAAGGCCCTGTTCAGACTACGAAATCGGCGCTAAGGGCTGAAGGGCTCCCGCCTTCTATCAGTTACAATCAGGGTGCGTGCACGCCTCCGCTCAAAGAATTGACGTGTCACAATTATTAGAGCTGAGGAGCGCACACTCTCCCATTGTAACTGATAGAAGGCGGGAGTTCCGTCCTCTGAATGAGGCCTAACTAGGGGAGGGGGGGGGGGGTCCAAAGATACTTCTCAGCTGCTGTATGTCCTGCAGGAAGTGGTGTAATCTCTCCAGTCTGACACAGTGCTCTCTGCTGCCACCTCTGTCCATGTCAGGAACTGTCCAGAGCAGGAGAGGTTTTCTATGGGGATTTGCTGCTGCTCTGGACAGTTCCTGACATGGACAGAGGTGGCAGCAGAGAGCACTGTGCCAGACTGGAGAGAATACACCACTTCCTGCAGGACATACAGCAGCTGATAAGTATTGTTAGACTGGTGATTTTTTTAAAAAAAAAGTAAATTACACTTTTCTGTCACCAGTGAATTTAAAAGAAATATTTTTTGGTGAACAACCCCGGTTACCAGGCCCTGGGCTGCAATGCTGCCGCATAAACGTGAGGACGGACAAGCGGATAAACCGTGTAAAACAAAACTGCAGGAAAACCGCCCTGTGTGAGTAGAACCCAACCAACAAACCCCGCAGCCTGCCCCAGCCCTGAGGTAACCGCATGCGGTTCTTTCATCCGTTTCCCGGATTGTTTGAGGTGCGGTCCGGCCGCCTGAGCCGCGCACCTCCTCTATACCGCTACAGAGGGACCGGAGACCCGCCGGCTCTGCCGTTATCCCGTCTCACAAGGTGGGAGGCCGCCCCGCCGCCAGCACCGCCTCACACCACCCGCCCCGCCGCCAGCACCGCCTCACACCGCCCGCCCCGCCGCCAGCACCGCCTCACACCGCCCGCCAGCCCCGCCTCCCGCAGCCTGTGTGTAGTGTGCGCGGCTATTCGGAGCTGCGCGGTAATGATGGCGGCGCGCTGGGAGACTTCCTCAGCCCTGGATACGGATGCCGGGCCCTGCTGAGATGCAGTGACGCCCGTGCCGGAGCCTCCCGTGTGGAGATTACCTCAGAGACCGGACGTGCCGCATGTATGTAGCAGAGAGACGCGTCACCTAACCGGCCGAGCCTGTGCGAGATTCCACGGAGGAAGGGTCCAGCATCATGGGCCTACTGGAGAGAGTGCGGAAAGAGTGGTTCATCGTGGGCATCATCCTGGTGATCACCGCCGCCAAGCTGGAGCCGGCCATAGGGGAGAAGGGGGGTGAGTGTCCGGGACAGGGGGGTGAGTGCCGGCCATAGGGGAGAAGGGGGTGAGTGCCGGAGAAGGGGGGGGGGGGGGGTGTCCGGGACAGGGGGGAGAAGGGGGTGAGTGCCGGCCATAGGGGAGAAGGGGGGTGAGTGTCCGGGACAGGGGGGAGAAGAAGGGTGAGTGCCGGAGAAGGGGGGTGAGTGTCCGGGACAGGGGGGAGAAGGGGGGTGAGTGCCGGCCATAGGGGAGAAGGGGGGTGAGTGTCCGGCCATAGGGGAGAAGGGGGGTGAGTGTCCGGCCATAGGGGAGAAGGGGGGTGAGTGCCGGAGAAGGGGGGGGGGGGGGGGTGCCGGGACAGGGGGGCTGCTGCTGGGGGACACTACTACTCCTATCCTCCTCCTCACCAGTCACACGTAGCCGAGACAGGTACAGAGATAGCGGCTGCCCCCGGACCTGACAGGCACAGAGGCTGCAGCTGCCGCCAGTGACACGTTGCACAGCGGAGCATCAGCACTTCCTTGTCCTGTACCGGGGACAGCAGCCTGCAGTGACAGCTCACCCCTGGGCAGCCTGCAGTGACAGCTCACCCCTGGGCAGCCTGCAGTGACAGCTCACCCCTGGGCAGCCTGCAGTGACAGCTCACCCCTGGGCAGCCTGCAGTGACAGCTCACCCCTGGGCAGCCTGCAGTGACAGCTCACCCCTGGGCAGCCTGCAGTGACAGCTCACCCCTGGGCAGCCTGCAGTGACAGCTCACCCCTGGGCAGCCTGCAGTGACAGCTCACCCCTGGGCAGCCTGCAGTGACAGCTCACCCCTGGGCAGCCTGCAGTGACAGCTCACCCCTGGGCAGCCTGCAGTGACAGCTCACCCCGTGTTTGTGTATACCTATAGGTGTGCTATGTGTACAGTATATACAGATAGCTATAAAGCTGCTGTATGGATGGTGTATGTATATACCTATAGAGCGGCTGTATGTATATACCTGTAGAGCGGCTGTATGTATATACCTGTAGAGCGGCTGTATGTATATACCTGTAGAGCGGCTGTATGTATATACCTGTAGAGCGGCTGTATGTATATACCTGTAGAGCGGCTGTATGTATATACCTGTAGAGCGGCTGTATGTATATACCTGTAGAGCGGCTGTATGTATATACCTGTAGAGCGGCTGTATGTATATACCTGTAGAGCGGCTGTATGTATATACCTGTAGAGCGGCTGTATGTATATACCTGTAGAGCGGCTGTATGTATATACCTGTAGAGCGGCTGTATGTATATACCTGTAGAGCGGCTGTATGTATATACCTGTAGAGCGGCTGTATGTATATACCTGTAGAGCGGCTGTATGTATATACCTGTAGAGCGGCTGTATGTATATACCTGTAGAGCGGCTGTATGTATATACCTGTAGAGCGGCTGTATGTATATACCTGTAGAGCGGCTGTATGTATATACCTGTAGAGCGGCTGTATGTATATACCTGTAGAGCGGCTGTATGTATATACCTGTAGAGCGGCTGTATGTATATACCTGTAGAGCGGCTGTATGTATATACCTATAAAGCTGCTGTATGGATGGTGTATGTATATACCTATAGAGCGGGTGTATGTATATACCTGTAGAGCGGGTGTATGTATATACCTGTAGAGCGGGTGTATGTATATACCTGTAGAGCGGGTGTATGTATATACCTGTAGAGCGGGTGTATGTATATACCTGTAGAGCGGGTGTATGTATATACCTGTAGAGCGGGTGTATGTATATACCTATAGAGCGGGTGTATGGGCGCTGTATGTATATACCTTTACCTATATACCTTTGTCCCCCTCCATCCATCGCTTGGCATTGTGGTGATATAAGGCTTGCATGCAGCTGCTCAGTACAAAGCTCTTTGTATAAGGCTCCATTCACACTCCCGCCAGCCTCTGTGTGATAATGAGTCTATGGGAGCCTCGCGCGTCTTCTCTCTCCACGCTGAAGAATGGACAAGTTCATTGGAGAGGAGGCACGCGAGCCTCCCATAGACTCTCATTATGACAGAGGCTGGGGGGAGGAATTCCACCAGTTTTCTCTGTGTGAACGGAGCCTAAAGGTTTTGTTAGTTTTATTACCAGTTGATGTTTGGGCTATTGAGGAGGCCGAGTACTGGCAGCTTTTATGCACTGTGCCCCCTATTGGTGACTCCCCTCTTCCTGCTCGAGGTCACGTCTAGATACCGCGGCCCCTTTTCCATGGGATCCGGTTACATCAATTTCAGCATACAATGGCTTTCCTAGACCACCCTAACTGAAGACCAGACTCAACATACATTGCTATAGATCAGGGGGGCACAACTTGCGGCTCTCCAGCTGTTGCAGGACTACATCTCCCATCATGCCTGGTTGGACAAATGGTGTCCAGTTATAAACAGAGGTCATAGAGAAAAGACTGAGATTTCTCCTCTTTTCAGATCCATTCCTGGCTTGGTTTTCAATAATTGCAAAAAAGAACCTGAATCGCAGATCGGCCAGTGTAATTCAGTGTAAAAAAGTGACAGAACCATCTGGTTTCACACAGCAGTATTTCCGTCTGTATTTTACGGCCGTTTTTATTAGCCAAAACTATGATTGGGGCTAAACACAGAAGTGGGAATCTTTCCTGTCTGGTTTTCCTCTGTGTATCTTTCAGTCCTGGTTTTGGCTGCTAAATACGGATGTAAAATCCTGCCTGAAATCCTGCTGGGTGGGACGAGCCTCGGGCTGGGCTCTCGCCAAGTCACAAAATATATTCAGACGTCAAACAGAATGGTGCAACAGGATGTCTGACCTGCAGCGTACAAAGAGCGCATCAGTCCAGATCCTGTTAAACAGGACAGGAGGCTTGTCAAACCTAGAGCAAAGGATACGATGGAAGCCCCACTGAAAACCTATGGGTCTGGTAATGGATAGGGAAATGGGATGTCTGCCCAAACTTAGTTTTCTTCTTTTAAATTCTTTCATATCAAATGGTTTCAGAAAGTGCCAGAGATTAGTAATTTACTTCTATTAAAAAATCTCAAGTCTTCCAGTACTTATCAGCTGCTGTATGTCCTGCAGGAAGTGGTGTATTCGCTCCAGTCTGACACAGTGCTTTCTGCTGCCACCTCTGTCCATGTCAGGAACTGTCCAGAGCAGTAGCAAATCCCCATAGAAAACCTCTCCTGCTCTGGACAGTTCCTGACATGGACAGAGGTGGCAGCAGAGAGCACTGTGTCGGACTAGGAGAGTATACACCACTTCCTGCAGGACATACAGCATCAGATAAGTACTGGAAGACTGAAGAGTGGAGACTTTTTAATGGAAGTAAATTACAAATCTATATAACTTTTTTTTTTTTGCTGAACTACCCCATTAATTATATAAGTTTACAAAGAAGAAAATTAGGGGGGGGGGGGGGGGGGTGCCAGGTTATAGTTGCAGAGCCCTGGGGGTGCCAGGTTATAGTTGCAGAGCCCTGGGGGTGCCAGGTTATAGTTGCAGAGCCCTGGGGGTGCCAGGTTATAGTTGCAGAGCCCTGGGGGTGCCAGGTTATAGTTGCAGAGCCCTGGGGGTGCCAGGTTATAGTTGCAGAGCCCTGGGGGTGCCAGGTTATAGTTGCAGAGCCCTGGGGGTGCCAGGTTATAGTTGCAGAGCCCTGGGGGTGCCAGGTTATAGTTGCAGAGCCCTGGGGGTGCCAGGTTATAGTTGCAGAGCCCTGGGGGTGCCAGGTTATAGTTGCAGAGCCCTGGGGGTGCCAGGTTATAGTTGCAGACCCCCGGGGGGGGGGGGCAGGTTATAGTTGCAGAGCCCTGGGGGTGCCAGGTTATAGTTGCAGAGCCGCCCCGGGGGGGGGGGGGGGGGGGGGGGGAGGTTATAGTTGCAGAGCCCTGGGAGTGCCAGGTTATAGTTCCAGAGCCCCGGGGGGGGGGGGGGGGGGCAGGTTATAGTTGCAGAGCCCTGGACTTGCCAGGTTATAGTTGCAGAGCCCCGGGGGGGGGGGGGGGGGGGGGGCAGGTTATAGTTGCAGAGCCCTGGGGGTGCCAGGTTATAGTTGCAGAGCTTTGGACTTGCCAGGTTATAGTTGCAGAGCCCTTTGGGTGCTACTACGGTGGAAACTCCAAAGAGTAATTACATTTTGGCAATCCTTCTTGGTACTCACCTGTGGATGAAGTGAGGCGTTAGCAGCATGTGGGGCATATTGCACAGTAAAGAGTGACCTTTTCCCACAGTGGTCAGTGGTTTGCACCGTAACCTTCCAGTGCTGGGTCCTGGGGTCACACCCCACATTCTCCAGTTTTCTGGGGTATAAAGCTGCTGCGGCTGTTGGCGGTATGTGCACAGCAGCTTTATATAGTGATGCAGGGAACCATATCAGCCCTGTTGAACTGATTAGTTCCCTGTACTGATAAAAAAAAATTTTAAACCTTTTGTATGAGGCCGGTTACATGAAAGCAGAATGTGCAGCCAGCAAGTAGGTTGGTTTGTTTAGTATCATCTATGATCTTTATATTCACTATAAGTCCAACGGCCGGGGGGAGCTCATGGCAGGGATGCTATATTTTTGCCAGGGTTTGGATTTGTGTTCATGGAGGGATACAGAAGAAACAGGATTTCTGTGTCCATTATGCCTTATGCAGAGGGGAGGGGTCGAGGGGATGAGTGAGCACGGAGAGGAGAAAAGGCAGCCCTGCACAGCACATCATCCAACAATCTTCTCCCACCAAGCTCCCAGATAAGCACTGACCTTTCTGACCAGTCAATCCATCGTTCTACGTGCCCAGACAGTCTCCAAACTGCACAGCTGCTCCTCTGCTCTCCCTGCCCACTTTTCCCCCTTTGGCCCCTCCCCCTCCAGAAAGAGGATTTTTTTGCCAAATAAAACCTATTACAGAGTTGCTTAAAATCGCTTGTACTATTGATTTCTGCAAAAATATTTTAAATGACAGATTACACTTTAATAGTAGGTGAAGGTGAAGCAGCGCAGCTTTGGAGGCTGTGGGGTCCTACAGTTGGTAAGAAGGTGGAGGGAGTACTTTGGTGGTCAGGTGTCGCTGATCGCTGAGGGCGGTAATGCTAGATCTGCACACAGCGTTGTGCTCAAAAAGGAAGCGGCTAAGAGAAGGATATATAGATATATATATATATATATATATATATATATATATATGTTTTTTTTATATGGATTCAGTTCTGATTGACTTGTCACATCTAGCAGTGATAGTTCAGTTTATTGTGATTCTCGCTTTACTTGACAGCCTGCAGTATGGATCTTCCTTGCAGTAAATTATATATGACGAGAATATGTAGCAACATAATTAATACTTTTATGAGCGCACTTAGTCTAATAGCTGACATGATAATGCCTACAGCATGTTACCGGCTGAGGAGGGAAGGAGTTCACGCTACCAATCTCCCCGCCGTTATTGGGGAAGAAGATGAGGCACTTTTCTGTATCCTGCAAGAGTTACCAAGATGCTGGGAGTTGTAGTTCCTTTTTTTTTTTTAAATCCTGCATTATTTGGTAAGAGAATTTCCAGTGATTTTTTTTTTTCTTTCAAATCTACTGGTTCCAAAAAGTTTAGATTCGTAATTTAATTCTATTTAAAAATCTCAAGTACTTAACATCTGCTGTATGTTCTGCAAGAAGTGGTGTATTCTCTCCAGTCTGACACAGTCGCTCTGCTGCCCCCTCTGTCCATGTCAGGAACTGTCCAGACCAGCAGCAATTCTCCATAGAAAACCTCTCCTGCTCTGGACAGTTCCTGACATGGACAGAGGTGGCAGCAGAGAGCACTGCGTCAGACTGGAGAGAATACACCACTTCCTGTAGGACATACAGCAGCTGTTAAGTACTGGAACACTTTTAAATAGAAGCAAGTTACAAATTTCTGGCACTTTCTAGCACTAGTTGATTTGAATGAATTTTTTTTTTTTTTTTTTTGCTGGAGTGCCTGTTTAAGTGTTCCTGAGAGACTCTTTTCTTCAAAGAGTTGTTTCTCTTTGCTAGTAAGGAAAACAGTGCACAGCTATCACCCCCATCCTGCCCCATGCAAGCAATAAGACAGCTTGTGATCACGGCTCCTAGGGGCATCAGGCTCAATTCTCTGTGTATAATGGTCTGTTTACACAAAGCGATAATTCGCCAAATCGGTCGTTTAACGATTTTGAAGCAACGATTTGGTTTTTATAACGATCAGCAATTAGATGAATTAATCGTTAGAAAAATTGTTTACATGAAGCGATCTGTGAATTTTTAGCGAATGACCAACGACGATTTGAGAACATGTTGAAAGATCACAATGAAAGATTTCTCGCTTGTTGCTTGACCGTTCGTTGTGTTTACACAAGCGGATTATTGCTCAAATGCGATCGTTATTGTGAAAATTCTAACCCTAATTGTTCCGTGTAAATGCAGCATTAGTATGTATCACTTGTCACGTGTCACCTGGTAATAAAAGGTTAGCAGCCAGATAGAAAAATGAGTCTGATCATTCGCCATTTGAAAACGGGTGCCTGAAAAAGTTGGATGCAGCCCTAGAGGGACCTGGAGAACATAGATACAGCTTATGGCCATGCTACAGCTTGAGTCCATGTTTTCCAGGATTCCCTGGGGCTGCATCCAACTACTTCAGCCACCGGTAATCTAATACCAAATGATCGGACTTCAGCCTGATCCAGTTGCGCTCTTCTCTAGAGACGAGTTCTTCTTTCCTGCATTGGTGTTACAGCCGGCACAGTGACAGCAATAGCATTTGTCTTCCAAACTTTGCCTGATATATAGAGCTGAGCCTTGTGATCCTGTGTGGAGACCATCCATCCCCTCTTCATACTAGAAGTCCTCTCTTGACCCTCCTAATCCTGTCTTGCTGCAGGAATTCAGCAGTTTTCACCTACTGGAATAAGCGTTTATTCACCAGGGTAGATTTCCTCACGGCTGCAAACAGAACGGACCTTGTTCTAAATATGAAACTGTAATGCAGTCACGTCTCATGTGTCTAAGGTCTGGTATCTTCATAAACTCTAAATGGTTCCAATTATAAAAACTTCTAGGCCCCACATCACCGGGACAGCTGGAAAGAATCAGCGCTTGTTTCCTTCTAGTTCGGGACGTCTCAGCAGCGAATACCTCCTTCCAGACCATTCCTGAGGGCCATCATGGTGAGGTGCGGCCAGGCAGTCAGCTCCTTGGTGGAACTTGTGGATAAATCTATTGCAACTAAAATGTAATGCCAAACTGTTTGGGTCTCCGAACCCATACACTTAGCCTTTGACTCCCTGCTGCTGCAGAAGTTGGATGCAGCACTAGAGAGTCATGGAAAACAAGGACCCTCTCAACTCAGTACTAATAGGTACACTTTGTATCTGGTGCTGGTCATCAAGGTCGCTCCTTGTTGTCGACCCAAGTAAAAACAAATAAAAAAAACCCTGACAGATATTAAAAAGATTTCCAGAGTCCTGTTACCAAATGTCCATCACAGGGGTCACACTTTTGGCATACATTTGCCCATTACGTTCTGTGGACACATTGGTACATATACATCCCCATGCTTCTATAGTTGTCACTGAGTATATAGTGTGTATCCTGAAAAGATGTCTGTGGAAAAGAAGCTGCTGCCTATTCTCCATCACTATATTCCCATTCATCCCCACATCTTTCTGTATCTATGTATTTTACAGGAGATGTTCTATTATTGTCTGGTAATTCCTCAGGTTTTATAAGCTGCTTGTTTTTATGAGCTGGCAAGTCTACTGAAGTGAAATGTACCTCCACCCATGGTCGGCATTACATTATCAGTGTTTATCTAGCGCTGTCCTTGTAAAACATTTACCAGCAACACATAAATGAGAAGTTCATTATGTAATAGTATTGGGTGTACATTAAATACTTATTTGTCATTAGGTGTATTCCGCCTTAAATGAGGACAGCATAAACTAGTGACAGAAATACTGAACAGATCGGTGTATTAGCAGTTATCCATCCATGCTGTGTATAGGCAGTCCCCTGTCAATCAGCAGCTGAGGGGCAGGGGTGTGGCCTATTCTCCTGCATATAAGGAGAAGGGCTAAGCAGAATGGTGTAAGTAATACACAGATCTGTTCAGCATTTCTGTCAGTTTATGCTGCCCTCATTTAAGGCAGAAAAAAACCTAGTGACACATTCCCATTAAAGTGTCACTGTTTAAATTTTTTTTGCAGAAATCAATAGTACAGGCGATTTTAAGAAACTTTGTAATTGGGTTTATTAGTTGAAAAATAAATTTTTATCATGAAAAAGCAGTTTGAAGCTCTCCCCCCTGTCTTCGTGGTTCTCTTATGGAGAGGGGAGGGGTGGAGGGAGATGAGGCACCAAAGCAGGATAACAAAGAGTTAATTTACGGTACATCACCGGACTTTCTCCTCTGACATCAGCACTGACCTCTGAATACAGGCTTTCTCACAGCTCCCACTGTGTAATCCTTTATTTTCTGCTCTCTGCTGGTGAGTAATGTCCTTCCACCCTCCTCCCCTCTCTATTGGTTACACACGGCCCGACCGAGGTAAAAGAGTTGAGATTTCCTGATAATGAGCAGTAGATAAGAGGGGGGGGGGACCTGGGGAAAGGTTTTTTTGAATGCAGATAATGGCATATTTGCCTAATAAACACAATTACAAAGTTTCTTAAAATCGCCTGGACTATTGATTTCTGGAAAAACTAAAAAATAAAAATAATATATACACACACACACACACACGACAGTGACACTTTAAGGAGCACAGTCATACCACTTGGCCTTTAAAGACAGAAAAAAAAATACAACAGAAAAAAATGACTGGAGTATCTGCGGCAGGAACTGATTTATCCAAGAGGCCTCTGTAGACAGGGCTTGCACTGTGACCTTTCCTCTGGACACCCGGCTTTTCCTGTTCATCCTGACACGTCATATAGTGGTCGCTACAAGTGAGAATACAATATGGGTCACGTCTTTCGGTGCTGCTGTACTGAGTCCAGTGACTGAGTGACTGAGTAGTGCTGTCCAGTGACTGAGTAGTGCTGTCCAGTGACTGAGTTTCCCTAGTGAGCTGTAACATGACTAGATCCAGCAAATAACTTCCCACTGAGCTGAAGCGCTCGCTGACCTGCATTGTGGGGTCTCCTGTCTTATTTCAGCGGCGGGGATGAGTTTCTCTGCCTGGAAAGTATCAATACAACTCAGGAAATGTGTTGACAAATATTCTAATTGTTGTCTGAATCTGTGGCGGAGATGTCATGCAGCACATTGCTCTATATGTGTCCATAATCTGCCAACAAATAACCACAAAATAACCTCACCCTGTTTCATGCACTATATACAGTGTATTGCTGTCTAGTACCTTGTTTCATGCAGTATATACAGTGTATTGCTGTCTACCTTGTCTCATGCAGTATATACAGTGTATTGCTGTCTACCTTGTCTTATGCAGTATATACAGTGTATTGCTGTCTACCTTGTCTCGTGCAGTATATACAGTGTATTGCTGTCTACCTTGTCTCGTGCAGTATATACAGTGTAATGCAGTCTTACTTGTTTGATCCAACCCAGCAATAAGATTTATTTTCTCCTCTCTTTAGGACCATTGAAGCCAGAAATTACCATAACCTACATTGCCGTGTCTGCTATTTTTTTCAACAGTGGACTGTCCTTGAAAACAGAGGTATTGTATATGAAATTGTTGATATAATGGGTGGAGGACTACTGGGTTGCCTTAAAAGTGATTTGTTTCTATGGGTGGGAGCTTAAGGGTGCATTCATACCTACAGGATATGCAGCAGATTTGATGGTGCAGATTTGGAGTTGCAGATTCAATGCAAAGTAACTCTGGGCCATCAAATCTGCTGCAGATCCTGTACTTTTGAACGCACCCTTAATATCACTGTAATATAAAATATGTAGACTGCAAAATAAAATAGATGAGGAGCGCAGTGTTCTGAACCCAGTAAATCATTGTCCAATATTACAATCTGTCATTTTAAAGACAAAATACAACATTTCGCACCACTGACACTGGTATAAGTTTAAAAAGTTAGTTCACAAAAAATGTTTTCTTTCAAATCAACTGATGCCAGAGATTTGTAGTTTACTTCTATTAAAAAAATCTAAAGTCTTCCAATACTTATCAGCTGCTGTATATCCTGCATAACGTAGCGTATTCCTTCCAGTCTGAACAGCAGGAGAGGTTTTCTGTGGGGATTTGCTGCTGCTCTGGACAGTTCCTGACATGGACAGAGGTGGCAACAGAGAGCACTGTGTCAGACTAGAAAGAATGCACCACTTCCTGCAGGACATACAGCAGCTGATAAGTACTGAAAGACGAGATTTTTTAACAGAAGTAAATTACAGATCTCTGGCACTTTGTGGCACCAGTTAATTTGAAAGAAAGTTTTTTTTGTTTTGTTTTTTTTTTTGTGAACCCCTTTGATAGGAAATAGTTTTTGAAAATGGTTACATGCATACCCTGCCTCTTATACGCTGACTTGGTCTATGTTTTATTTTTTCCTTATCTAACACAGTCTAGTTAACAAGTAATTGATAGTTTGGCCGTAGTTCTTGAAGTCACTGCCGTCTTGTATAAATATGAGTTTCTCCTGGTGTGTATCAGGTGGCGGCATTCCCACACCTCATGCCCTGACATAGGCTGGTAGATCCGGCAGCTTATAGACTAATTATTATATTGCTTAATTCCATTTCCAGCGTGTTTTGCCTTTCCCCACTGCGGATCTGAGCCATTGAATCCACAAGAGCATCCTATTGCAGCTAGGCAGCGTGTATGGGAATGTTAATGGGTCTGTATCATGCAACAGCTACAAATGAAGCTTGGAGACAAATTGCGTTTATTTATCCGAACATCTCAGGAGGATGGTTATTAAAGCACAGCAAAAACCTCAAAATCCTACAAATGTAATTCATGTACCAACAGGGAAAATGCAGAATGGAAGACGGTATAATAGATGTCAAACAAGAAGCAGTCTCACAAATGAAAAGTTAAATATTTGTGCAAGAAATACTCGCACGTCTTTCTTTTCACGGCGTTCACTTGTTCGATTTCCCATGTTGTTTGTTTTAATATATCCTGAAAGCATTTTTATATCCTTGCATCCTGGAAATCTATATTTTGTTAGACACCATGGGGCATCCTGTTAGAGTCAGATTGGTGTAATGAAGGCATCATTTGTAGCTTCTCTTCTGCTCTGCATAAATACATCAGGATCAGCCGCATCATATTTACTGATTTATCTTCTATCTTTCCATACGCTACATTCACTTCTGCTGTCTGTATCGCTTTGCTTCTAATTGTTTCCCTGGAACTGTAGTCATTTGAGGTGGAGACAGTTGTACTTGTCATGAATTTCATGGGATTTTATACTTACAAATCCCCTATTAGGAATACAGTATTCACCAGGAGCAGTCGCTGTTCAGAAGACTTAGTCCAACATCAGTCCAGTGCCTTAAAGTGTAACTGTCATGTAAATGTCATTTTTCAGAAATTAATAAGTATCAATAGTACAAACGATTTTAAGAAACTTTGTAATAGGTTTTATTAAGCAAAAGAGTGTCCTTCTGTACTCAGCTGTTTTCCTACCCCTTCTTCCCCCCACTTTAGAAGACGCAGAATTTCTGTGTCCATTATGGTCTATGGATAGGGGAGGGGCCAATGGGGTAAGTGAGCACAGAGAGGAGAAAAGGCAGCCCTGCACAGCACAACATCCTGCAATCTTATCTCAAGTTCCCAGATAAGCAGTGACCTTTCTGACCTGTGAATCCAGCGTTTTATGTGTCCAGACAGTCTATGAACTGTACACCTGCTTCTCTGCTCTCCCTTCTCACTCATCCCCCTCGGCCCCTCCCCCCCTCCATAGGTTATAATGGACTCCTCTGTAATGAAGACGACTTTGCCTGATAATAAGCAGATAAGGAATGGGGGGCGGCAAAACAGCTTTTTGAGTACAGAGAGAGGCTTTTTGCCTAATAAAACTGATTCCTGCAAATAAATTTTAATGAATTTTTATTTAAATTTAAAATGAATTGAATTTAAATTGAAATGAACTTAAATTGAAATAAACTCTACTGAATTTGCAACACCAAAAAGCAAGAGTCATGGAGTTACAGATATCACAGGATCAATACACATATAATAGAAAATAGCAAGTAATAGAAAATGCAAACAAACTATTCATCCTAACATCTTAATTTATTCAGTATTGGGCATGAATGCCATGTGCAGATATTATTGCTTTTACACTCCTCGTCTAAGGAATGTTCTGCCACACTGACAAATCACCAGAATCCTCAGCTGCCATCCTAGATGGGCTCATTGGGGAGGCTACAGGCCGCGCAGGCACATAGAGGCCGCGCAGGCACATAGAGGCCGCGCAGGCACATAGAGGCCGCGCAGGCACATAGAGGCCGCGCAGGCACATAGAGGCCGCGCAGGCACATAGAGGCCGCGCAGGCACATAGAGGCCGCACAGGCTGCTCACAGTAGTATGAGCAATGTACAGCCTGGTATTGTCATGTTATTAAACAGCCCCAGTGACATTTTGAAGGAATTACTACCACAATCAAATCAATGTAACACTGATCTGTTGGAATGAAGACATTTTGTCACCATGCGTCATAATCCCTGTAGGCATACTGTGAGCACAGTGAGATATCTCCGGACTTGTCTCTGGTAATGTGGGGTAATGTGTCTCCTTGAATACACAGTCTTATCGGCTATACCTGTGGTGGCAAATCTATGGCACGGCACTGGGAGCCCTCTGTGTGGGCAAGCATTCTGCTGATTGCTCTCTAATGGGAAATTCAGGACAGCTGTCCCTGATCCCCCATTGGATGTAGGCTCCTTTGAGGTCTATCTGCATTTGCACATATACCTCAAAACTGTCAGAACTTTGCGGGAGTGTCGGTATGTATGCTTTCCACCACATACCTAAGAAAGGATGTAAGTGGTGATGCCTAGCATCAACACTTACCTCCTGGGACCATGCAGTACACAGCAGTGCATAGAACATCAATGTGTATTGCAGAGAAGAGTCTAATGAAAGGAGTCCTGCTCTGTACAGCTTTAAAGGGAATCAGTCAGTACGACTGCGCTGATATGGCTCCCAGAATCATGGTATAAAGATACTGTGCAGCTGGTGGCGCATAAACCAGCCATGGCTGCAGCAGTAGGTTTAGTAAGGAGAAAAAGTACTTTAATTCTGCTGGGCGAGGCATTAAGAGGGGAGGCAACTAGTCATCTGGGCCACCCATGACTAGTCACTGCTCTCTACCTGTCATTGCACAGTGCGTGGATGACTGACAGGCACAGAGGCCACTAACGGGCAGTTCTTAAAGCCTCTGCCGTGTCACTAAGAAGCCCACGCCTCTTAGTAAACCTGGCCCGCCCTGTTTCCAGCAAGTGTAGATTTGTATAAATTGGGAGCAGGAGGCGGCCATCCCTCCTCCCCGCCTTGCTGTGCCTTTCCCTCCCCCTGCTTGTCCATTAGGCTATGCATAAGAATACGGCAGGTGTACGGCAGGGTAGAGAGGCGAATCTGCACCTTCTCCCCGGCGTACGCCACCGGCTGCAGCCTCCTTAAATCTCCCTCTAAGTTATATACTGTATAATATATATAAATATGTAAACTAAATCTATATATATACACCAGCCAGACCACTGCTTTTAGAGCACAGTGGTGGTCTGTAACCTAGACGACGAGCTGTGAACAATTTAAAGGGAAAGAGCAGCAGGTCGGAGTAGGAGACAAGGTTCCTAAATGACTTTGAGTCCCACATGTATAACTGTATTATTCGAGATGGGAATACCCCTTTTAGGGTTGAGAAGCCTCTGCCTTTCATTCATCAGACCAACACTACAAGCAGACATCTATGCTGTACACTCCAGCCGTGCGGAGAATTGCTTTGCATATGCCATGTGGTAACTATATATTCTCTGGGGGAGGTGGGTTATTGATTTTACAGCAGATCAGCTGGTTAATAAGAAACATCTGTTTGCCGTACATCTGTCCTTGTGTTACCGTACAGAAGGGATGGGGAACCTCCGGCTCTCCAGCTGCTACAAAACTACAGTTCCTGTTAGCTGCCCAGACATGATGGGAGTTGTAGTTTTGCAACAGCTGGGATTGCTGAAGGTTCCCTATCCCTGCCGTACATTGTTCTGCCATGTGATTCCAAATCTTTACAATAGAGACAATTTGTTTGGAATGGTTTGTTAGATCTGGGTATGCTGCCATATTACTGTAGGTTCTCAGTCAGCACCCGGCATGTTGGCGCTTCACAAACCATTCCAGATGTTGTACACTGCAGTCTAGGGAGGTTTCATGGGGTTCTAATGTTAGTAGACAAACCCTGTGCACCTACTACTGTTAAAGTGACATTCTTGATAAAATAGCTGATTTCTTAGTGTATACACATAAAAATTTCCTTTTAATATTAAAGGGGTGTTCCACACAAACATAACTTTTGATATGTTGCTGCCCATGGTGAGACTAACAATTCCTTCCATACTTGTTGTTATCTATTCAGTCTCCTTCCCCCAGTTCTCGGCTGCTGCTTTCTGCTGAAGACACAAAACTCCCACTCCCACTGATGTAAACAAGTCCCTGGCTGGCTTTATCTGCAACATTGTAGCTTGTTTGTAATGAATACCTGTTTAATCTAGAGTTCCTTGTATCTATTGTCTTTGCATGTTATTTCCTAGCAGAGTGTCCCTTAAATCATGCAGAATTTCCTTCTCTTTCCAGGAACTCACCAGCGCTTTGATGCATGTGAAGCTTCACCTCTTTGTCCAGGTGTTTACACTCGTCTTCTTCCCCACAGCAATATGGTTTTTCCTTCAAGTGCTGTCACTCACGCCTATCAATGAATGGCTGCTGAAGGGGTATGTCTTGTGTCGTGCAGACATTTTAAGTTGTCTTACTGATACTTTACTAAATTTTTTAGATTTCTTCCTCTTTCAAACGTTACAGTTTTGATGTCTACACTTAGTACTACAGCATATTGGTAGTGTTATTATTTTCTGATAATGCGCCCACTTGAGTCTTACTGGAAACTTCCATTCAAATGGTGTATATCTATAAAATGTGTACGCATCAATAATAATAAGTAAAAATTTACTTTTTGCAATTCAGTGCAGCTTTAGGCTAGGCTCACATCACGATTTTGCAAACAGATGCAAAAACGGATGCTGTTGTATGCCATACTATTTGCTCCCTTTTGCATTGTCTTGCATTATAAAAAAAGGATCAAAATGCATCTGTTTTTTTATTTTGTTTTTTACATTTTGTAACGTACACAAAAAGTGGTTGACCATGTTTTTCCTTACAGTGAGACAGATTGCAAAATCGTGATGGGAACCTAGCCTAAGCTGAAATCTAGGAAGTGTGCGTTACTAGTATATTTACTGGTCAACCATTACATTGTAATACTGCCCTGATTATCTATGTCGGTCACTTTTCTGTAAATGCCTTTATTTATCATATGACACTGGCACCTGGCAAGGAAAGGGAAATACAGCGAAACCTCCCAGATGACCTCTTTGCAGAGACTACCCTCTTATCCTGACCTCATATCCTGGGACCAGCTTTCAGTCCCACTAGGGCCAAATTGTGGTTGCTAGCCAGCTGGATTAGAGCATCTCCAGAATAACAGGCCATGGATGTTTCCGGTGCGCAGAGGTTACTACCCACCAAAGTAATCCCAGACAAAGAACTGAGTCCTCAAACCCATGGCTGCCGTTTGGAGCAGAGGCTAACCCGTACTGCTCACAGAGGAGCTACTGGACTATAAATGTTAGAAGTGTGTCAGTGCACAGCCTCCCCTGTAGCTTGCCATGCATGGGGCTTGTAATCTGAATAGTTGAAGATCAGTCAGAGCTGGTAAAGTCCTATCCACTTTTGAAAGAGTCTACAGCGGATATGTAATCCTCAGAACTAGACTAGGTAAGTAAAGAGCTAAAAGGAAAACAATAGGCGCAACATCAGCATAGGAGGATGGGGGTAGTAGTAGTAGTAGTAATGCACTCACCTGATAGGAGCACACACCCAGTATAGATATATAGTAGCCGCTCCATGCCAAGAACATCCAGTTACAGGAAGCTTGCCGATTTCCTGGGTCGGGTAATAGTAAGAGAAGAGCTAGGAAGGGGAAAAGGAGCCTTTATGTCTGCTTTAGGCTTGAGAAAGAGGTCTAAGCACCTTGAAACGCGTTGCCTTTGAAGCAATAAAGCATTTTTATTATACTTTGATGAACTGCTTGACCCTCTGGTGCACCGACAATCTCCGTTCCTCTGGTAGTGGCGATACTCCACTTCCGAGCACTTCTCCTACTATCAGAACTAGACTATGGAGCAATGGAAAATGGTAGCCTGATCTGATAGATCGTGTTTTCTTTTATGCCATGAGGACGGGGGGTACATGTGTATCACAGACATGAGAAGGCAAGCTGTGTAATGCCCGGGGCAATGTTCTGCTGGGAGGCACAAGCAGTGTTATTTTCAGACATACCCCCTACCTAATTATTGTGGCGTGTACAACCCTTCTTGTAAAGGGTTCACAGGGTTACAATTTCCCAAAATCGTAGTCTGATCAATCTTTTGTGGGATGTGGTGAAAAAAAATAAAAACAGGTCTGACTCACAGAAGCTGCAGCATGCAGCCTAAAGGACCTGGGGTCAAATAGCACAGGGCGCTCTTCGACGTCTTGTGGAGCCTATGCCTTAATAAATCGGTGCTGTTTTTTTATTTTAATAACTTTTTTTTTAAGTTATATCAGTTTATATTTTCAAGCAGGAAGTGGTGTATTCTTCCCAGTCTGACACAGTGCTCTCTGCTGCCACCTCTGTCCATGTCAGGAACTGTCCAGAGCAGCAGCAAATCTCCATAGAAAACCTCTCCTACTCTGGACAGTTCCTGACATGGACAGAGGTGGCAGCAGAGAGCACTGTCAGACTGGAGAGATTACACCACTTCCTGCAGGACATACAGCAACTGATAAGTACTGGAAGACTGGATTTTTATTTTATGTGGTAGTAATTTACAAATTTATATAACTTTCTGGTACCAGATGATTTGAAGAAGAAAAAATTCTACCCGAGTACCCTCTTTAACAATCTGTAAACACTAACTAACCTCCTCTGTGTCCAATAAATATGGTGTGCAGCAGTCAATACTGTCCCTTCTCACATCCGTGTCAGTTTTTAGTGTCAAGAAATGCTGATTAGGAAGTCATCTGGAGGCTTCTGGAAACCATCAACATTTCCTGACAATCAGTATTTATGGTCCGGAAACCATCAGGAATGCTTTCAGGATTTCCTAATCAGGGAGAAAAATGTATTGTAGTGCGAGTAATTCCAGATGCTTTCTGGATGCGCATCAGAAAAGCTTCCGTAATTCCAGACACTCCCGTAGACTTCTGAGGGAGCATCTGTGACAGAATTCCAGATGCAAATAGAACTGGTTCTATCATTTCCAGACCCATTTTCTGGAACAGGCACCCTGAACTAAAAACATAACTGTCACTTTTCAGTAATCAATAAGTATCAATAGTACAAGCGATTTTAAGAAACTCTGTAATAGGTTTTATTAAGCAAAAGAGTTCCCTTCTGTACTCAAAATGCTGTTTTCCTACCCCCCCCCCCCCTTCAGAAGAAGCAGGATTTCTGTGTCCATTAGGGTATAAACCCACACACTGTATACACAGCGTATTTACTGCTCCGATACGCAGCAGATTAGATCTAAATAACTGAACACAGCATCAAATCTTCACCATCACATCTGATGCGTATTTGCTGCGTATACGGTGTGTGGGTTTATACCCTTAGGCTGGGTTCACACACAGTATATTTCAGGCAGTATTTGGTCCTCACGTCAGGTCCTCATAGCAACCAAAACCAGGAGTGGATTGAAAACACAGAAAGGATCTGTTCACACAATGTTGAAACTGAGTGGATGGCCGCCATATAATGGCAAATATTTGCTGTTATTTTAAAACAACGGCTGTTATATTGAAATAATGGCCGTTATTTACTGTTATATGGCGGCCATCCACTCAATTTCAACATTATGTAAACAGATCCTTTCTGTGTTTTCAATCCACTCCTGGTTTTGGTTGCTATACAGCCTCAAATATACAGCCTCAAATATACGTAATGTGAACCCAGCCTCATACTGTATGGAGAGGGGAGGGGCCGAGGGGGATGAGTGAGCACAGAGAGGAGAAAATGCAGCCCTGCACAGCACATCATCCTGCAATCTTCTCTCACCAAGCTCCCAGATAAGCACTGACCTTTCTGACTTGTGGATCCAGTGTTTTATGTGCCCAGACAGTCTCCAAACTGTACAGCTGCTTGTCTCACTCATCCTCCTCGGCCCCTCCCCTCTCCATAGGTTATAATGGACACAGAAAACTCGTCTTCACTTTGCTCCTCTGTTATGTAGATGGATTTGCTTGATAATGCACAGATAAGAAGAAGGGAGGAGGCTGGGAAACAGCTCTTTGAGTACAGAAAGAGGCAGGGTTTTTTAAAATCGCGTGTACTATTGATTTCTTCAAAAATATTTTAAATGACAGCTACACTTTAATACTGTTATCCAGTTCATGCTATGGGCATCCTTTTCCTATGTTGGTTAATTGTCCTATTCACAAAGTATAACTCCCTTTCCAGAGCCGCTATTATCCTCACTTTAAACGTATTATATTATTAAAGATTAAAAGGAAGTTGAAGCAAGAAAAATCAGAGACTTTGCGGAGTAGACTGTATGTGCTTTAGCTGCAGAGTAAAATATTGAAGAGTCTTAGTATTGCTTATGTATCTGACTTATGTTAATTTTCTTTGGCTAGATGACGAGGAGGAAGGATTAAGATGTCAGGAGAAATTAAGCTAAAGACATCAGCCAATCAGTTGCATTCATCACGCCGAGCGTGAAACCTTCTTATATTTAAATGGGATCGTCTCATGTGTGACACTGAGCTCTTCGTTAAGCGCTAATAAGTGTCCTTTATTCCCATTCCGCAGCAGACATACACTCTTCCCTTCTGCCGTCCCCATGTCAAGAATACTTTCACAATTGGCCCCTTATAATCATTTCAAGTGCTTAATGTGTTTCAGATTTTAAACTGGTAACTCCCTTAGGATTTGGTAGACTTGGATGAGTATAGCGAAGGGATCGTGGAAAAGATTCAGACCCTCGCTGAATTATAACTCTCAAAGAATGAGAGAACGAAGGGACTAGCTCCCAAAGACAATAGGGAAGGATGTACCGGTGCATTAAATCCTTCTAGTTCATTTATATTCTCCTCTATGGCTGGGAAGAGAAGCCATATAACATCGAGATCATGAAAACTGAATTTTGCTGGTATTAGTACTAGTTTTATAAACAGTTACTTCAATATACGGGGTGTGTGAATGTTTTACATTGAGGGGTGTGTGCCTGTTAGATACCCCTTGACTGTATAATCATGGTTATCACCTGATATCCCCTCCTCAAAAAAAGAATTATTTTCACGCCCATCTGACTATTAAGCTGAAATGATTATATTGTCAGTAATCTGCAGTCAGAGTGAGTCAGTGATATATACTTACCTGTCCCGCTCCCCCACTGCTGTTGCTTCCCAGGCCACCTGCTCTGTGCGCTGTTTAAAAAACATCCGATGGCTTTGACTGGTCTATGCTGACCGGCCATTTCCTACGGGATGGGACGCCATCAGATGTTGGGAAAACACTAACAATGACGCAGAGCAGGTGGCCAGGGAACTGGCAGTGGCCGGGGAGAGGGACAGGTCTTTAAACATAACTTACGTCTTCCCCACAACCACGGCAGCATGGCTAAGTATGTTTTTTTTTTTTTTTTTCCCTTGACAACACCTTTTAAAGAGGATGTATCACCAGGTACATCCTCTTTAACCTGACACAGGGATAGAACGGCGCCGTGACGGGGAAGCCGGTGCCGGCCCGGGGCCGGCCTACCTTCAGTGCTTGAGCACCGCCCGGTAACCGTGGAAAGAACAGCGCCGTGCAGGGGAACTGGGCCGCGTTTTCAAAAACGGACCGCGGCACCGGCTTCCCCGTCACGGTGCCGTTCTATCCCTGTGTCAGGTTAAAGAGGATGTACCTTGTGGTACATCCTCTTTAAGTCCTATTGAAGTGTATGGGACTAAGGGTCCATTTACACAGAAATATTATCTGACAGATTATCTGCCATAGATTTGAAGCCAAAACCAGGAATGGATTTGAAAAGAGGATAAATCTCAGGCTTTCCTTTATGACCTGTTCTCTGTTTATAGTCTGTTCCTGGCTTTGGCTTGAAATCTTTGGCAGATAATCTGTCAGATAATCTTTCTGTGTAAATGGACCCTTAAAGGCATATTCCAGGAAAATCAACTGGATAGGGGAAAAATAGGAGATTGTAAGGGGTCTGACCTGTGCCCCCGACGATCTCCATATCGGGCCCCAGCTGCTGTATTATAAATAGAGCCGCAGGTACAGCACGTGACCCTGCGGCCCTATTCATTCCTATGGAGCAACAGAAAGTGCTGAGTAAGGCTGGGTTCACACTACGTTTTTGCAATCCATTTTTTGCAGAAAAAACTGATGCAACTATGTGCATCCGTTATAATCTGTTTTTCCATTGACTTCCATTATAAAGAAAAATAACGGATCAAAACGGATCCATTTTTTTGAGGGACACAAAAACGTGGTCGACCTCATTTTTGTGTCCGTCAAAAAAACAGATCCGTTATGATATATTTTTTTTTGAATAATGGAAGTTAATGGAAAAATGCATCAAAACTGATGCACGCAGTTGCATTCGTTTTTTTTTACATCTGTCGTTCATTAGTTTTTTCCAAAAACAGATAGCAAAAACGTAGTGTGAACCCAGCCTAAGTCGGAAGAGCGATGTGCTCAGCTCTGTCCGTCAGCTCCATAGGAATGAATAGGGTGGCGGTTTTTTTTGCCAGGACATAAGAGACCCCCTGGGCATCCTGTACATTTTACGTCAGACAAAAATTATGTTGTAAATGGTTAAAGTGAAATCAAATAAAAAAATAAAATAAAACTTTGCAAAAATGTAAATATCCAAAACTTTAAAAGCCAAGAAATCAGAATATAATTCTCCAGGTTTGCAGCTATACTAAGGCAGGTGACTTTTGCCCTAGATTGGGAGTCTTGAATGCTGTGTATTCTCGGTAAGTTTGTCTTTCTGCATATCTCTAGTGGCGCTAAGCAATCAGGATCTACATACATGAAAGTCCTCTCCAGCCGCAGTCTGCTTCACAGTCACAGAACGAAAATCCAGTATTTCAGCATAATTTAAAGATGGAAAACAAAAGAAGGCAAGTCTGAAAGGTTACGGCGCACTGCTGAAAAACAAAAATCTGATTTACTCCAAACTGAATCTGCACAAAATCTTTATTGCATCACTTGTGTAATACATCATCAAAATTAAATTTTGGATTCCACATCTACGCCCACCAGCACATGACTGTACAATAGATCATTTTTCAACTCTTTTTGTATTACCAGGCTTTGCAATGTACTGCAGGCTCCCTTAGCACAAATGATTATGAACGCTGCTCAATTTCTCCCTAAGGGAGCTATATATTCAATGCTGTTTAGGTAGAGGCGAGAATAGGGATTGTGGTCAGCACAATTAGCAATTACTCTGATACTCAGGGGCTCGATTTGTGTATCGGTTGCAAGAAGTTGAAGACATTGATCATTTAAAGGAATTAGGGATTTTTTTTTTATTTTTTTTACATTTTTTATTTTCTTTATGTAAAGTAAGAAGGCTAGCTATTGTAGCTGTTTACACAGGGCGGTAATTTTGTGGCAGATGCATGCCATGTTGTAGAACTGCAGGTGTATATATACAGTGTTTGCACTGGTCGTTCTGTGTTGCTATCTGGGTTGGGAACACCTTTCTGATTAAACATTAGAGACCTAGTACTGGTATTTTATATTTAAACCCTTTTTATTGCTTAAAGTGTAACTGTCATTTTAAATGTCATTTTTCAGAAATCAATAACTATCAATAGTACAAGCGATTTTAAAAAACAATGTAATAGGTTTTATCAAGCAAAATAGTTTCCTTGTGTACTTAAAAAGCTGTTTTCCTACCCCCCCCCCCCCTCACTTCAGAAGAAGCAGGATTTCTGTGTCCATTATGCTCTATGGAGAAGGGGGGCTGAGAGGGATGAGTGAGCACAAAGAGGAGAAAAGGCAGCCCTGCACAGTACATCATTCTGCAATCTTCTCTCACCAAGCTCCCAGATAAGCAAACTGAACACAGGAAATCACTGCAAACAAACAAAGTTACACTTTAAAATAACACTTAGGCAGCTTGAACCTCCTTTCCTCTGATTTTTACGAATGGTAAAATATTGAGGGGCATGATCTGCTGAAGGAAGGAGCAGGGCTGCAGACTTCTAGGAGGAGGAGAGGGAGGGAGCAGGGCTGCAGACTGCCAGGAGGATGAGAGGGAAGGAGCAGGGTGGGGCTACTAGCGAGTGCCGAACTTCTTATACATTTCATATTATATTATACATATATCCACATTTAGTAGCACTGTTAGGACCTCTTAAATGGGCAGTGTCATAAAAAAAGAAAATGAAAAAACTATTGACGTGTCAAAAGTTTAGATTTTTCAGGGGTCTCACTCACTGATCAAGAGAATGCACTCAGCGCATTTCAATCCCTGGCTTACAGCGATCTCCATTTAGGCAGCATCCATATAAGAGATGATTGACAGTGGGGACGTGCCGTGCACTACTTCCTGTTCCTTCTGCTGGTTGGTAGGGGTCTCCATAGACCTTCACTGTGACACATCGAAAGTTAATTTTTTTAACAATTTACAATCTGGTTGTTTTTTTGAGGCGTGTGCAGTTAATAAAATGAAATCTGCTGCGGATCCGCGGCAGAAAATCAGCTGCGGATCCGGTAAGTGTGAACGTAGGGTACAAACACACACACCGTATACGCAGCGTATTTACTGCTGCGATACGCAGCAGATACGCAGCAGATTAGATCTAAATAACTGAACACCGCATCAAATCTGCACCATCAAATCTGCTGCGTATTTGCTACATATCTGTATACGGTGTGTGTGTTTGTACCCTAAAGAGCTTTTTGTCTTCTTTTCCCTAACTTCAGTTCTGTTGTTTCAGGTTACAGACAGTTAGCTGTATGCCCCCTCCTGTCTCCTCAGCTGTCATTTTGACCAAAGCCGTTGGCGGCAATGAGGTGAGTGTGAATGTGTTTCTCTTGCTTCCTATACCATCCCATGATGCGCTGCTGCTTTGATGTTTCTTAGTTTGTTACCATTAGGTTTATATCCTCATACATCAAGCAGAAATCTATTAAAGGGAACCAGTCACCATGAAAATGCTCCCTAAACTATCAGCACCATGTTATATAGAGCAGAAGGAGCTGAGTGGAGTGATTATATATATATATATATATATATATATATATATATATATATATATATATATTATTGTATATAATCTGTATGGCAAAAGCTTCAGTATAACTTGAAATTTACGAGTTGAAATCCCTGATGTTTCCATCCTAAAGAGTCCAGTCCATTGAGTGATCCCACCCACTGGACTCCTTATCACAGAATGATCTAGTATTTCCATCAACAAGTTATAATTATACTGAATATTTTTCCACAATCTGCTCAGCTTTTTCTGCTCTATAACACGATCGCAATAGATTTGATGGCATTTTCTTGATGCCAGTTCCCTTTAAATAGTTTTCAAGAATTAGAAAAAAAAAACTAGCTGCTTTCCTCAGTTGTGTTTTTATGTTATTGCAGCTCTTTTTCATTGACGTAAAAGGAGCTGAGCTGTAATACCAAACACAAAGTAGCTTGTTTTTTTTCTAACTCTGGATAAATGGGCACTGTCACCCAAAAAAACAACAACTTTTGATGTGTTATAAAGACATATAAAAATTTGTTATGAAATCTTACACTTTAGATCTTGCGGGATGTGGTCAGCTCTCCCAAAAAACATGATTATTTATTAACTGTGACTTACCCAACCCTCCTGCTGCTGATTCACAGACTTCTTCCTATGCACAGTAATAGGTAATGGTGTGAAATCTGTCAGTCATCGGCAGGTGGGCAGGGCTGGCATGTGTGGTGTCTGGTAGTGCTAGGCATGTGCTATTCAATCCAGCTTCTTCTAAATTGCTTTAGGGTCCTATTCCACGGGCCGAGCAGGGCCCGATCAACGATGTAAAGGAGCGCTGATCTGCTAGATCGGTGCTCGCTTATTGGGCCTATTCCACGGCCCGATGATCGTTGAGCGAGGGCTGCAGGGACATCGTTACCGATGTCCTTGCAGCCCTTGCACCATATATTACCTGGCAGGTCTTCTCCTCCGTTCAGTCTTCCTCCCCGGGTTCCGCGGCGCAGCATCAACTCTGGTGCGGCCTGTCTGAGCTATCAGACCGCTCAGCCAATCACTGGCCGCGGTGGTCCTGGCCTGTGATCACGATCATCGGCTGATCGTTTTCTCTATTCCACCAAGCAATAATCGATTCGGCCGATTATCGCTCCCGTGGAATAGGCCCCTTACATTGCAGCTTGTCTGTTGTGTTTTCCTATAACAAATCATGCAATTTATTGGTCATGTGATTTGAGGATAATAAAGCACAAAAAGAGGCACATTCAAAATATGCAGTACAAATATAAAGAGAAACACAAAAAATGTGTTCTGTATTCTCAGTTATTGAACACGGGTAAAAATGCAGCTGGAATTGGGTCATGTCCCTGGATAATTCTGTGTGTGACACCATACTAATAGTGCCAGGGCTTGTGGAGAAAACCCCTGAGTGTTACTTCATCTCTCTCACAGGATGATTTGCAGCTTTTCCTCTTTTCAGTTTGTATATGGCAGGGGTGGGGAACCTCCGGCCCTTAAGAGCCTCTGATGTGGCCCGTGGATCGCCCTCCTGTATCTGGCAGGTGGCGCACACAGTATAATATCGATCACTGGGTCACCAGACACAGGAGGCTGCTGTGTACGCCGGCTCCTGTATGTCGGGGCAGCACAGGTCTTGCTTCTCCTGTGAGCAGTGCGCTATGACGTCATTTCATCATGCTCCACCTGTAGAAGAAGTAGTTCTGTGTTTTGAGACTCAAATGAGGCTCCACAGATTCTTTTTTGTACCTGTAGAAGAAGACATGTGCTGCTTTGACTTACAGGAGAAGGAAGAGGACCTGACCAGTGCAAGAGCAAGGGAAAGCTGAGAAGGTGGTTTGGATACGGACCAGAGGCACCATTGGGGATTAACTGCAGGACCAGGGGTATCATTGGGGATTAACTGCAGGACCAGGGGTATCATTGGGGATTAACTGCAGGACCAGGGGTATCATTGGGGATTAACTGCAGGACCAGGGGTTTATTATTGGGGATTAACTGCAGGACCAGGGGTATCATTGTTGATTAACTGCAGGACCAGGGGTATCATTGGGGATTAACTGCAGGACCAGGGGTATCATTGGGGATTAACTGCAGGACCAGGGGTATCATTGGGGATTAACTGCAGGACCAGGGGTATCATTGGGGATTAACTGCAGGACCAGGGGTATCATTGGGGATTAACTGCAGGACCAGGGGTATCATTGGGGATTAACTGCAGGACCAGGGGTATCATTGGGGATTAACTGCAGGACCAGGGGTATCATTGGGGATTAACTGCAGGACCAGGGGTATCATTGGGGATTAACTGCAGGACCAGGGGTATTTTTATGGGTTAACTGCAGGACCAGGGGTATCATTGGGGATTAAAGAAGCGGTCCACATTTTTTTTTCCATCCCTCTACCTTGGTGCATATACTCCCCAATGATGATCGTTGTCCCGCAGGGTGGCATCAGTCCTGTTCTGCAGCGCTTGCAAATACTGCTGGCATTGACGTCACAGCTGTTCCGACTCCTCTTCTGTATCCAGGGCTGTTGAAGGCCGGAACTAAGGGTCTCCAATGCATCTGTATGAGAGCGCTCTAATAGAGATGCATTAAAGACCTTGACTTACAGTCTCCTTAGCTGCAGAGCTGGAGCTGAAGAGGTCATGTGGGTGCCCACGGGATTTGAACGGTGCTGCAGGACCAGACTGGAGCCGCATCGCGGTACACTGATCATCATTAGTGACTACATGCAGCAGCGTGCAAAACTGGTGAATCTTGTGGGTTTAATTACAATACAGGGTACATTCGGGGTGGGGGCCCTTGAACGATTTTATAAATGCCTAAATGGCCCTCGACCAGAAACAGCTTCCCCACCCCTGATCTAAGCGGTTAAACAGCTGAGATACGAGGTATCTGTAATCCCCAGCATTAGAACTGGAGGAATTGCAGCCTGCATTGCACAGCGACACAGCAGTTGGCCGCCATAACAAGATGGTGGTCTAGCTTGTGCTCGGGGAAAGCCATATTGGCAGTCACCAATGCATTAATAAAATGAAAATATCTTGCCCTTCCATCCGTCTTTTCGTCTCTGGACGTGTATGATTGTGTGTATATATCTATAATGCATAGCCCATCCAATAGTGATGTAACGCGGAGCCTTGTAATACACAGCAGTGTCCTGCCCTCTAGCGCTTTCTCCCTAGCACATAACTAATTGCACTTTCCAATGATTCTTTGACAACTTTAGGGCAAGAACTAATAGTAACAAGCAAGAAATGTTCTACAAATTTGTCCCGATTCTGTTTGATGGGAATTATTTATATTTTTCTCAAAGCTAATGGAATAATGAACCGGAGCTGATTACTGGATCGGCTGCGCAGCCGACAGGCACGACCAGCCAGAACCTCATGCATGTTTGAACAGTGAGATGGTGTGTGGCGTTTTTCAGGTCACTTCAGATAGTTCTGATCTCCTTCTACCATCCGCCGAGTGGGTTAACAATCCTCCTAGTGAGCTCCGCTAACATCCACTGCTTTTGTTAGGACCCTCTTGTCTCTGTGTCATTTTTCCCTATCCATAATCCTTTGGGGCCGGATTAGTCTAAAACAGCAAAGTAGCCAGATGTCTGATTGTGAGCGAGTCCCAGAGGCCGGCTACGGAAGGCAACTGAATTCGTTCAGGGTTGCAGATCAAAGGTACCTGAGAATTACTTATGGGCTCGTAATTTGTGTCACATCTATTATTATCACACAGAGAAGACTTTGTGACACTTATTATTGGTACGTGCCGGAAAATCCAACACTGGACGCTTTTTATGGGAGATTGTGGCCGCAATGACAGCACATACTATTATACTATTATACTATTTTATTGCAGGGACGGTATGAATCCTATTGTGTCTTTGGCCTTTCCTATAAGTTTTGGAACGTTATTGGATCAGATACAATTATTGGTCGTCTAATAATCGGCTCCCAATTTTCCCAAACTGACTTGTCAATTAGGACGATTACTGATAGTCCTAATGTGACTGCGTAGCCCCTCCAGGGACGTCGCTTATAACATTCATGGACTCTATACATGACTATTATTCACCTTCAATTCTAGTTTAGGACAATGGCTCCAGTATCCTTGTTTTGTATTTTTTATTTTATTTCTTCCATCATTGATTCTGTACCCCAAGCTTCATATGATGCTCGAACATTTTCCAGTTTAGCAATGATCTGTAGCCCCATAGAGAATGCATTGGGTGCCAGCTCTGCATGCCTTGTACATATCATTTAAATTTGGGGATAATTCTGTCCTTGTTCTCAGGACTGGTGCAGATCCCGTGGCTCAGATCACCACTGGTCAGCTTGTATCACACGGACATATGTCTTAAAGAAAGAACTTCATTTTCAAGTTTCCAGCCATCCGAAGTCATGGCAATGGGTATATGTAGGCTGGTTAAAATGACATTCCCTATAACAGTATACTAACAATTGAAAATAGAAACAGGTTGGATAAAAACTGTTTCAGTATCTGTCAGAATTCAGGGGAAGAATTGCATTACTGACAAAGAAAATAGTCCAGGTTGTTAGCATAATGTTCAGTCAGATAGTATGTACTACCCCCCCCCCCCCATAAGGTAACACATCAGGATGGACCCTGCACTAATCGTATATACACTGCTCTGGCACATAAAGGACGACATCCTAGAGCTCAATGAATGAAATACTTAAGTTGCAATTTTTTATTGATTACATATGTTACTATGTTACTATGTTACATAGTGAATGCGTTGAGAACAATAAAACATAAAAATGATCAATGTAAATCAGAATTAATATCCCAGGGAGGTCTGTATTGATACTCGGTGGAAAATCAATTTACAGGCTGATCCAACTTCAGTAGAAACGCCTCAAGACAAGGTGTGTGTGCGCGCGGCCTCCATGTGTCTGTATGACCTCCCTACAAGGCCCGGGCATGCTCCTGATGAGGTGGCTGTATGACCTCCCTACAACACCCGGGCATGCTCCTGATGAGGTGGCCGATGGTCTCCTGAGGGATCTCCTCCCAGACCGGGACTAAAGCAGCCGTCAACTCCTGGACAGTCTGTGCTGCAACATGACGTTGGTGGATGGAGGAGACATGATGTCCCCGATGTGATCAATGGGATTTAGGTCTGGGGAACAGGCGGCCAGTCCATAGCTTCACTGCCTCCATCTTGCAGGAACTTGACACTCCAGCCACATTAGGTCTAGCATTGTCCTACATTAGGAGGAACCCCAACCGCAACAGCAGATGGTCTCACAAGGGCTCTGAGGGTCTCGCTACCTAATGGCAGACAGGCTACCTCTGGCAGCACATGGAGGGCTGTGCCGCCCCCCAAAAAAATGCCCCCCCCCCCATTACTGACCCACTGCCAGACCGCTCTTGCTGAAGGACGTTGCAGGCAGCAGATCGCTCTCCACGGCCTCTACAGTCACGTCTGTCACATGATGTGCGAACCTGCTCCCATCCGCATTTCTCTGGAAAACTCTAATCGCCCTGCACGGTGTTGGGCTGTGAGCACAACACTGACCTGTGGACGTTGGGCCCTCAGACCACCCTCGTGAGGTGAGAGCAATGACGAAATGCAAAAGTGACCAAAACAACAGACAAAGGATGAGAAGAGAGAAGTGGTCTGTGGCTGCCGGCCATTTCTACCTCTTAGGGTGGTATTACATGGGCCGATGGGGGCCCGATAATACCTGTAAACGAGCAGCGATCTGCTAGATCGTTGCTCGTTTACTTGGCCTATTACACGGCCCGATAATCGTTAAACAAGGGCTGCAGGGACATAGTTACCGATGTCCTTGCAGCCTTTGTTTAAACTGTATACATACCTAATCCATGGTCCAGGGTTCCTCTTCTTAACTTCTCCCCGGGTCCGCGCACTTCAGCTTCACAGCGGCTTGTCTCTGCTGACAGGCCGCTCGGCCAATCACTGGCTGCGGCGGTTCCGGCCTGTGATTGGCCGAGGGGCCTGTCAGCTGACACAGGCCGCTGAGAAGCCGGAGCGCACGGGAGCCGGTAAGAAGCTCTGAGGAAGAAGAACCCTGGACCATAAATTAGGTATGTATTCTTCTTTGCTAATCGTCAGTGTCGGCCGCGCACCGCTATTACATGTAGCGGTGCACGGTCGGCGCCCGACGATTATAGGTCTGAACTTATATCATCGGCTGACCGTTGTCTTGAGTACACGGAACGATAATCGGCCGATTATCGTTCTGTGTAATAGTACCCTTAGTTGTTCCATTTGCACAACAGCAGGAGAAATGGATTCACAGACAGCGTTGCTTCATAACTGGACAGGTTGGTTTCACAGACAGTGATTGATGTGGAGTCTCATTGTGTTGTTTAAGTGTTCTCTTTATTTTTTTGAGCAGAGTCAGTCTCTCCTGGGACAGGACCAGGTACACAAATGCTAGACATAGGTTCCAATCTGAGGAGATGGGTGGAGTGTATGACCAGGATGGAGGCAGCTAAGAGCAAAGAAACTGGATATGATTTCTAAGACTGGATAACCCCTTTAATTAAAGGGGTTTTCCAGTGCTACAAAAACATGGCCACTTTCTTCCAGAGACAGCACCACTCTTGTCTCCAGTTCAGGTGCGCTATGCAATTAAGTTTTATTCACTTTAATAGAACTGAGGTACAGAACCTGCACCCAAACTGAAGACAAGGGGTGCTCTCTCTGGAAGAAAGCGCCATGTTTTTGTAGCACTCAATAATCCCCTCAGACTTCTGACAGTTAACAGCAAAATCAAGTTTTCATTGTTGGTGGTTGGGGGTGGGGTTGAGTGCATGTTGCGAATGCATACACCACTCACTTGTTTTTCATGAGCAGAAGTATGGTGGGTGGCCGGGCTCAGCCCCTTCATTTTAGCAGTCGGTGAGGGTCTCAGCACCTGGACCGCTACCGATTGCAACTTATGCCACGTCACTGTGACATCTCAGAAGTTTAATTTAATGAACGTTTCCCTCTCAGGGCGTCCCTGGATACATAAAAATGTATAAAGAAATATGTATAAATTATAGTAGAAACAAGATACAGGTCATCTAGGCGTGGTTGATGCGCAGTAATTATAACTCTGAGGAGGGTGCAGGGTCTCCAGCGCTGGCCAGATGCTGAAAACATTAGGGTGCCTTTACACAGACAGATTTATCTGACAGATTATTGAAGCCAAAGCCAGGAATGTATTTACAAGAGAAACAGATTGCTGAACTCAGGGAGACCAGCCAAACAACAACACTGCCGGCTGCTAGTGAAAGCGCTCAATGCAGTGAAGTCCTAGGTGCATTGCCCCCTGGGAAACATGAATATGCAAAAGAGGAGTCCGTGGAGCCCCATCGAAGAGTCTCAAAACACAGGACTAGCCAGATATCCCTCCGGGAAGGACCCAGCCAAGGGGGCAGCAAATGCGCTTAATCATGGTCTTGATAGATGAATAAAAGTTATGTTTTAACAGTATCTTATGCAAAACTGTATGTGTGTGTGTGTATATATATATATATATATATATATATATATATATATGTCTGTTTTTAAGTGCTAAAATAGTGAAATAACTGTGTATTATGTGTATAAAAGCTTCTTATGCAGTAGTCTATGTTCTGTATAACAAAAAAACGTAGAAAAGATTATCATGCGGCACTCACCATTTCTTATGAAATAGTCTATATGTGACAAAAAATGTAAAATGTGTTGAGCCACACTTTGTTCACACATATTGGATTTTCACGCTATTTCCCCCCAAAAAGCATAAAAAAGGCGACACAAAAAGCCACTACCTAAGGGTGCCTTTACACAGAGAGATTTATGTGACAGATTTTTGAAGCCCAAGCCAGGAATGGATTTGAAATGAGGAGAAATCTCAGTCTTTCCTTTATTACCTGTTCCCTGTTTGCAGTCTGTTCCTGGCTTTGGCTTCAAAATTCTGTCAGATCAATCTCTCTATGTAAAGGCACCCTAAAGTAACCTCTTTCAGTTAGTCAATCCTTAACCCCTTAAGGCCAATGCCAATTTTCATTTTTGCGCTTTTGCTTTTTCCACTTTATGTTTAAAAGGCCATAGCACTTGCATTTTTCCACCTAGAAACCCACATGAACCCTTATTTTTTGCGCCACTAATTGTACTTTGCAATGACAGGCTGAATTTTTGCATAAAGTACACTGCGAAACCAGAAAAAGATTTAATGTGTGGTGAAATTGAAAAAAAAAAACGCATTTCTTTTATTTGGAGGGTATTTGTTTCTACGCCGTAAACTCTGGGGTAAAACTGCCTTGTTATGCATGTTCCACAAGTCGTTACGATTAAAACGATATATATAACATGTATAACTTTTCTTTTATCTGATGGCCTGTAAAAAATACAAACCATTGTTAACAAATATACGTTCCTTAAAATCGCTCCATTCCCAGGCTTATAACGCTTTTATCCTTTGGTCTATGGGGCTGTGTCAGGTGTCATTTTTTTGCGCCATGATATGTTCTTTCTGTCGGTACCTTGATTGCGTATATACGACTTTTTGATCGCTTTTTATTACAATTTTTCTGGATTTGATGCGACCAAAAAATGCGCAAATTTGCACTTTGGGATTTTTTGGCGCTTATGCCGTTTACCGTGCGAGATCAGGAATGTGATAAATTATTAGTTCGGGCGATTACGCACGCGGCGATACCAAACGTGCGTATGTTTGTTTATTTATTTTTATTTATAACATGGGAAAAGGAGGGTGATTCAAACTTTTATTAGGGGAGGGTTTTTTTTTTTTTTTACTTTTACACATATACTAGAAGCCCCCCTGGGGTTAGGGTTATTCCCCCTGGGGTTAGGGTTATTCCCCCCTAGAGGACTTCTAGTATATGCACTCTGATCTCTCATTGATCTATGCTGTATATAGTTATACAGCATAGATCAATGAGATAGGCACTCAATTGCGTTCGGCTGCTGCAGCCAGAAGCAACAGAGTGACGAGTTGGGATCAGCGCCATTACGGCGCAGACCCCGGCCAGCAGCAGACATGGAGATCGCTCCCGGGGGGCCGATCTCCGCTACTAGACCACCAAGGATCGGGCTGCATAAGTAATCAGATGGAGCTGTCAACTTTGACAGCTGCATCTGATTACTTTATTAGCGGGCATGGCGATTGGACCGTACCCGCTAATAGCTACGGTCCCGGGCTACATGCGGCACCCGGGACCGCGGCGGTTCAGAGTGGGGTCGTCGCGTGGCCCCCCTCTGAACTCCCCGAGGCGGCCACAGGGCGTAAATATACGCCCTGTGTCGTTAAGGGGTTAAAGAGGTACTCTGGCAAAAAATCTTTCACATCCACTGGTTTCAGAAAGGTATATAGATTTGCAATGTACTTCTATTAAAAAAATCTCCAATCTTTCAGTACTTATCAGCTGCTGTATGTCCTGCAGGAAGTGGTATATTCCTTCTTTATAGATTGGAAGCCCTCCCGGGCAGGGTTCTCTTCCCCATGTACCAGTCTGCCATTTGCATTCATGTAATGTGTTTTGACCCTGTAATGTTCTTATTTGTTACTCCTGTCGCCTGTATAGCGCTCTGGAATTAAGGGCGCTTTATAAATAAATAAATAAATAAAATAATAATAATAATATTCTCTCCAGTCTGACACAGTGCTCTCTGCTGCCACCTCTGTCCATGTCAGGAACTGTCCAGAGCAAGAGAGGTTTTCTATGGGGATTTGCTGCTCTGGACAGTTCCTGACATGGACAGAGGTGGCAGCAGAGAGCAGTGTGTCAGACTGGAGAGAATGCACCACTTTCTGCAGGACTACAGCAGCTGGTAAGTACTGGAAGACTGGAGATTTTTAAGTTAAGTAAATTACAAATCTATATAACTTTCTGAAACCAGTTGATTTGAAAGAAAAAGTTTTTTTTTTACCAGAGTACCCTGTTAATATACATTGTGCTGGTAGTTAATGCATAGACGACTAATCACTTTTGTAGACCCAGTAATATGTATTAGTGATTGGTTTATGTCCTTGAGATGTTGGTTACAGATCACGCTTGTCCTTGGGTCAAATGAGAGAAATTGAGAGCGGCCTATGAGGTTGGGTGACGGCGCCGTCATGCAGAAAGCTGCGTGTAAGGAATTAATAGGTCAAGTGTAAGAAATGCACAAAATGGACATAAAAATAAGGATTGGTGTATTTATCAGCCAGGTAATTGTGCGTTTGGCTGTGGATGCGGCTCAGGCTATTGAGTAGTCTATAACTGGCAGGGGTTGACAGGCGGCTTGGGCTGGGGTCTGCACAGGAGGCCTACCTAATATGCTGTCTGCCCTAAGGGCCTATGGGAGCGCAGCTGGATTATTATGTTAATGCGTCAGCCTCCTGCCCTCTTCCTATCCCAGCTGGGCTCCCTGTTGTTCGGCTCGGCTTTCTCCTGACAGTATAGTAATATGCTTCATGATTGAAAGGGCAAAAGGCCTCAAAAAAGGAAAAAAAAAAACAGGTCTACAAAGAGATGTCAGTGAGCGGGTGGAGAGATTTCTTCCCGTCAGCATCTGAGGAGCAGGGATGGAAATTGACATCTAGGTGGCCGGAGTTTAGGAAATCCCTGTTTACCATGAGTAATGAGGTAAATGTGAAGAACCAACCGGACGGGCCGCGGCATTTCTCAGTGCTAAGTGTATGAGGTGGTGGATATAGTGGTAGCGCCCTCTCAGCAGGTCACCCAGACGCTCCACAACAGCAAATCCCGCGGCTAGTCAGACATCAGTATAGTCCTGGATTGGAGCATGCTGAGGCTGTTCTGCCAATCAGGAGCCTAGGAAAGTAGAATGTCAACTCCTGCGGCTTCTTGATTGTAACCCAGCTTTCCAAGAGAATGAAGAGGATAATAAAGCAATGGCATATATCCACCCTGATGAATTACTTTACTGAACCCTCAGAAGTCCGGGGGAGGCAAAAAAAAAATTAACTTATGGCGGTCATAGTCACCTGTCTCGGCACCCGCACAGCTTCGTGTCCCGCCACATTCCTCGGTGTGAACGTACCCCTACACTACAGCTGTTGTGGCATAATAGGAATTATCTGCTGCATAAAAGTAAAATGTCCACTCAGCACTGTGATAAAAAACAAAAAAAACCACAACTTTTCCAACTTGTCTCCATGCCAGGAGGACGGTTGCACAGCACGCAGTAGCTCACAGCTTGGAAATGGTATCATCCCTTAGCCGTGTCTGGGGCTATGTTCACACTACATTCAAAAAAAGGGGAAAATACGTCCGTTTTTGCCGTGATCTAACAGACCTCAATGCAATGTATTGGAGCCAATGGAATGACGGTCGTCCAATGCACTCGGTGTCTGCGCGGATGTCAGAATAATGATCATGTCTATTATTTTCGGACATCTTTTGCAAAAACCGGATGTTATTTTTGTAGTTGGTCACACACAGTTTTCTTTTTTCAACGTCTCTCTCTTTCTCTCTCTTTTTTTAAGGAGAAAAGACCAAAGATTGGCAGGAGGAAGCATGGGCGGCAGTGTGAGAAAAAGGCCGACACCTAGTGACCCCATGTTTAGGGCTGATGTCTATTACAACGCTACTTGGGATTACAATCCCTATTGATTTATTTAAAACAAACGGTGACACTGCCTCTTTAATAAACAGTCGGTGAATTCCTCTGCGGAGTGTTATTATATCCTGTATTGTACAATCTGTGAGGCAGGACATTCAGGAACACCTGTCACCTGTCTCAGTAAATAAGTAGCGCTGACTCATCGGCTCTTCTAGCTTTGTGCGGTACTATTGTTCTTTCTAGATAGGATGCTACATAGTAGGGATGAGCGAACTTCCTGAACACGTATCCATGTTTTCCAGACAGGACTGCATCACACTTCTCTAGCCACTGAGAGCCAAATGCTGAGCGCTCAGACGAACCTGAACCTTCGAGGTTCCCTCATCACTCATCATCTCTCATCACTACTAGGGTATGTGCACACTGAGGAATAGGCAAGGAATGAGGGTATGTACATACTAAGGAATCCGGGAGGATTCCACAGCTCGCCCCCCGCTCATGGCTGCATTCATCTCCGCCCATACCATAGACACCGCTCAATGGTCAGGCAGATTCCGCTGTCCACCCAAGAAATGAACCTGTTGACTGGATCTGCCTGACCGTAGAATAAAGTTTATGGGACCGCTGGGGGTGAGCTGCCGGATCCGCAGTAGGTGATCCGCCCGGATTCCTTAGTGTGCACATTACCTTGAAGAGAAAAGTTTTCTGCATAAAAAATTCCCCGCCTTGGGCCTTTGCACAATGAGTAAAAAAGGTGTAAGTTAGCAGCGGAATTTGCTTGTCATTCTGTCTTATTGCTTCAATGGGATTTCTTGTGTGCCTCTGCTCTCCGCATGCTCATTCTTTGAGCGAAGAGCAGATGTGCATGAGAAATCCCACTGAATGAAGAGGACAAGCAGAATCCGCCGATAAATTCCGCCTCTTATACTCCGCTCTGGCAGAATCGGAGCAGAATTTTAGCAGAATGCAAGTAGAATTCAAGCCCCATTGACTTCTATGGAATTCCTCTAGCGGAATCCAACCAAGGTATCCACGTGTCCATTCTTTGAGCAGAAACTTCTCATTAATTCTGCTGTGTGAACAACAGAGTGGAAATCCTATTCAACACAATGGGACATTGCTTATATTTTATGGGAGGAATTTAAAGTGGAAATTTAGATTGGATTCCGCTTAAGACTCCTCACCTATTCCTCACATATCCCTAAAATAGCAAACTGGGTGTCACTAGTTGGGGTGAGGTTGTCTTTGCGCCGGACGCTTTGTCAGTGTCAGTGTTTAGCGTGTAGTGGGCAGATTTAGGACAATTGTGCGGCCCTGTGCGCTCTTTGTTGGAGTCGTAACTTTTGTTTGCCTTTTTGTTGTTTTTGTTTGATTCTAGATGCTCAGCCTGTATGACAGATGCATTATGATCTGCTCAGTGAACCGACTTATTCTTCTAGCCCAAATCCTTCATCTCTTACAGACTAGCGCAGCGCTGTATGCCATACAGTCCTAGCCGCCAAAAGTATCAGGAATCTAATAGAAAAGAACAGAATAAAAACCTGAACAGAACTTTACTGACCGTGCTCTTCCAGAATAAGTTGATTTGGATGTGAATATTAATGTAATTATTTAAAGTTAAAAATTTAAGCATTTTTGCTGTATACTTTTATTAACCTCTTTAGTTTGTTTTTCCATAGAAAAGAGCAGCTGAACAAGGGGTTAAAAATAGATATAATGGTTCGGAGTCAGGCGCCAAGATTTACTTGCCAGAGATTTGTAATTTACTTCTGTGAAAAAATCTCCTGTCTTCCAGTACTTATCAGCTGCTGTATGTCTTGCAGGAAATATGTATTCTTTCCAGTCTGACACAGTGCTCTCTGCTGCCACCTCTGTCCATGTCAGGAACTGTCCAGAGAAGAAGAGGATTTCTATGAGGATTTGCTGCTGCTCTGGACAGTTCCTGACATGGACAGAGGTGGCAGCAGAGAGCACTGTGTCAGACTGGAGAGAATACACCACTTCCTGCAGGACATACAGCAGCTGATAAGTACTGGAAGACTAGATATTTTTAATAGAAGTAAATTACAAATCTCTGGCACTTGCTGGGACCAGTTGATTTGAAAGAAAAAGATTTTTGCCAGAGTACCCCTTTAAATGCATATTGAGAATTTGGCCTGTAGCATTTCAGTTTTGTAATTGTGTTACCATCATCGCGTTCTCCTCCTGGATCGGTGGGAAGCGGACGTCCATGTGTCAGCGTTCCACATTAGCCGGTGTTTTATAGGCACGTTTAGCTTATGGCTAGTTTTATTTAACTATTAGCTCCATCTCTTTGGGTGGCGGAGTGCCTGGATTCTTTTGTATGCATTTAAACAGTCTTTTTAAAAGCCCGGGTGTATTTCAGCAAGTCTCCCTCACAATATCCCATTCACCCGTAAGAATTGCGGAGAGTCATGGTCTGAGCGTTTTGTAAAGAGTGCTCGCTGAAGATTTCTTTTATTAACTGTCATCATCTTCATAATATATGTCCAAATATCCGAAGTATAATAACTACATGTGAGAATAATAGGCCCCTTATGAGAGGTGGAAGTCATTCAGGATAGTCAGTGACTAATGGGGGCTGTGAGCGAGTAACACGCTCAGATTGTCCTCTTTACACTCTCTCTTCTGTGTCATTCCCATATGTCAGTGACTCGGCTCCCGTCTTATTACAGCTTCCACAAGAGGATTTTCAATGTCCTGTTTATAATCCCTTTTTACAATGGTTTTTATTTTGTTAGCGATGCAGATGTGGTACAGCAGCGTGGAACACGTGTAAAGAATACTGGCTATAGAAAGCTGGTTTGTTAGGTTCACACTACTTTTATGCAATCCGTTTTTTTTCATCCGTTTTTGCAAAAAACTGATGGGACAATGGATGCATTTGCCTCAGGTGTCATAATCTGCTGCAAAGGGGTCAGAAGAACTACATGAGTAACACTGATACCAAATACTTATATGTCCCAGGGGTTATATAACAATGCATTCTAGCTGCAGGCAAGATTTTGTTGCGATTGGTTCCCCAATCCCCAATATACACTTATTACGGGAAAGGCTTATAAAGTGCTTTTTTCCCCTGCACTTACTACTGCATCAAGGCTTCACTTCTGGATAACATGGCGATGTCACTTCCTGGATAACATGGCGATGTCACTTCCTGGATAACATGGCGATGTCACTTCCTGGATAACATGGTGATGTCACTTCCTGGATAACACGGCGATGTCACTTCCTGGATAACACGGCCATGTCACTTCCTGGATAACATGGTGATGTCACTTCCTGGATAACATTGAGATGTCATGACTCCCAGAGCTGTGCGGGCTGTGGCTGCTGGAGAGGATGATGGCAGGGGGATGCTCAGTGTCCCTCCAGTTCCCTGTGTCCCTCAGTGTCCCCCTGCCATCATCCTCTCCAGCAGCCACAGCCCGCACAGCTCTGGGAGTCATGACATCACCATGTTATCAATGAAGTGACATCACCGTGTTATCCAGGAAGTGATACCACCGTGTTATCCAGGAAGTGATATCACCATGTTATTCACGACATGACATAATCATGTTACCCAGGAAGTGACATCACCATGTTATCCAGGAAGTGGCATCACCGTGTTACCCAGGAAGTGGCATCACCGCGTTACCCAGGAAGTAACATCACCGTGTTACCCAGGAAGTGACATCACCGTGTTACCCAGGAAGTGACATCACCGTGTTACCCAGGAAGTGACATCACCATGTTACCCAGGAAGTAAAGCCTTGATGCAGTAGTAAATGCAGGAAAAAAGCACTTTATAAGCATTTCCTGTAATAAGTGTATATTGGGGATTTGTATAACTTTTGGGGGGCAATACAATACTTTAATAAAAGCTTTTGCCGGACTTCTCCTTTATACCCAACTAGGGTCCCATAAAATGGAGATCTTAGGCTGCATTCACACGTTTTGCGTTCTGTCTGTGAAACAGGGACAACACAAACGTTGAATGCCCAACCTGGCATCATGTATCAAAATCATCCCGGCAGCGGGGGAACTGTTTGGATTGTTGCGGCACTGTACTGACACAGCTGCACGGCTGTATCCTTACAGTGCCTCAGAGATTCAAACAGTTTTCCCGCTGCCGGCATGATATTGATACACGATACCAAGTAACAACTTACCTCTCCTCTATGGTTCAGCGGCTGCATCACCCTCGCTGGGCTTCGGGATCTCTGGGGTGTCCACATCATGACCCGGGTGATGGACTGGGGTGAGACGCTGCTCCACTTACTTATTGGCACCCGATACTATAAGCTGGAACAAGCATTTCCACCCAAGTAGAGACGTCATCACAACTCAGGGTGGGGGAAATGACTTCCGGCGGGGGTCTCGAGGCCGGTCCAGCTCGGCTTGGGGAGAGGTAAGTTGTTACTTGAAAACAATTCCCCCCTAACGTCTGCCGGCTTTTAGAAAACGCCAGACTTCTTCTTTATCATAAAATGGCCGTATTTCTGCCTCAGAGTGACGTCCATCCAAAAACACCGCTAAAAAGGGACGTGGTGTAAACATGGCCTTGGTTACTCTTATACCCCTCCCCCTTTCTACATTCACCAGCACATACTGAGCACATGGACATCTCTTTACTGTAATGTTTGTTGTGACATCATCATTTACATTATATTCTCACTTATTGGTACAGAAGAATCCCCCGAGACACGTGTCACACACCAGTGATTCCAAGTCGTACGTAGACACAGTGTGAACTCAGCCTAAGTGTTTCATGCTTGATCAGTCGCACTGCATTACACTGCAGAAAAAGCTATGCGGTAGTATTTATACTGAACCACAGAAAGTGTGTGTGTGTATATATATATATATATATATATATATATATATATATATATATATATATATATATATATATATATAATCACACTGTGGTTTTCAAGGAGATGATTAGTAATCTGGTAGTGTGATGACATGAGACAAAACACTGATGGAGTCTCCCACTTGATGCTGCCCCCTTGTGGCATTATTACAAATTACACTTTATTTAGGTTCCAAAAAGGGAAAAAATCTCTTATAATTCAATTTTCCAGACAAACAAGTTAATAGAATTCTCTATAGATAGTTAATTTTCCTCAGCATTATTCCTGATTTCAGCTTTACTTTGGTTTAAAATAAATTTAGTTTTTTTTTTTTGTCTAAAAGAAAAAAAAAATGTGAATGTGGACACATTTTTCATACATATTACAGCAAACTGTACTGTACGCCACTGTAGATATGTGTTTATATAGCAAATGGGCATCTTAAAAATTATGAAAATGAAATTCAAATGATCCGAAAGTTTTATATCTTTTCAGGATTTAAAGGGTTTGTTTCACCATCCCTGGGGTGGGAGATAACTGCTTGTTGGTTTACAGTGCGGTGCTGCGGCTGTGAATCTGCCAAACAGTTTATATCCATCAATGTTTTCTTTGGAAAACCCATTTAATGGTGCAGTCACACAGCTTGATTTATCTGACAGATTATTGAAGCCAAAGCCAAATGTAGAGGGGGGAGGGGAACCCTGCTAAATGTAGAGGGGGGAGGGAAACCCTGCTAAATGTAGAGGGGAGAGGGGAACCCTGCTAAGTGTAGAGGGGGGAGGGGAACCCTGCTAAATGTAGAGGGGCCCTGCTAAATGTAGAGGGGGGAGGGGAACCCTGCTAAGTGTAGAGGGGGGGGGGGGCTCTGCTAAATCCATTAGCATTAATCTTATTACATTAGCTGCAAGTATTAGGCCGTGTTTCCACATATTGGATTATCAGCAACATTGTGCGGCTTTTGGGGAAGAAGTTTGGGCAAAATTTCTACACTCTTTGGATCATATTTCCAACACATATGGGGTAACCCCGCCTCAGGGATGTATGAGATCACTCGTGGTGCACTATATTTCTGGAAATCACATGCATTATTGTATTTTTGTTTTGTTACAATATTCCCCAAAAATCGTGCTACAAATGTTTCATTAGAGCACAACATGGAAGTTGCATTTACAAGTCTGAGAAGTGATTACTGCGTCATTTTGTGGTGTGATATTGATGTATTTTCCTGTGTATGTTGAAATAGCAGCTACGATACCCCAGCTGCTTCACGTGCTCCAACCACTCATGGGCAGGTCTGCACCGTAAAGGTCCCTTACACCCTGTACTTTAGTTGGCTGTCGTATAAGGTGTATGGGGCTCTCCTGACAGTACACTGACAGAGGCTTGATTGAAAATCGCTTACCAACCCCTTTGTTTTCTGAGAGATAAGCCACAGTCAGGGCTCTCTGGTGACAGCTTATGGGAGGTCCATTATATATAATGTGCTGTCACACCCCTTATTATATGTTACCAGTTACTATATGCTACCAGTTACTATATGCTACCCGTTAATTATATGCTACCCGTTAATTATATGCTACCCGTTATTATATGAGGACATTAATAAGCTGTTTCTTATTTTTCTACAGGCCGCTGCTATATTTAATTCCGCATTTGGGAGTTTCTTGGTAAGTCCAGCTCACATAGTGTGGTGACTATAATGGGATTGATTTTGTGTACTGCCGAACCACAATGTGGAGGGGGGACGTTAAAGGAGATGTCCGCAGAAAATTTTTATAAAAGTATTGTATTGCCCCTCAAAAGTTATACAAATTCCCAATATACACTTATTACGTGAAATGCACATAAATTGCTTTTTCCCTGCACTTACTACTGCATCAAGGCTTCACTTCCCAGATAACATGGGGATGTCACTTCCTGGATAACATGGGGATGTCACTTCCTGGATAACATGGGGATGTCACTTCCTGGATAACATGGGGATGTCACTTCCACAGATAATATGGTGAGTCACAACCCGACTCCCAGAGCTGTGCGGGCTGTGGCTGCTGGAGAGGATGATGGCAGGGGGATTCTCAGTGTCCCTACAGTGCCCTGTGTCCTTCAGTGTCCCCCTGCCATCATCCTCTCCAGCAGCCACAGCCCACACAGCTCTGGGAGTCTGGTCGTGACATCACCATGTTACCCAGGAAGTGACATCACCATGTTACCCAGGAAGAGAAGCCTTGGTGTAGTAGTAGTAGTAGTTAGTGCAGAGAAAAAAGCACTTCATGTGCATTTCCAGTAATAAGTGTATATTGGGGATTTGTATAACTTTTGGGGGGCAATACAATACTCTTAATAAAAATTTTCGCTGGACTTCTCCTTTTAATGGGCTCCTGCGCGTGCCACACTCCTCCCCACATATAAACACTTCCCTTATTGTAATGAAAATCCTTTACTGCCGCTAACTGTCCTAATGAAGACGGACGCCAATACAATGATTTATATTCTTATTGTCTCTAATGAGCCATATTGGATCTCTATTATGGTGCCAGTGTAGCGGAGACCCCGGCACAGAGTCAATGATTGAGGGTCCTCCATCTCCGCCGCAGCCTCTCTCGGGGATTAGTATACTCCGCTCTCTGACTTTATTGCATATACATTGATTATTGCTTAAAGGAACACAAGGTCTGGTGTTGGCTGGAGATGGAGTGCTTATTGCAGATTAGCTATAGGGCAGTGATGGATCCTGGGAGAATAATACTCAGACACGATGAGACCATGATGTGGTGGAAAGGAAGAACATGTGCACAGTAAAAGAGAAGTCTGGCTAAAATTTTTATTAGAGTATTGTATTGCCCCTCAAAAGTTATACAAATTCCCAATATACACTTATTACGGGAAATGCACATAAATTGCTTTTTTCCCTGCACTTACTACTGCATCAAGGCTTCACTTCCTGGAAAACGTGGTGATGTCACTTCCTGGAAAACGTGGTGATGTCACTTCCATTGAAAACGTGGTGATGTCACTTTCTGTAAAACGTGGTGATGTCACTTCCTGGATAAAATGGTGATGTCACTTCCTGGATAACTTGGTGATGTCACTGCCGGGATAACATGGTGATGTCACGACTCCCAGAGCTGTGCGGGCTGTGTCTGCTGGAGAGGATGATGGCAGAGGGATGCTCAGTGTCCCTCAGTGTGCCTCTGCCATAATCCTCTCCAGCAGACACAGCCCGCACAGCTCTGGGAGTCGTGACATCACCATGAGCCTTGATGCAGTAGTAAGTATAGAAAAAAAGCACTTAATAAGCATTTCCCATAATAAGTGTATATTGGGGATTTGTATAACTTTTAGGGGGCAATACAATACTTCAATAAAAATTTCGCCAGACTTTTCCTTTAATGAGTGAACATGTCAATGGCGGAGTGGGCCGGAGACGTCCTATTGAATGATTGGGACAGACGAAACGTGAAGTCCACTTGAAATTCCGCACAATTTCTGTAGTGTGAACGTTCCCTTAGATATTGAGTTGTTTGTTAAAACTGAGATCCGGAGGGTTTTTATAACTCAGTCCCACAGTACAGCTTGTATATAGATGGTCAGCAGGGATTTGACCTCCCGAATGAAAGGATCAGAGCCATCTTTACCCAAGATGCAGTTGCACGTCCATCCTGCACACGTACACATGACTCTTGTTTGCACTTTGAAATTATGTGACTGCGGAGTGCAAACAGGCCCCAACCATAGACGTGACATATAAACCCATATTACCTTATCGATGGGAAGATTTGTTTGACTTGCTGACCCTTTCGGGTTATTTCAAAGCTTTATGTCCTGGTGATTCCCAAAACAGAAAAAAAATCTATTGTAATTCTTTTTTCTTTACTCAACCATATTTGTATGGCTTTCCAGACACGCTGTTCTGATGATACTATACTATACGCCTCTGATATTATACACCTCTGATCATACTATACTATACGCCTCTGATCATACTATAATATGGGCCTCTGATGATACTATACTATGTGTTCTGATGATACTATACTATACACCTCTGATGATACTATACTATACGTCTCTGATGATACTATACTATACGTCTCTGATGATACTATACTATACGTCTCTGATGATACTATACTATACACCTCTGATGATACTATACTATGTGTTCTGATGATACTATACTATACACCTCTGATGATACTATACTATACGTCTCTGATGATACTATACTATACACCTCTGATGATACTATACTATACACCTCTGATGATACTATACTATGTGTTCTGATGATACTATACTATACACCTCTGATGATACTATACTATACGTCTCTGATGATACTATACTATACGTCTCTGATGATACTATACTATACACCTCTGATGATACTATACTATACGCCTCTGATGATACTATACTATGTGTTCTGATGATACTATACTATACACCTCTGATGATACTATACTATGTGTTCTGATGATACTATACTATACACCTCTGATGATACTATACTATACTATGTGTTCTGATGATACTATACTATACACCTCTGATGATACTATACACATCTGATGATACTGTACTATACACCTCTGATGATACTATACACATCTGATGATACTGTACTATACACCTTTGATGATACTATACACCTTTGATGATACTATACACCTTTGATGATACTATACACCTTTGATGATACTATACACCTCTGATGATTATGATACTATACACCTCTGATGATACTATACGCCTCTGATGATACTATACTATACACCTCTGATGATTACTATACTATACACCTCTGATGATTACTATACTATACGCCTCTGATGATTACTATACTATACACCTCTGATGATTACTATACTATACACCTCTGATGATTACTATACTATACGCCTCTGATGATACTATACGCCTCTGATGATACTATACTATACACCTCTGATGATTACTATACTATACGCCTCTGATGATTACTATACTATACGCCTCGGATGATTACTATACTATACGCCTCGGATGATTACTATACTATACGTCTCTGATGATACTATACGTCTCTGATACTATACGCCTCTGATGATTACTATACTATACGCCTCTGATGATACTATACTATACACCTCTGATGATTACTATAATATGGGCCTCTGATGATACTATACGCCTCTGATGATACTATATTATACACCTTGGATGATACTATACACCTCTGATGATACTATACTATATGCCTCTGATACTATACACCTCTGATGATACTATATTATACACCTCGGATGATACTATATTATACACCTTGGATGATACTATACTATATGCCTCTGATACTATACGCCTCTGATGATACTATACTATACACCTCTGATGATACTATACACTTCTGATGATACTATACGCCTCTGATGATACTATACTATACACCTCTGATGATTACTATACTATACGCCTCTGATGATACTATACTATACGTCTCTGATGATACTATACGTCTCTGATGATACTATATGCCTCTGATGATTACTATACTATACACCTTTGATGATACTATACACTTCTGATGATACTATACTATACACCTTTGATGATACTATACGCCTCTGATGATACTATACTATACACCTCTGATACTATACATATATGGGGTTTTTGGCATGCCCCCCCCCCCCCCCCACTCGTTTCTTTACAAAATCATTTTGCTAAACATTGCCCATCCCCAATTAAAATGCATTGCCTTTAAGAACTAATTGTTTTAGAAAACTGTTATGTTTTTTTTTGTTTTTTTTTTTTTACTCAGTGGGTAATAACTAATTATGGATGAATTTAATTTACATAAATTTCAGGCCAAGAGAATATCTCTGGATAGTACCGTGGAGAATTCCTTTAAGTTGAGCCAGTAATGTCATTATCTCCTCCTCTCATTTAAACTGCTCGCTTTACAATAATTGTACAGCTTAATAAGTGATTTGATTTCTCCCCTTGATGAGGTTTTAATAAAATTTGATGGTGTTTCAACATAGCTAGTTATCAAAGGGGCCGGTCCTGGCAGCAGGCGTATAGATATCCCCTGGGAAGGCGAGTGTCTGCTCTGTGTGCGCCACATGGCAGGACCTGTGTCTGGGACCACATAGCGGCACTCGCCTCCATTCACCATGGTAAGAGGATTTCAGCTTATTTATTAGGAGTATTTATAATATTAGAGCCTTGTCGTATGTATAGAGTCATTTATAAGGACTATACCTTCTCACCATCATTTCCTAAATACATTTAATTATTTGGGATTATTCCCTATGCAGGAGGGGTAATCGTGTAATAAAGTGACAGCGCTGTGAAGAATACTGATTCTCCCCAGAGGGAAGTCAGAGGGATTTGACGGCTTTATTATCTAATCACTAGAGAACAATGCAATTATCATCTTAAAGGGAATGTGTCACCTAAATTTTCGTTTATTGATTACAGTCACAGACTAAAACCTTTTCTTTTATTTTAATCTGTTTCTATTTTCTGACTTGAATTTTTTTTTATAATTTCACTTTTTGTATGTTATGGGGGCGGCCATATTGTCTGAGCTGTTCTTAACAGCATTTATTGACATGCTTTACAGTAAGCCTCATGGATATAGATGACAATAGACAGACTGTCTCCTTGAGGTGAATATGAGACATCACTGAGCGCGCTCTGTGACCTGTTAAGAGGTCATTCCACAGGGAGCTGCTATTGTCTCCCCTATCTACTGGTGTCACATGACGCTGCAATGCTGTACAGATCACTTTACAGCAGTCTCCTCCTATCACCACAAACACAACAGGAAGTCTCAGCTTAGTTTTAGCCCCAGTGGTGAGAAAGAGAACTGCAAAATATCAGGATTATTATATAATATAGGTAGAAAAATAGAAAATTTGAAAAAAAAAAAGTGACCAAAAATCTGTTTAACATAAAGACATTACTTACACAATAAGTCATTTTCTGATGACACTGTCTCTTTAAGGGGTATCCCAGGGACTATTTTGTAAATGTAACTATGGTAAGGCAGGGCTGACAGGCGTCAACATAAGGAAGTACCCACTCAGTGCTGTCTAACAAGTACCCAGTGAACGGCTGGCAGATACTTTCTATTGTTTGGACTGACAACAGGAAGTTCTGTCCAGCGGGACCAAAAGGTAATCAAAGTCTTCTTTTTTTTTTTTTTTTTTTGTAGCCCTGCCTTAGCTGCATAAAAACAATAGTCCGTTTATGCACTTAAAAATAAGAAAGTAAATGCAGCCACCAGTTACGGCCCTATTACACAGGGCGATCATCAGCACCAAGCGTCATAGAAACGCTGTGATGTGAAAAACTTTTTAAAAAAACCTATCGCTCTGTGAAAAAGTTAAATTTATTGTTTTCTGCCGCACAAACAGGAATGAATGTTAATGGCCACACGAAAAATACAGCAATCATTAATGCAGCCTGATTGCTTGTTTGTTTTGTGTAAAGACACTGATAATAACCAGATAATAGTCAGTCTCGCTCATTGGTGTTTGTTTTTTGTCAGTACACAGCTAAATATTGTTCTGGGTAAAAGGACCTTGAGGTTCCTACTATCCGATAACAGCCCAATCAATAGTGTAAGGGCCCTATTCCACCGGACGATTATCATTCAGATTATCGTTAAATCGTTCGAATCTAAACGATAATCGTTCGTTTGAAATGCAGTTAACGATTAACGACCGAACGAGAAATCTTTGATCGCTTTATAAGACCTGGACCTATTTTTATCGTTGCTCGTTCTCAAAACGTTCGCAAATCGTTCGCATTGAATAAGACAGTGTTCGGTCATTCGCAATAGATACGAACGCAATAGCGAAGAAATAGTGAAGAAAAACTATCGCAATTACAATCATAAGTAACTATAATCGTTCCATGGAAATGAGTGAACGTTTTCAGGACTTTCGCAATAGCGGTCGTTTGAGGTCGTTAATCGTTAACGATTATGCAAACGATAATCATCCAGTGGAATAGGGCCCTTAATGACCACCAATCTCCTAGATTAGCGCTTACTTACTGAGCCTATACACTGCCCGATAATCAGGCAGCAAGGCCTCCACAGACATCATTAGTCATGTCTGCACAGCCCTTGTAAAAGAAAAAACTTGTACATATGTCTCTGCGCTCCCTGATGTCCTGCTAGGTGGCTCAGTCAGTTCCTGGGACAGTGCTGGGAGCAGGCCAGAGCTAGCAGGACGTCAGGGAGCGTGAAGAGGTTTGTACATATTGTGTTTGTTTTGTTTTTACACATTTATCAGCCGTCGGCTATGTATTATTATATATAATGTGTTCCCAGCGCCTGATGATTTTAAGTCCGGACCTGAAGAAACAATCAACCGATGATTGTTGTCTCTCTTACACGGTGCGATGAATTTCTTTATATTTGGTCACATCATATATCTAAAAAATCTAAAATAAAAATTGATCAAAAGTCCCAACTACTCCAATATGGTACTGATAAAAATTACAGATCATGGCATGTAAAAGAGCCCCTACACAGCCTCGACCACCACTTTAAACTGCCTTCAAAGTGAATAGAATTAGAATTGGTTGTGTTGCCTGTATAGTCACACTCGGGGCTCGGTGTACACACATTAATAAGAGGGGCCATTTGTCTTGCAAATTTGTGACGCTAATTCAGTTACTCAAAGAACTGCAACTTCTAAATCTATTTTTTAAGAACGTAGTCTAAAATTTTCAATTACTATAAATTAGATTTTTGTTAGCATTTCATTATTTTATATGTAATTAGTAGGAATCTTCCTGACAATCCAATAAACTCAGCTCATTTTATTTGTTAGAATACAATAATTGATTTATAGTTTACCCTGTCAGTAAGGAGCGGCCTGTTCTCTATATTAAGCACCGTCAATCAGATGAGGCTCCTAACACTTCTGATTATTACTCCTATATTTATACCTTAGTATACTATATTTATACCTTATTATACTATATTTATACCTTATTAGACTATATTTATACCTTATTACACTATATACCTTATTAGACTATACTTATACCTTATTAGACTATATTTGTACCTTATTATACTATATACCTTATTAGACTATATTTATACCTTATTACACTACATTTATACCTTATTAGACTATATTTATACCTTTTTAGACTATTTATTTGGGTATTTGGAAATATTTATGAACAATTATTCTGTTTATTTATAGTAAATACAATAATATTTACATTTTATACTTCCACATTTTTTTTTACCTTTCTGTATATTACATTGGACGGTGTTTGTTTATACATATAAGTTTACAGAATTGTGATGCGCTATGAAGATTTCTTTGAACCATGAAATCTCGGCGTGCTCTCCGGCACATAGTGACAGCTCCTCTTCTCCCTCCATTGGCACAATATGACCTGTCAGGAATGACGCCTTTATTCTGCTGACAGGGCTGGGGTAGTAGATTTAAATAGTAGATTTTAGTTTTCCTCACACCGGATGCCTGGAATGTTTTTTTCTTTATAAAGGGAAGTGATTTGGGAAATAGAAGAATCCTGTAGTTTCCTACAGAACATTGTAGAAATTACTCAGTGTGTTCTATTTCAGACTCGTCTCGAACAAATATTGAAGACGTCCTGTTCATATACCGTACACGTCACATGTATTTTAAGACTGAAAACTATTGTGTTTTTTTATTTCCTGAGTGCAGAAATAAAGTCCGCACATTTCCATCTAATGTTTAGAAGACGGCTGAAAAATAACTTTGAAAATTGTTGATCAAATTGGCAATCAGTTTACTCTTTCAAACAGGACGGAAGGAAGTTGGTTGACTTAAAAGGGTACTCTGGCGAAAATCTTTTTCAAATCAACATGGCTTCAGAAAGTTATTTACTTCTAATTTAAAAATCTTCCAGTCCTTATCAGCTGCTGTATGTCCTGCAGGAAGTGGTGTATTCTCTCCAGCCTGACACAGTGCTCTCTGCTGCCACCTCTGTCCATGTCAGGAACTGTCCAGAGTTGCAGCAAATCCCCATAGAAAACTCTCCTGCTCTGGAAAGTTCCAGACATGGACAGAGGTGGCAGCAGAGAGCACTGTGTCAGACTGGAGAGAATACAACACTTCCTCCAGAACATGCAGCAGATGATAAGCACTGGAAGACTTGAGAATTTTAAACACAGGTAAATTACTAATCTATATAACTTTCTGACACCAATTGATTTGAAAGAAAAAGATTTTTGTCGAAAAAGCCCTTTAACTCTGGTTGCTTATATTACTTGCCCGCAGTTGGTGATCTGTTCAGGTCAGAGATGGGGAACCTGTTGCAAAACTTCCAACTCCCATCATGCCTGGACAGCCGTCTGCTGTCCTGGCATGATGGGAATTGTAGTTCTTCAACAGCTGGAGGGCCGAAGGTTCCCCATCCCTTGTTTAGGTGAGTTACTGTTAGTTCTTACGGGGATAGATTCCAGGCAATGGTGTCTCCCATAGACATTAGTGATCGGTTACCATTCCGCTCTGGTAACGGAATACATATTGGAGATCTTGGCTCCAGAGATGATCATAGACTATGGTGGAAGGTACCACTCGTATTGGTAAAGAAGCCTATTGTGCTATGAGTCCATAGTATAACAACATACATCTATGTACTGAAGCTGAGACCATTGTGAAAGTGAAGCATTTACTGTATTTCAACAATGAAACCCGTCTCATCCCCCTCCCCATGTATAATTAATGATCATCAGGAGAAGAAAAACTATTACACGTTTGATTCCAGGAAGATAAAAAGCGCCAATGTTTTAGGTATTATCCCATTGAATAACCATTTTCTTTCAAGAAATGATCAAAATATTTCGGCGAGCAGACCCGTGTCACCCGCGTAAAAGCTAAATAATTATGTTCCCCTTGTACAATTTTTTGTGTATGCGTTCTAGATGGACAGTATAAAGATGAAAGGGAAATTTGTTCATAACGGCGCTTCACAGATGACTGAAGCAGGTGTTAGAAATGCAGATGAAGCCTGTTGACTAAAGAGTGTACAAATTTGAAGTGAAAATGCCAGTGGTCGGCTTCTAGTACTCGGCACATGTGAAGTTTCTGCGAGGTAAATTATTCATATTATTGTGTGAGCCGCTTTAACATGCAGGAGAAAGGTGCCGATTGCATTGAAGCCTCTTCTCTCTCTTTACTCTGCTTCTTTCTCTCTGACGGAGCCCGTGATCTTTCCTTTTGTAGGTATGAGTATGGCATATTGATCCAGCCATTGAAGAGCAGTCAATAAAAATACACATACCGTACGCTTGACACTCATCGCAATCTTGAATTAAAGCTTGAATAGAATTATTATTAATATTTGACATTGTCCGCTGTAGTATGTTAGATCTTTCCATAAATCAGCAGCTTTCTTCCAGCAGTCTGTGCCGTCCATTGAAATGAATGGAAAGCATAAGCGTAAGGTTTTTCATCAGCTTTTCATTGCTATCTTTCATGGTTTATTTTATTTTTTTGTGTGCAGTCATTTCTACCTTAAAGCATCAATCGTTGCCAGCCAGTTCCTTTTTTTTTATAATGCTGCCCGTCCTTTTTCCGTCCTCGGCATCGGCCTTTTCCCAAACGCTGGCCTGACACAGAGCACTGGGGGCAGGCCTGCAGGTACTCAGTGTGACGGAACCCCCTCCTCTCTGACACGACTCCATTAGAATCAGTCTGCTAGCGGATTTTCATTCTACAGAAAGAATGGAGTCCTTTGGTTTGTAAATTTATCTTGCTGCCATCATGTTAAAAAAACAATAAAGCAGCCGTTCTAACCTGTCTGTGCTCCCCCGATGTCCTCCGGGGCTTCTCCTGGTCCTCGGTCAGTGACAGCCTGCTCAGCCAATCAGTGCGTTGTCCTGCCGCAGTCTGTGATTGGCTGAGCGGGCTGTCACTGTGTAGTGTGCTGTAGGAGTTCTGCTTTCTCACTATACTGATTCACATCCTATAGGATTCTTCCCAGCAGATTCAACTCTTCTACATAATTCGCAACTCTCATTGCTGCTAATCAGGTTAAACAGTGTAACAACATTAACTACATGGGTTTCATAACCGCCAGAGTCATGTAAACAGTCTAGATCTCTGTGCTATGCCGCTTAAGCTGCTCCCATTAAAAGCATTTCAAATTGCGTACAACTGCTTGCCTTCATACCTTCATATAGGTGTGAGTCCCAAAGAGGCGTCCTGCATCTATCAGTCGCATATTTTGTAAGTGTTCTAGGTCAAAATAAAGTCTTCCTGTTGTTATAACTTTTAAAATGTAAATCAACAGTAGATATGATATAAAGCAAGTCTGCAATATACATTGATTTTTTTTTTGTTATCATGCTGTAAAATATACTGTATCTAGGTCCAGTCTCCTGAAGGCTGCTATATAGCAGCTATAGTTACTGTATCCAGGTCCAGTCTCCTGAAGGCTGCTATATAACAGCTATACTTACTGTATCCAGGTCCAGTCTCCTGAAGGCAGCTATATAACAGCTATACTTACTGTATCCAGGTCCAGTCTCCTGAAGGCAGCTATATAACAGCTATACTTACTGTATCCAGGTCCAGTCTCCTGAAGGCAGCTATATAACAGCTATACTTACTGTATCCAGGCCCAGTCTCCTGAAGGCAGCTATATAACAGCTATACTTACTGTATCCAGGTCCAGTCTCCAGAGGGCTGCTATATAACAGCTATACTTACTGTATCCAGGCCCAGTCTCCTGAGCGCAGCAATATACGAGCTATACTTACTGTATCCAGGTCCAGTCTTCTGAAGGCAGCTATATAATAGCTATACTTACTGTATCCAGGTCCAGTCTCCTGAAGGCAGCTATATAACAGCTATACTTACCATATCCAGGTCCAGTCTCCTGAAGGCAGCTATATAACAGCTATACTTACTGTATCCAGGTCCAGTCTCCTGAAGGCTGCTATATAACAGCTATACTTACTGTATCCAGGTCCAGTACCATGATTTCCATGAAAACAAAAATAAAATAATGAATGTAAATTGCAGACTTGCTTAATATCACATCTATTGTCGATTTAGGTTTTTAAAGTTATGACGACAGGGACAGTTTAGGTGCCAAATATCGTCTGGAAGGAATTCTGCTTTTTCCATATTTTATTTGGGGAGTCATTGTATAGCAGCACTTTATAACACTGATATGTGACCGGTATGATTTGTTCTGCAGACACTAATGTCTGTGTATATACCGGTGTATACTATATACTGTGCAGTGAAGCTGCGGATTGCCGACTTTAAGAAGGAGAGAGATTTCCTTATATCCAGTATATCTTATAGCTGTCACTTTCCTGACACCTTCCTGATGTTTGTGCCTCTGTATTTCACAGAATGAAGTGTATTATGCAAACAAGAGGAATTGAAATAAAACGTGTCATAAAAGGGCACATTTAGACGGCGGATTTTAAAATGTATTACGTTTTTATTTAAATAAAGCCGATTTTGCAAGTGGGATTGTAAGTAATTTCTTTAGTAATCTGCCAATATGACTACATTAAGGCTTATGTCAGCAACACAACAATTTTACCTTATTTCCTGTAATGAAATGTAAATCCCGCCAATTCTTTACTTACTCATTTCAGCTGCGTATTGATGCTGCAAAATAATTACAATATTCCCTTTAAATGTTGCAGGAATCGAGTCCTTTTATGCTGTACAATATCTGTTCTTTCCACTATTGATAGATTTTATTTTTTTCTATTTAACTACAGAAATCTACAACCTAGAAGGGTGACGCAGTTTAGGATTCTAAAAAATCTGATTATTTTACATGTCCAAAAGGTATATGGTTTTTAAAGGGAACCGTAAGCAGAACATTCACAAACACCTTAGAGGGTGTAATAGCGGCCCCCACACAGGCTGCAGAAGCGCTCACTGGGGGGCTTCAGATTGACAATTGCACTTCAGCACGCACATTATTATTTACTTCTGTGGAGGTTAAACCTGGGACAAGAAATCCAGTGCAAATCACATGAAGGTTACCAGATTCAGGTTGCACCTCTAGGTTGAGATATTTGGTACTGTTACTAAGCCAGGGGCACTTGAATAAATATTTTTTGGGTGGAACGTAATGAATCAGTTCAACTTTCATAAGATGTCATACATTGTGCTGACTTCCCTTTTAAAGGGAACCTGTCACCCGGCATTACGGCGCAGAGCCCGCCCGACCCCCCCAATGGAGCCCCGGATACTTACCTTTTCCTGCAAGTCCCGGACGGAGATATCGGCACCAGAATATGAGCGCGCGCTGTATGCAAATTACCAGAGATGAGTCCAATGCCCATAGAGAAAGGCTGGAGCTGTCATTCTCTATCTCGGCAGAGCGCGCGCACGGCTTTCGAAGGCGATCGCTCCGTCCAGGAGCGGGACTTGCTGGAAAGGGTAAGTATCGGAGGCTCGGATGGGCTCTGCGCCGTAGTGCCAGGTGACAGGTTCCCTTTAAGTTGTCACTGTCATTTCAAACAACTTCCCCCTTTGTGAAAATCTATGTGATTTCTAAAATTTGTTTTTTAAATTACTTAATTTACCAAAAATGACTCCTTAAAAAGAACTATCAGCAGGTTAGACGAATCTAACCTGCTGATTTGTCCCTATTGCACAGGAAACGTAGAGAATGAAGTACGTGTCTAATCTTCCTCCTTGCTGCTGCTTCGGTGCAGTCAGTAGTTTGCGCCATGGTCCGGTGAGACTCTTATGAGCGATGGAGGAAACCAGAATTAGATGTGGCCTATGGAGGGGGCTTACATGATTACCATCTGATAAAATAATGCAGGTGTTTTTTTTTTTTGTGTAAGAGAATACATAAGCTTTGAACTTTGTATAATAAGTAATTGTCTACTATTTTAGTTTTCTGTTTGTAAAATGAAAAAAAAAAAAATTGTGTATAAGGCCGGGTTCACACTGTGTTTTTGCATTCCGTTTTTTTCCCCCATTCGTTTTATGCAACATAAAAAAGGATGAAAGATGGATGCATTTGTGTGCATCCATTTTGATGCGTTTTTCCATTGACTTTCATTATAAAAAAAATGGATAAAAAAAAAAAAACTGAGCAAAACGCATCCTTTTTTTAGTAAACAAAAAGGCTTACTACTGTTAAATCAATATAAATCTCTTTATCTCAAATAACAATAAAATCGCAACATGGAGTAAAATTCATGCACACAAGGAGTACTGTCTAAATATACAAAAATAATATAGATACAACAGTGTACCCATAAGATGTAAAGGTATCCACTACTAATGTGAACACTGCCTATAGGATGGTATTGGCTTTGTTGGCAGTGTTCACATTAGTAGTGGATACCTTTACATCTTATGGGTACACTGTTGTATCTATATTATTTTTGTATATTTAGACCAGGCATGTCCAAACTTTTTTCGAAGAGTGCCAAATTTGATGAAGTGAACATGTGCGAGGGCCGACCATTTTACATGCTACATGCTATATGCTTTATAACACAGGCAGATAATAGCAAGCTGGATACCTGGGGGGCCGTAAAAGTTCGGAATGCGGGCCGCAAATGGCCCTCCGGACGGACTTTGGACATGCCTGGTTTAGACAGTACTCCTTGTGTGCATGAATTTTACTCCATGTTGCGATTTTATTGTTATTTGAGATAATAAAGAGATTTATATTGATTTAACAGTAGTAAGCCTTTTTGTTTAGGAAATCGTTGATAGTGACCCAGGCAGGTCAGGTGGTCTTTTTAGGATATATCCTTTTTTTAGTGTTCACAAAAATGTGGTTGACCACATTTTTGTCTACTCAAAAAAGAAAAAAAAATTGTGGATGTGTTTTTTTTTTTTTTATTATGGAAGTCAATTGAAAAACTGATCAAAATAGATGCACACAAATGCACCTGTTTTTCATCATTTTTTTTTTCCTTGCATAAAATGAATGAGAAAAAAAAACAGATTGCAAAAACGCTGTGTGAACCCGGCCTAAGATATGCAGAGGATTTATCCTATCCTGTTTGTCCAGTCCTTACGTTCTTCATACGGTTAGAGTGGATCTGCCAGGTTTATTTCTTTCTTGTGTCATGGAGGTCTATCGGCCTCCGTGTCTGTAGTCACTGACAGTGATTTTCTTCTTTTGTTCTGGATATTTACTGCTTGTCAATATATTGTTCCTAAGTAACAAAGCAGATGATTTTACACTCTCCTGGGTCCTGTTTACATACAAGTCATAGCTCCTTTTTTCTATGTGGCCTCATTTCCCACTAAGACTCTGAATTATTGATATCCAAGAAGCTGTGTGGTTCAGCAGACATGGGATTTTCTATGGCATAATTCAGTAGGAGAGGGCTGCATTGTGACTGTCTCGCAGTTACTGATCTGTACTCATTAGGTTACTATTATACTGTTTTTTATTGGACAGTATTCTCACTGAAATGTTTCTGTAAGATTAGTTTTTCATGAGACTATTTTTATTTTTTGATTTCTAAGTATATGAGATTTGTTGTATAATTCGGGATCATTTGAGTTTGGACTCCCGTGTGTTTCTTTACTTTTATAAGATACATATTCCAGCAGGACGCCAAAGTTGGTCCAAAAACTTTAATTTTTTTTCTTTATTTTTCCCCAGCCATTTAAGAAAGGGTCTTTATTTTGTGTAGTCATCATTGTCTGGGGTATTTTCATTCTGTGTTGCTAGAGGGGCTGTAAAAATTGTAAATAAATAAAATACTGACTGGAAGTAGCAGCAAATGATAGCAACTGAACCTTGTTGTAATGGTTGCTGGGGGGGTGTGTGTGTGCGCTTTTCTCTCTGTCTCCCCCTCCTTTCTGAGACGGCTGATGAAAACAAGTCCCTGGCTGGCTTTATCCCCAACATTGTAGCTTCGTTGTAATGTCCAAAGAGATAATCACAGTTCCGGAGAGTTCATCAGCAACTTGACCTCAGAATAACCCTCCCAGCATTACAAAGAAGCTACAATGTTGCAGATAAAGCCAGTCAGGGACTAGTTTACAGAAGCTGTCTCAGAAGGGAGGGGGGAGGAGATGGAGACAGAGAGAAAAGCTCACACACAGATTTTTGTGTCTTCAGCTGAGAACTGGGAGCGGGAAAACACCTGATCCTCAGCTGATCGCATCTTTCGTACTGCGTTAATATATATATATATATATATATATATATATATATATATATATATATATTGCTGTCAGACACACGTCTGTGTGAACAGGGGATGTGTGGCAGATAGCAGTATATTTAAATGGCCACATGAACAGTACAGTCATTGTTTTTTGCAGCTTGACTGCTTAATTCATTGTGCCTTTTAAAGTTACTGCTAGTAAGCGCTGATCTCTAGCCGGTCGCCACTCGCTTGCAGCTGCGGTCAACGGAAGGTCGATAAATGTAAAAGGACATTAGGGAGGCATTTCCATCTGGTGAGGGACTCTGAGTGGGGCACCCATTGGCATATTGGCAGAACATACTGTAATGTAACAATACAAATATAATAAAGAATGATGTAGCTCACCTTGGATAATATAAATCCAGGACGCGGAAGCTTTAAACTTTATAACTTTTATTTATCCAAGTTAAAAGACAAAAGTGCTGCTAGATAGATGAGTGTGTTTTACACAAGTGCGCTTCATCATGATCTTATGATCGAAGTCATAACTTGGCACAGGTGCGTGAAACATGCTCACCTATTTACCTGAACTTTTGTCTTTTAAGTACTTGGATAAATAAAAGTTCTGGTTTAAAGCTTCACCAACACTGTGATACAAACTAAATCCGGAATATCTCTTTATATCTTTATATACTCAAGTGTTACAGATGTCTCTCTTTTTTTTTTTTTTTAATAAGCAAAATTTTTAACAATTCTGCAGCAATACATGAAGTAAAATGGGATAATTGTTTGCTGCGTCAGGTGGATATGACCGCGTCCCCCGGTGGTTGTTCTGCTTCTTGGTTTGGGGGGGGGGGGGGATGGGTTGGGTAATGACGCTGCGCTCAGTAATCATCATCACTAATTGTAAACAAGGGGCAGCTCAGGGAGCTTTGCTTCTGTGTTTAAAGTGACAAATTGCTGTATTTCTGTCATCCTCTTATCGGGCGGTTATGGCTTTTATCTAGAGGTGTCTGGTAATGGCTTATTCCCCTTTCCCTATTGAAATAAGGATATCTCAGCATGCGGAGGCATGGGGCGGTCAGGGGAAATCTCTTGTGCCACAGCTGGATGGATGACTTTTAAGTGAGGTCAAGCACATATAGAATAAATAGATGGGCTAACATTAAAGAAAAATAGAACAATAAATGATAGTCTTCTAGGCGTATAAATATTAAAACAGGCTATACTCACCTTGTCGAGTCCAGCGTGGTCACTCCCGTCCTCTAATGGAGTGCTGTCTCAGCTCTTCTGACCATGTACTGGACAGACTGCAGTGTCATTGATTGGCCACAGTGTATTTGAAATCATCAAAAGAGCAGGGAGAGGCAGCAAGGTGGACTAAAGAGCTTGCACTGGACCTGAACCATGCCCAGTTTTATTAGTCTATACCCCTATTAAGGCTGGGTAGTGTATGCAAAAATAGTAATAGTATCAGAAGTGGGAGTAGTACCATTCGGAGTAAGAGTAGTAGTAGCAATAGTTGTGGGAGCAGTAGTATTAGTAGTAGCGTAGTAGCGTAGTGACGAGTCCTCACCCGTTTTCCAGTAATCGCGCTCTGGTTCTGTCCTGCCCCAGGGGGTTGCTCAGTACCTGGCGGCTGCTGCTCCTGGTTCTACTTTGGATGGTGGCGGGAGGTGATCTCCTGTGCGGGCGGCGATCTTGTGGGTGGATGGGGGCGTTTGGCATTTGTGATCTTAGTATTTGAATGAATTTGATGAATTGCCAAGCCCTAACCCCTACTTATAGTTTCAGAAATCCCCTTTAAACAAAGAATATACTTATTTTATACTTCTTGTAATGTTATACACAAGGTTTAAGATTACAATAAAAACTTTCATTATAGTTTTATTCTTTAGAATATTGAAGGCTTAAAGTGACACTGTCTCCCCCTATTGGCAGTCTGACTGCTCTCCACAGGTGTAAAGGGTAACTGTTACAGCTTTCATTACTTATTTTATATCACACCTCATTGTGCTTGTTCTGGTAAAAAGTCGTTTTTATCACCTGTGGATTGGTATATGTGGGCGGGGCCTCGCAGCTTTTGTGCCACATCGCACTGCCCCTAGCGCCACTTAGCCCCGCCCCCATCTAGGGGGTGGGGCCTAGAGCTTAATGCTGACCCTTCCAATGACTGGTGAGGGGGCGGGGCCTATGCGGAAATGACGTCACAGATGTGGGTGGGGCTAAGTGGTGATAGGGGAGGAGCGATGTGGCACAAAGGCTGTGAGGCCCCGCCCACATATACCAATCCACAGGTGATAAAAATGACTTTTTACCAGAACAAGCACCAAGAGGTGTGATATAAAATAAGTAATGAAAGCTGCAACATTTACCCTTTACACCTGTGAAGAGCAGTCAAAATGCAGAAATGGGGTGACAGTGTCACTTTAAAGCAAATCTTTTGACATGTCCAGAGTTTTTATTAGTCTGGTTCCGAGCGTAAAGACTACGGCTACTTGGTTGATATTTTTGGACTTTGTTTCTTTTCGGAACACACAGATTATTGGTTTTACTTTCTATCTAAGACATCAACACTGTCCCCGGGCCGCATCATAGCTGCCCTATAGGATACATTGAGAGAAGTATGACGGCCATGAGCATTGCGGCAAGTGTCTCCCCATCCCGGCACGGAAGGGGTTATTATCGGAGCCGTCTCATCAACCATTGTTGCTTCCTCTATTCTAATTGCACAAACCATCTTGGACTTTGAAGCTTCACATAGTTGCTTTGCACTAACTATCCACCTAATCAAGGCACGGCCGGCCTCAGATCTATTCTGACTTTGCTTCAGATCTAGTATGGGAATCTCTTGATACCTACTTAAATCACTCTTATAATGCAAAAACAACATACGGTGCTCATCTCCTGCTTCTGATGACTCTTTTAGGCCCTGCGCTCAGGATACAGACAGTAGGAGCTGCTCATCATCATGCTGTTAATGATACTCAGGCTATGCCATCACTTCTTTTAACCTACTTGGATAACAATCCTAGCTTGAGTTAATTATACAGTAGGGCATTGAGATGAGAGAGCTCGCTAACTGATGGACAACGGCCCCAGCAGCACAACACTAGAGAGAGAACGGCCTTTTTTTTTCCCTCTCTCTTCTCTTTTTCCTTTAATGAAATAGACTTGATTTCACATTCCACCGCAATGTTAATTACCTAGGGGATATCTATGGCTCTTCAAACAGGACCCAGTCATCTTAGTATTCTATAAATTCATATCATTTAAGTAAATGGGGAGTAGATCCAGGTTGAGAGAGTGCATTGCTAGTTCAGCTCTGTGGAATTATTTGGCGTATATATTCATTTTGTGTTAAAGTTAAATTTTGCATTTACTACGAGATGTTATTTATCACTAATTGTAAGTGATTTAATCACCATTGTATTATGCTATAACAATATGTCTGCACTTACAGGCTTTCTCTCACATTATTGGGTCCAAAACACAGGAAATTGGGCAAATCTTTCCATTATAGTTTTTTTTTGAACCACTTCCACTTCTGATTTTACTAAAAATACTAAAAAAAAAATAGGAGGCCCTCAAAAATGCAAAAAAATAAGTGTGAACACAAGAAGTCCTTGCAAGAGAAATTTACTTAGATATAGATAGATGAAAGGGTTACAATATAGCTATCTATCTATCTGCACTGAAGGGGCTTTTAATGTGTGTGTGTGTGTGTGTGTGTGTGTGTGTGTGTGTGTGGCTGCTCAAATGTGAGCGGCCCTTCATATATCGGTGGCACCGGAGGTAATGACAGTCTAAGAGAGGATCGACAATAGTACTGATCAATAGTATGCAATGGCATTGCATTAATCAGTATGTGGAATCCAATGATTGCATATGTAACTGTTAAAAAAAAAAAATAGTGTAAAAAGTTTTTTTTAAAAAACCCTTATACAATAAACCCCCAATAAAAGTTTAAAGTGTCTGTCATATTTTCTTTTCCTTTTTTTTTTTTTTTTTTTTTCCAGAGATCAATAGTCCAGGCGATTTTAAGAAACTTTGTAATTGGGTTTATTAAGCAAATATGCCATTGTCTGCATTCAAAAAGACTTTCCCTAGGTCCCCCCTCCTCCCTCCTCTCTCTCTTTCATTGCTCATTTTCAGGAAATCATGTCTTGCTGCATCAGTCGTGCCTTGTCTGTTCTATGGAGGGGGGAGGGGGGAGGAGGGAGATTAGTCAGCAGCAGAGAACAAAGGATTACACAGCGGGAGCTGCATGAAAGCCAGTAGAGGTCAGAGAGGTTAGTGCTGACTTCAGAGGAGATAGCCTGCTGATGATTAACTCTTTGTTGTCCTGTTTCAGTGCCTCATCTCCCTCCACCCCTCTCCCCTCCATGAGAGAACCATGAAGACGGGGGAGAGCTTCAAACTGCTTTTTCATGATAAAAATGCATTCTTTGGCTAATAAACCCAACTACAAAGTTTCTTAAAATCGTCTGTACTATTGATTTCTGCAAAAAAATATTAAACGACAGTGATACTTTAAAATACCATGCAGAGTTGTCTGATCTATTTAAATATAACAGTATTGTTCCCGCACGGTGAACGGCATAAACGAAAAAAGGAAAAAAACATCAGGCTTGCTGATTTTTTTTTTTTTTTTTTAATAAATCTGTACGATAAGTGGAAGCCCTCACAGGCCGCACACCTTCTTAGCGGTCTTCCAATCAGATGTCACCTGTCATCCCCGGCTACACATAATAGCTATTGAGTGAGGACAGAAGAGGATCAGCCGGGCAATGACCAGCTGCACATTGTAGAGGAGGAGGCCGTGATCCCGGCTGTGCAGTCAACCATTGCTGGAGAGAAGAGCAAAGGATAGTAAATAAGCAGTCTCTATCTTCTCCCCAATGACAATGCACCTCTCAGCTAACAGAAGTAATAATTCTGATTAATAATGTCCCCTTTCTTAATGGCAGCTGTGTAAGGGCCAGTATAACACAGAGACTGGCGGGGAAATCCACCAGTTTTACACCGTGTGAACTGGCCCTTAAGAGGATAAAAGCAGGAATGGGCCATCATTGAGTTTCGCCTGGTGGAGGATGTTCTGCTGTTATACAGAGGCCGGTCCTGAATGTCGCTGCATTTTCACACAAAAGAAAAAATAAATAAATTTTTTGGGTTTTACATGAAACAAAGAGCCCCGTCCTGCTTAGGTAATCGCTTAACCGGGAAATTGATATTTTGCAGAAAGTGTTATGCCATCTGGCTGACTAGTTTTTGCTGCATAAATGAGAAATGACAATCCTTTGCCTAAGTATAATCCGATCAATAAGAGAGTGGCAGACGTATTTCACAGGTAATCGGGCCAGTGTAAAACAAAAGCTTTTTTATTGACGCGCCATCCCAGGAATCGGCCATTTGTAGCCTATATGATATGCCGCCAGAAATCATTCCCTACATGTATGCAACTTTGAAGTGATCAGCAAAGATTCCGAAGATCCAACGACGCAATTGCATCTTTTCATCTAATTCGTATGAACCAGAAATCTCGGGGTCTGATTCCCGCTGTCTGCTCGCTCCGTACAGCGGGTGGATACAGTGTAAGGAACGCCTAGAAACCTGGGATACAGCCAATGCCAATGGCTGCCCGCTGCACAGAGCGAGCAGACAGCGGGAATCAGACCCCGAGATTTCTGGTTCATACGAACCAGAAATCCGGCAAGTTCGCTCATCTCTAGTGACCTTGCACGATTGTGGAAAATGGTGACCTCACATGATTCTGGATTGCGGTGACCTCACATGATTGTAGATTGCGGTGACCTCACATGATTGTAGATTGCGGTGACCTCACAATGCCACTATGTGACAGCAACCCACCCCCCATTTCCTCTTTAAAAAAAAAAAAAAAAATAGAAACTGCCAAAATATAATAAAACATAATAGGTTTTGACCCATGCGAAGATGTAGAAGCTATATGAGACAGTAATGCAATATCCCATATGGTGAATGCTGTAATAGAAAAAAAAATAAAAACCAATGGTTTCCACAGCATCCTCCCTCATGAAGGTACCATAATGGAGGTTCTCTTCCCCCCCACCCCCCCCCCACCCCCACCACCACCCATTGCTGCAGGCGCAGGAAGCGGAGATGTTAAAAACAGGCCCCTTCCCAATCCACCTCTATGTGTTTCCTCCATCTTTATAGGGATAGGAGCTGAGATCCTACCCTGGAGAGCTAGGTGTTACCTAAGATCGGTAAGGACCAGTTTCATCCCCTTTCATGCAGAGTTTGAGTGTTTTCTATAGAGGTTTAGTACCAAGACAAGACTTTCTGGAACAAATTCATACTAAAGGACCAATGTATTCTGAGGCTTGGTGCTGGAGTTCTGTGCTGACCACAAAACCAGAAAATAAAGCCACATGCAGTGGATGGATAATTACTACGAATGTGGATTAGTGATCCTAGATAACCCCTTTAAAGGGGTATTCCATGCAAACATAACTTTTGCTATGTTGCTTGCCCATGGTGAAACAAACAATTCCTTCCATACTTGTTGTTATTTATTCAGTCTCCTTCCCCCAGTTCTGAGCTGCCGCTTTCTTTTAAAAACTAAAATCTTTTCTCTCTCTCTGTCTCCCCTTCCTCCTCCCTCCCTTCTGAGACAGCTGATGTAAACAAGTTTCTGGCAGGCTGTATATGCAACATTGTTGTTATTTGTAATGCTGGGAGGATTATTCTGAGGTCACATTGGGGCCCTATTTCACCGGACGATTATCGTTCGCATAATCATTTACGATCTCAAACGACCACTATTGCGAAATACCTGAAAACGTTCACTCATTTCCATGGAACGATAATCGTTACTTATGATCGTACTTGCGATCAGTTTTTCTTCGCTATTTCTTTGCTATTCTGTTCGTATCTACTGTGAATGACCGACCAACGTCTTATTCAATGCAAACGATTTGCGAACGTTTTGCGAACGAGCAACAATAAAAATAGGTCCAGGTCTTATAAAGCGATCAACGATTTCTCGTTCGGTCGTTAATCGTTAACTGCTATTCAAACGAACGATTATCGTTGAGATTTGAATGATTTAACAATAATCTGAACGATAATCGTCCGGTGGAATAGGGCACTTGCTGCTGAACTCACTGTGATTAACCCTCCCAGCATTACAAAGAAGCTACAGTGTTGCAGATAAAACCAGTCAGGGACTTGTTTACATGAGCAGTCTCAGAAGGGAAGGGGGAGGAGGGGGAGACAGAGAGAAAAGCTCACACACAGTTTTTTGTGTCTTAAGGTCCTATTACACAGAGCGAATTTTTAACGATAAACGATCGTAAACGAGATTGTTTATCGTTAACCTGAAATCGTTTACCATATTACACAGAACGATAGTCGTTAGATACGATTGTTACTACGATCGTTATTGCGATCGTTACTATGATCGTTTACTCCATCTGATCCCAGCAAAACCATGACCATTGTGCAATTACACTGAACGATTAGTGAAAGCAAACGAATGTGGAATTACAGCAAACGATTAATGATAATTTTAGGATCAGATCTAAATCAACGATTAACGACATATGAACGATTTTTCGATCGTTGCCTGCAATTACACGGAATGATTATTGTTTAAATTCGAACTATATAACCATTTTTCGAACAATAATCGTCCTGTGAAATAGGGCCCTTATGCTGAATGCAGCAGCTGAGAACTAGGGTAAGGAGACTGAATAGATAATAAGTATGGAAGGAATTGTTACTCTCACCATGGGCAGCAACATATCAAAAGTTATGTTTGAGTGGAATGTCCCTTTAAGCCAGTTTGATGGTAAGCTCTTTTCTTATTTTCTAGATTAAAAAATTGCTGGTTAACCAACAACAGAAGTGGGAATGCAGCTGTGTGCTATAATATAGGCTGCATCTCAGGACCAGTGGAAGATAATAAAAAAAAAAAAAATACAATATATTCTCAAAGTAACTTAACTAATGCAGATTGTAACTCTAATTGTGAATGTCTTGTTACTATTGTCTGGATACATGAAATGCCGTCTCTTTTTGTTGCTCAGTATTTTTGTTGTCTGACGGTTATTTTGGAAACTGCACATTTCAGTTGTTCTTACTTAAATCTTTCACTTGCGGCCGCGCTGATGGGAAGTGCGACATTGAAGTGACAAGCAAATCGTACGTGGCTCCAAAACCCAAAAACCACCACTATGGTATTGATCCTCTCACTGGCAACCCATACCGTGCTTTTCATAAGAATTTCTCTTCTTGTCATTGGCAAGCATTCTTCTTTTATATAGTTTGATTTGTATGCTAAAAAACTGATAGTCTTTCTGCAGGATCAGCTATCAATAGTTGATCAGCGAGGTGCCAACACCTACACGTCACACCCAAGGACTGTACTTGTGACCCGAAGCTACTACACATAGGAAGAAGGCAGAGCTCAGTAAGAATCAAAATTTGCTTACTCATCAGTGTTCTATGCCGTTAGCTGTGGTCTTACCTCAGTGACAGTCCCTAGAATGCTGCTGAGATGCCGCATTCTCCACCAAGATGATGTTGCAGGAAATGTGGGTAGGCTCTCTGACCCAAAGCTGAGATTCAGCTGTCTGTAAGAACAAAGTTGCTGGCCTCTAGGTTTAGAGACCACCAGCTGCCGGGGGGTGACCCATATATACAAAGGTTACACTGAGAAAAACTAGTTTATTTCTAATAATAAAAAAAAGTTGCCTGGTATTTACCATACAGACTATATGGGCGAATAAAAAAAAAACAAAAACATTAGAATATCAGAATATAGAAATAATGATCTTGTGTAAATTGGAAACATACGATGGGTGATTCTGATTAAAGCTATAACTTCTACCAATAACTTGTCATAACACTTAGAATTATTAAGAGTGCTCTCTGCTGCCTCCTCTGTCCATGTCAGGAACTGTCCAGAGCAGCAGCAAATCCCCATAGAAAACCTCTCCTGCTCTGGACAGTTCCTGACATGGACAGAGGAGGCAGCAGAGAGCACTGTGTCAGACTGGGGAGAATACACCCGTTCCTGCAGGACGTACAGCAGCTGATAAGTACTGGAAGAATGGAGATTTTTTTTTTTAATAGAAGTATCTATATAATCTATATAACTTTCTAAAATCAGTTTATTTGAAAGAAAAAGTTTTTTGCCGGAGTACCCCTTTTAATTTTAAGGAATATTTGTACTTGCACATGTGACCCGTTACGTACATGAAATATAATGTATTTGTGTTTTCAGTCTGCTGTTTTCAAGCTTCTTTTCATGTGGTGATATGACGGAAGGTTTCTTTTAATTTCTTTAGAGCTATAATTCATTTTGTACTTTTGCTTTATGGTGAAAGCAAAAAAAACCCCGAGCCGCACCTGCATATCTGAGACTATGAAAATAAATGCATTTGACCTGTGCTCCGGCTCTTCTGTGACCTTGTGGTGTTTGTGTATGGACTGTAATAGACATGCACTCTATTTCCCAGAGTGTCAGGAGCTGAAGAAAAGGAATTCCACATCTAACAGAAAATCTTCAGGATCTTTTCCTCTGAGCATTTTCTTATTTGCTGTTTTTTTAGGGCTAAACCTTTTAAAACTCATCTGGAGCTATACTGTTTAGTTGTATGTTAGTTTTCTGAATGAATCATTGCTGTAGGTATAATAGTAGTATGTGGTGTAACGTCCTGGTGTATGTGTCTCCACAAAAAGACATTATTATTTAATATTGACATTTGGGATCTTCCCAGAAACCATAGGGTCTCATACACAGTGATTGTACGAGACATTTTGGTATCATTAAAGGGGTATTCCACTCAAACATAACTTTTGATATGTCGCTGCCCATGGGGAGACAAAAAATTCCTTCCATACTTGTTATCTATTCAGTCTCCTTCCCCCTGTTCTCAGCTGCTGCTTTCTGCTGAAGACACAAAAATCTGCGTGTGAGCTTTTCTCTCTGATCATCTGACGGTGGAGCCGCAGCCCCCACAATACACAGTAAATTGAGCCGGAAGCCAACAGGAGCCAAGCTGCAGTAACCCAGCAACGCCACCACACAATGTATGGCGCCATCTGCCCCTGGCTCCATTCGTCGTGTATTGTGGGTGTCACAGCTGGCTCATTGGCAGGATGCTGCCCCACCACCACCAAAGAGATATTGTTTGCTTTTCCTGAGGATAGGCCATTGATAAGAGTCAAGAAAAAAAAAACTTTGTCTGGCTGCACAATGCCTAGAAATCTTGGAAAAATGCCAGTGCCCAGATGTTAGCTGGAATGGAAGTTTATAATTGGCCTTACATACATACATGGGGTTTTTATTTTGTTACAGTGGAGTTTTCTCGCCTCTCTTTTGAGGTTCTGTAGCAGTTTTTCCAAAAAGCAGCTAATGGGGGTGTTGTTTTTCTTGGGGGGGGGAGACTGTGTTTTTTTTTTTTCTCCCATAAAGTTAAGTGGGAATGTTGTGGTTGTCCCAAAAACGCCATTGCTGTGTATATGGTGTTTTTTCTTCTGTTTTTATCACCTTCTGTGGTCCGGCAGCTAGGTCATGTGATGGCGGAGGGGGAAAAAAAAGGTTCACACACAAAAACGCCTAAACAACAAAAAAGATAATGCACACATGAAGACAAAAACGTCATGAAAAAATGCAAATGCATGAAAAAAACGCTATGCGCCGCATTGAAGTTTTTTTGGGGCGTTTTGGAAATTTCTGGCCATAAAAACTACTAGCGTCCATGTGTGATCCGCAGGTATAGCTGTGACTACCCCTTTAGTGAGCCGTTTGCTATAACGCTGTTTATAAGACATGAAGGTTATAATTTTGCGCATTTGCGTATGAGGTAAATACCGCCATCACATCAGATCGGAGAACGTGTAAATCACCTATGAGAAGAGCGTTAGCTGTAAGGTACACAGATAATTATTATTTTTTTCTTTTTTGGGCCCATTCTAATGTTTTCTTTATTTTGCCGGTGATTATTATCTATGGCTTGTTTAATAATGCAGAACAGTAAGTGAGGGGCGGGTGAGGGGGATAGCGGAGCACTATGGCTAAAAAATTAAAAGTGACACCTTCTTGATAGTCTGAAGTGATAAGCGCGGCTGGTGAACTAAGAGAGCAAAGTTACGTCGCTCTTCCATTGGTGGAACATCTCTTACCATTAGGCCTTCAAACTCTCATTCAGCTGTCAGTAGACGGGCATGTTCCAGAGCCGGCTGCTCCCATGCTGTGCAGCGCCTGCAGCTTGCCTCAAGCTTAACTTTGACTCAAAGTGTTGATTTCATTTCTCTTAGCCTTGTTCCCATTTAGCGTTAAAAACCTGCTTCAGAGCCTAGGCCTTTATTCTGCAAAGCACACACGCGTGTCATCTCTTGCTGCACACTTCTGATGTGAAGTTAAGGAGCTCAAAATATATGCTAGTCATCGGCATGAATAATTGATCAGAGGGGAAGCCTGGCGGTGTTAATTGTGAAGGTGCCGCTGAGCAAATGCCAAAACAAAAGCCTCCCCTCAATGCTTCCGAAAAAAAAATAAAAACCCTGTAAAGTCTTTAGCGGTAAGCAACAGGGTCAGAGCGCCGAGGTGGAATTTAAAAGGGCCACTTGAATATAATGGGTTTTGACTTGGACTTGTCATGTGCCTCAATGCATCATTGATTGAACGCTCGTATGTTAAATCAGCTGTGTGGTCTGCTGTTTGTCCGCCACAGACACTCCATGCACAGATTCTTTGATTTCTTTCCCAGTTCTTTTTGTACAAATATATATATTTGTGTGAAGTACAGACGTGGCCAAACCCTCAGTCAGGAACAGCTTAAAGGGGAACTGTCATATTTTTTATTTTTTGCAGAAATCAATAGTCCAGGCGATTTTAAGAAACATTGTATTTGGGTTTATTAGGCAAATCTGCCATTATCTGCATTCAAAAAGACTTTCCCCAGGTCCTCCCCCCTCTCATTCACTGCTCATTATCAGGAAATCTCGACTCTTGTACATCAGTCAAGCCCTGTCTAACCTATGGAGAGGGGAGGGGGGAGGAGGGAGATTAGTCGCCAGCAGAGAACAAAGGATTACACAGCGGGAACTGTGTGAGAGCTGGTATTCAGAGGTCAGAGAGGTCAGTGCTGACTTCAGAGGAGATAGCCCAGTGATGTAGCTGTGAATTAACTCTTTGTTGTCCTGTTTTGGTGCCTCATCTCCCTCCACTCCTCCCCTCTCCTTTAGAGAACCATGAAGACAGGGGGAGAGCCTTAAACTGCTTTTTCATGATAAAAATGCATTTTTCGGCTAATAAACTCAATTACAAAGTTTCTTAAAATCGTCTGCAAAAAAAAAAAAAAAAATTTAAACAACACTTTAAAGGGGAACTGTCAGACATATCTAACCTGCTATGTTGGTACTGCACAGGAGACACCGAGGAGAAAGGGATGTCTGCTCCCTTTCTCCTCAGCGCCGTTCCGATGTAGTCAAGAAAGACCATTAGGCGCACTGGGGCACCCATTAGGAGCACTGCCCGCCTCCATAGTTCCGATCCAGCCCGCCCCTTTCTAATGATAGTTAATGTAGCGGCACAGCCAGGAGCGGATCGGGGCTATGGGGACTAGCAGTGATCCTAATGGTCTTTCTGCACCGGAAAAGGAGGAAGGTAAGAGACATATCCTCCTCCTCGGCTTATCCTGTCCAATAGGGACAGATCAGCAGGTAAGATTAATCTTATCTGCTGATAGTTCCCCTTTAATATGTAACAGCTCCTAAAGCTTTTCTATAACTACAGCTCCAATTAAAGTGGCGGCTGCAATGCTTTGTTTTTGTAATTCATCTGTGTAAAATTCTCTCTCAGCAAACTGATTTCCACATACAAATGACTTATTATCACAGACCCGTTGTTTCTATGGCCTGGTTACAGCAGAGTGGGGACAAAGGTGATGGTGGAGCTCCGGAGTGCAACAACATGGTGCATACAAACTTTACTTCCTCCCTTAGTGACCTGTTCAGTCACAGAGAAGCGCATTCTCCACTCTGCTATGCCTTGATATAGTGCTGGTGAAAGTGCACTAAACAAGCTGGCACTGTGCTGCTGGTTTATATTGTACAGCACTATAGATAGCATGGGAGGGGAGAACAGGTGTACTGATGCACTGACTTTGCCAGATGCTTTGCGAGTGGATATGAAAGAAGCAACAGCAGCACAGCAAGGAAGAGGTTACACTAAGCACTGAATGCAGGCTAAAAACGCGGAAGGGGGAGATTAGATACAGGAGGCAGCACTGTGTGCGCACAGCAAGAGGAATAGGTTAGATTTAGGGTAGCTTCACATGTACCAAATCACAGCGGATTTTACAGTGCGGATTTGATGCTTTGTTCATTTATTTAGTCAAATCCGGTGCTGATCCGCAGCAGAAAATCCACTACGATATGGTACGTGTGAAGCTACCCTAAAGGTGAATTATCAGGTTAAACGAATCTAACTTGCTGATAAGTCCCTGCACAGGAGACGCCGAGGAGGAAGGTATGTCTCTTATATTATGTCTCTTACCTTCCTCCTCAGCGCCATTCCAGTGCAGTTAGTCGTGTCCTGCACAGTCCGGTGAGACCATTAGAAGCATTGCCTGCCCCCATAGTGTCAATTCGCCCCCCCATCCAGCCCGTCCCTTTCTAATTATAATGAATTGAGAGGGCCGAATCAGCGCTATGGGGGTGGGCAGTGCTCCTAATGGTCTCACTGGACCGTGGAGCAAACTACTGCTTCAGATTCTGAATTATGATTTTCAGTCTCAGAAAGTTCTTCATCAAATGTATTGTGTGTGAATTTATAGGGGAACTATCAACAGGTTAGATGAATCTAACCTGCTGATCTGTCCCTATATCCCTGGAGAAGCAGAGGAGGACGGTATGCGTCTTACAGTTAGCACTTTGCTCCATGGTCCGGTAAGACTGTTAGGAGCACCACCCACCCCCCAAAGTGCAGATTCGCCCCTGGCCGGCCCTCGCCTAATTATAATCATTGGAGCGGGTTAGCCAGATCGGCGCTGTGGAGCAAAGTACTAACTGTAAGAGACATACCTGCCTCCTCGGCGTCTCCTGTGCAATAGGGACAGATCCGCAGGTTAGATTCATCTAACCAGCTGATAGTTCCCCTTTAAATTCACACACCATACATTTGATGAAGACCTTTGAGACACAGTCCAGTCTCCTCTGCATAAAGCACGAGCTGAGCTCCACTCCCACTTTCTGTGTTCAGTATTTGTTTCTCTATTACTAGTGATGGACTGAACAGCAGGCAACAAATTGCAGGGACTTGAGATACCTGGTGACCAAGACTTCAGGGTTATTTACAAATTAGGAATTACATAAGTCATGGGTCTCAATACAATACTTTAATAACATTTTCACCACACTTCATCTTTAAGCCTCCTGAGCAGTATAAGGGAATATAGGCCGTCGCCTCTCTCTCTCTGTCTCTCTCATCTCTCTCTGTCTCTCTCATCTCTCTCTGTCTCTCTCATCTCTCTCTGTCTCTCTCTCTCTCTCTCTCTTATCTCTCTCTGTCTCTCTCTCTCTCTCTCTCTGTCTGTCTCTCTCGCTCTCTCTGTAGATGAATAGATAGATATTGTTTTTACAGTGTAAAGCAGAAGCAGATGGAGCCAGCGATGGGCAGATACTACAAAATGAGGCGGATACTTGTCAGTTGGCTCTCAGGTACAATGCATGCTGGGAGATGTAGTTTCCCGGCCGGGTGATAAGATGTAGAACTGGGATCATTGCAAAAGTTTAATCCAGGGCTAAGAGAAGCATAGACCAGCAGAAAATGTGTGTAATGATTGGTGAGTGCACCTTTGTGCTTTTTGTGCATTTTATTTTTTTATGAGTTTGCTGGAGTTCCCCTTTAAGTAGCCAATTGTATCTCATCCATCTAAGGCCACAGAGATGGTTCCCTCTGAGGAGGTATGACATATGTCCTTAGCAGGGAAAGGGTTAAACTCTGCCACTTAACTAAATCTGCAGGATTTTTTCTTAGCCGGACGGATTCAGGAACCTGCAGTAAATGCTGTGGACTGAGAAATAGTTAGGCTCTTAGGCTGGGTTCACACTGTGTTTTTAATTGATTGATACTTTTAACTGATAAAAAAAAAGTAGTCAACACTACTTCTGTGTCTGTTAAAAAAAAAATGCTTCGGTTTCAATCCGTTTTTTTTTTTTTTTTTAAATGGAAGTCATAGGAAAAACCGATCCAAACAGATGACACGCAATTATATTGATTTTTGCATCTATTTTTTTGCATAAAACGTATACATTAAACGGGTTACAAAAATGCAGTGTGAACCCAGCCTTACCGTTAATTTCACTGTCTAAAGTCAAAAGTTGTAATATTGCTGGAGCAACAGATGATGGGGGTGTTACTAATGTACGTGTAGTAGCGGAGTTCTATCTGGTGACTGAGTAGTCTGGTGGAGTTGATAGGAAGCATAGATCGGATTAATACATCTCTCTAGGAATCTGGTGTCTGTCAGATAGTTTATCTGCCTTTTGTTCTGTGGAAGCCCTTGGCTGAGTGATTGAAAAGCGTTTTGTGTAGTGAAGTGTGATACCGTAGGATTTCACTGAAGTCGTAGCTCTAGGTATCCCGCAAATCATCCGTGCCGCCAAGTCTGTGAGTTTAAGAAACAAGACGGGAGGATATGGGCTTCTGGGCTTGTGAGGAATCAGACGGCAGCGTTCAACCTACAAGTCTACAAGCTGATGGACAACTTAATACTCTACTCACTTAGGGTACGAACACACACACCGTATACGCAGCAGATACGCAGCAGATTTGATGGTGCAGATTTTATGCTGTGTTCAGTTATTTAGATCTAATCTGCTGTGTATTTGTTGCGTATTTGCTGCGTATCGCAGCAGTAAATACTCTGCGTATACGGTGTGTGTGTTTATACCCTTAGTCTGTTTTTGGAGTTGCGTTTTGTATTGGTATTGCATTTTTCCCTTTATATTGGTATTAAAGTGAATCTGTCCAACTCCAACACATACTAAAGGAGTAGTTCATCAAAACACTTTTTTTTTCTTTCAAATCAACTGGTGCCAGAGATTTGTAATTTACTTCTATTAAAAGATCTCTAGTCTTACAGTAGTTACAGGAAGTGGTGTATTCTCTCCAGTCTGACACAGTACTCTCTGCTGCCACCTCTGTCCATGTCAGGAACTATCCAGAGCAGGAGACGTTTTCTGGTTCAATGTTTTTATTAGGTTTTTTAAGAACATATTACAAAAGAGAAAATCTATAAGCACTGACTTTAGTGCCAACAGTAAAGTTAACATGTTTGTACAACAAGCTAACATATGGGTTAAGGGATTTGCTGCTGCTCTGGACAGTTCCTGACGTGGACAGAGGTGGCAGCAGAGAGCACTGTGTCAGACTGGAGAGAATACACCACTTCCTGCAGGACATACAGCAGCTGATAAGTACTGGAAGACTGGAGATTTTTTTTAACAGAAGTAAACTACAAATCTCTGTCATTTTCTGGCACCAGTTGATTTGAAAGAAAACATTAAGCTATCAGTAGCATTGAATTGCATAGGAGTGGTTGCATAGAGGTGTGTGTGTGTGTGTGTATGTGTGGAGGGGTTATAGAAAAATACCGCTGGTGCTATTCACACTGTGTGACCAGGTCCCAAACCAAGCCGCTCCCTTGGTATTAAGTCCAATGCAATAAGTAATGACACACTACAACCTCTTGTTTGCGAAAAACTTGTTTCTCTTTATAAATATATATTGCAATTTTCACAATAAAGATGAAAAAATCTCCAACATGCAGATAAACATAAAAAAGAAAAACGTCACCACAGTGTGTTGGACAGACGCAAGATGATCTTCACGCCCTGGCTTGGTGCTAGCAAGTCTCTGTCCTTCGAGGCTCTCACCCTCTGGGGAACAATGACTTTTGACACGTACGCTATGTTTCGAGGGAGGAGCCAAGCCCCGTAGCTGAGGGTAGAGGCCCGATTCCTCGGAAAGATTATCGGCCGATAATCGTCTCGTGGAATAGGAGGCAACGATCAGCCAGCATCGTTCATGTCGGCTGATCGTTGATGTCGTTTTACAGTCGCTCACATCGCTTTTTTGCTTCTCACTGTCGGCCCGTGGAATAGCTGAGGGTCAGTGCATTGCTGAGGGCTAGTGAAGTGTTTGGCAGCAAGCTGTAGACAGGGGGGCTATGTCTGTGGTAGGGGGTATGCAAATGATTGATCTCAATGCTCCAGTACTAAGAAAAAAACTTTTAATTTAATTTAATTTTTTTTTTTTTAAGTTTTACAACAGCAAAAACAAACATATAACATATATAGGGCCTCAGCCATTTTCAAACAAACAATCCCATCATACCATCTCTGAGTTAGTGATTCACATATCTACTACACATTTTAGTGGAAAAAAAACCCCAAAAAACAGAAATACCTAAAATAATTAAATTCACTTTTAGGTTACAGTAAACAAAATCAAAATACGGTTATAATTTTGTTTTATTTTCACTCAATGTCTGAAATAGGGATAAAAAGGCTGTACTGTGGGAAAGCAGGTGGTAAATAATGAGCAAGGAAGGTATATCATATTGAAAACACCTCCATATTAACCTCCAAATTACAGCCATATTTTTTCTTTTTTGGAAAGAATAATAATTCCCTCTCTTGTGAACATAGTCTGGTACTTAGGCTATGTTATGTTAACAGGCAGTTTTCTAGATGAATGTTCCATAAATATTTTGACTAAACAGCAAAAAAAAAAAAAGTAATTTTACAGGCGTAACAATTGTAAGAACAAGGGGCCATCTTTCTTCTGCATTCAGAAGAGGATTTAGGGTACAAACCCACACACCGTATACACAGCAGATACGCAACAAATACGCAGCAAATACGCAGCAGATTTGTTGGTACAGATTTGATGCTGTGTTCAGTTATTTAGATCTAATCTGCTGCGTTTTTGCTGCGTGTTTGCTGCGTATTTGCTGCGTATCGCAGCAGTAAATACGCTGCATATACGGTGTGTGGGTTTATACCCTTAACCTGTAAAATGGACTTTTTTTTTTATTGTTTTACATTAAAAATAAGTGTGTGGGAACCTAAGCATCTATATGTGGAAGTGCATAAAAAACCCTTCTGTACAGAATATTAAAGGGGTTGTCCGGCGATAAAAAATTATTCACAGAATAACACACATTACAAAGTTATACAACTTTGTAATGTATGTTATGTCTGTGAATGGCCCCCTTCCCCGTGTTTCCCCCCACCCACGCTAGACCCGGAAGTGTGGTGCATTATACTCACCGCATATCGTGTCGTCCACGGTCTCCGATCGTCAGCAGTGACGTCTTCTTCGGGAGCTTGGCGGATCTTCCCGAGTGCCGGCCGCCCTCTGCAGCGTCATCCGAAGCTCAGCCGCGATTGGCTGAGCATAACTGTGCTCAGCCAATCGCGGCTGAGCGGCTGATGACGCGGCCACGTCATCAGCTGCTCAGCCGCGATTGGCTGAGCACAGTTATGCTCAGCCAATCGCGGCTGAGCTTCGGATGACGCTGCAGAGGGCGGCCGGCACTCGGGAAGATCCGCCAAGCTCCCGAAGAAGACGTCACTGCTGACGATCGGAGACCGTGGTCGGCACGCGACAGGTAATGTATAGCGCACCACACTTCCGGGTACACGGGTGGGGGTGGTGGGACACGGGGAAGGGGGCCATTCACAGACATAACATACATTACAAAGTTGTATAACTTTGTAATGTGTGTTATTCTGTGAATAATTTTTTATCGCCGGACAACCCCTTTAATGTCCCCACTTTAGGCTGACACGGCTATTGTCTAATGAAGAACCTGAAACCTCAGTGTAGGAGAGATGGCGGTAACCTCAGAGCAGAATGTAGATGATCAGAATCTACCAGTTGTTATAGGGAGGGAAATACTCTAGGACCTTTCTATTAGGGAGATTGCGATTTGTGTGTCCCCCTTATATATCCCGGCAGGTTCTGTAGCTCCAAGGTAAAAGTTTCATTGATAAATTATTTATGACGCCAGATACATATGATTTACAAATCTAAATCCTGTACACTGTTAGCAGGGAGAGCGGCTTGTACATATGGGTGATCATTTTTATGAAGGGATCGCTTCAGATCCAATCAATAATGGAAGCAGGGAAAGCATTGAGTTATATTTCACTATGTGTCTACACAAGCCCAGCAGACATCCTCTAGATCAGTGCATGGAGGACTGGAGACCAGAAGAATGAGCATAGGCTGTATATCCTCAGCCTATCTTGGTGATTGGTGCTCATTTATAGAGCCTTTACAAAGCTTCATCAATCGTGCAGCTTTTTTTTTTGCAATCACCCATTGGCCACACATCATCATTAAAGGGAAGGTTTCACCTAAATTTTCTTTTACTGGTTAGAGTCAGATAGTAAAACTTGTTCTTTTATTCTAATCTGTTTCTATTTTAATTATATTTGTTATAGGGGCGGCCATCTTGCCTGGGCTGTTCTTAACAGCATTTAGTAACATGCTTTACAGCAAGACTCATGGACATAGATGACAATAGACAGAGTCTGTCCCCTTGAGATGAATGTGAGACATTACTGAGCGCGCTCTGTGACCTGTGAGGAGGTCATTCCATAGGGAGCTGCTATTGTCTCCTCTATATTCTGGTGTCACATGATGCTGCAATGCTGTACAGATCACTTTACAGCAGCCTCCTCTTATCACCACAGACACAACAGGAAGTCTCAGCTTAGTTTTAGCCCCAGTGGTGAGAATGAGAACTGCAAGATATCAGGATTATTATATAATATAGATATAAAAATGGAAACTTTTGAAAAAATGTCACCAAAAATTCTTAAAAAGTATGTTTTACATTAAAACATTATTAACACAATAAGTCATTTTCTGATGACACTGTCCCTTTAAATTAGGAGATATATGGCTGACAGCTGATTAAGTTTAAATTGTTTTGCAGGATAGAACATCCGGGTCATCGGAGTGTTTTCTTGTTTGGCCGGTCACAAGTTATTTTACACAGGGCGATACCAGCCTGTGCGGCCAATAATTACCCCATGTAGTAGAGCCCTGAGTCTCTATAGGAAAATTGATATTAGTAAAGAGGCCGCTGGACCCCCTGTAAACGGGCAATGTTTGTACACTTCCTTGAGGAGACCACATCCTTATCCACATATCCTTATCTGCTAATATATCCTGGTGCAGTTAGTTGTGTTCTCCATGTCCGGTGACACTGTAAGGAGCACTGGGGCACCCTTTAGGAGCACTGCCCGTCTCCGGCTGACCCGCCCCAATCATTATCATTAAAAAGGGGTGGGCTGGATCAGCGCTATGCGGGTGGGCAGTGCAGTCTAGTTTGGCTGCTATATTCCAGACTCTCCCATGGGCTGGATGGTGACTTACAAGGTAGCTATAGCCGACCCTAGAGGGGCAGTTTTCTTCTTTCTTGGGGGCAATTACTTTGCATATAGTTGGATATAACAGTGATTCTTTATTAAAGTTTTATTTATTTATTAATTTATTTTACTAACACTGCGGACTTGTTGTTCGTTATTCTACAAACTACAACAATCGTTTATTTGAGATCCACCATTCTTATAAAGCCAACAGATTTATTTGGAAATTGTTCGGGCAGCATGAAGCTCCTGACAATTTCCTCTTAAATCTGGGACAAGCTTCATTATTATAACAATCTGACTAAAACCTTTCAGAGAGATCTTAGTTTTTTATATCAGCAATAAATAGGCTAGCCAGTCATCTGGATGGTCCCACAAGGCTGCTCCCTGCCCCCGCTGGCATGATTGATAGATCTATTTCTATTTAATGAAACTCCTGTCCTTTAAAGTTAAATGGGTACTTTTTTCTTTTAAAATCAACTGGATTCAGAATGATATAGTCTGACATAGCGCTCTCTGCTGCCACCTCTGTCCATGTCAGAACTGACAGAGCAGCAGCAAATCCCCATAGAAAACCTCTCCTGCTCTGGACAGAGGTGGCAGCAGAGAGCACTGTGTCAGACTGGAGAGAATACAGGACATACAGCAGCTGATAAGTACTGGAAGACTTTTTAAATAGAAATAATTTACAAATCTATTTAACTTTCTGAAACCAGTCAATTTCAAAAAGAGATTTTCACCGGAGTATCCCTTTAAGGATTGTTATAGTAGAAAATTCCTTTATTTATACATCTCATTTGTAATTTATCATTATATATGTCCGTACTGTTCGCCGGCATAGAAGACGAAGGTCATTTTCTCTGTCTTTGATATCCTCTGTTGGACTGCCTGCTTTCTCATCCCTGTTAGAAAAATCTTTGGCTACATTATATACTAGAATATGAGCATTGTGATTCCCTTCCGATATGATATTTTTGCTTCTGCTCAGGTAAGTATGTAGTTACTCCCGATATGTGCCGAGTTTGTTTAGTCGCTGTGCGAGTTGTTAGAATTGATGCTGCTTGCGAGCTGTCATGTGACTGATGCGATGGACTTTGTGCCCGCTATGACAGCCGACTCCACTACAACTTCATACTATTATTATTGTTTCTTTATTAATTGGGCTCCTAAGCAGAAACAAACAGAAGTTTCCATCTCGCCGCTGCATTTCCACCCTGTAATAGCGGTGACAGGCGAGTGATTGCCGACTTACAAACCTGCTATTTTAATGCCTCTGGGTTAGGCTGTTAAGTTTCCTGGTTTCCTTCCAGTCATGAATATCAGAATTTTTTTTTCTCATAGAAATGAATTTTGGATTGTTCTGAAATTACCAAAATCTTTTGTTTTTCTGTAGTAGAAACAATTGATCTCCAATATCGTGACTTACGGAGTTCTGTTCCAGATACCTTGTCAGGAAAGGAATGAGAACTATAAAAATTGAGATTTATTGGTATTAAAGTGTACTCAGGAATCCAAGGGTTAAGATAAAGTGGCACAGCAAGCAAGTGCGTTCAGGAAATCGTATTGAAGAAAACACTTCTGGCAGAGAGATTCTCTGGAGACGCAAATAGACTTTAATGCGATTTGACCATGCCAACGTAATGAAGGGCCACCAGCACCGCTAGTGTAAAAGATAAAAAAAAATATTAATAAAAATAATAGAAAATGGAAAAAATGATATAGCTATATATATATATATATATATATATATATATATATATATATATATATTAGTCTTAACAGACCAGATTAATTGTGCAATTAAAACATTTTTTTTTTTTTTACAAAGTAAAAGCTCAGAATTGATAAGATTTACATACATTATTACAGATTTTTAAATTGTAAAATTGCTAATTTTACCTTGATGCATTTATAGTATATATATTATAGAACGTGTTTGTGTGTATGTGTGTGTGTGTGTATATATATATATATATATATATATATATATATATACACACACACATATGTTATTGTACATACTTAAGAGTTATCAATTACCTTACAGTTTGCAATATATTGCGGATCACCTTTGGAATTTAGAATCTACTCCGTGAAATACTTTTTTAGCAATGAAGTAAATTATAGAAGCCCCATAGCACAACCTTGTGGCCAAGATGAAATACGAAATGTTCTTGTTTTAAATTATACAACTGAATTATAACTAAACTGAAACATAGTTGTAATTCAAGTACAGAAAAAAAATCTACTCAAGAAAAGTTACCTGAAAATTGTGTGAAATGCGACCAGTTCTGGTTCTCTGAATCTATAGAGTAGACGATATTAGAAGATGCGAGCGCTGGGCAGGCTATGCCGGCCACCTCCACCTCCCCTTTTACAGTAAATAATGAAATGGATATTATATGGTGATAACAGAATTGTAACACACTCTGCTTCCAGCAATGTGCCATCTGCTGCGACGGAACAATCCCTCCCTGGAGTTTCTTTGCCTTGTTGTCCCACGACCGTTGGAGGGCAGCAAAGCATATCTGGAATTAAGATATAAATGTCCAGACTATAATACCTTGTAGATGTCCTGAGCTGATTCACCTCTTGACTTATTGTCCATACACTTCAGAGAGCCAGTACAATATGTTTTTAGATAATCTTTAGATATTCATATTTCTTTTTTATGGCTTTTTCTTGTTTATTATGGCTTTTGATTTGTAAAACAACAACAACAAAAAACCATCATACTCTGCTGTCTCAGGAGGCTTGAATGGATTCTTGATCGCCAACTCTCTTCATATTCACACACACACACACACACACACACACACACACACACACACATATATATATATATATATATATATATATATATATATATATATATAAGGTCCTCAGAGGTTACTGGTTGGTAGAGTAGGGGAATAAAATAGTTGCCGTTCACCATTAGAATGTAGGGAATGGCACACAACACGAGGGAAGAACACACCCATGCCAAAATCAGTTCACAAAGGTGGTCCTGAAAGCATCGGAGGATTTAAAGTTTAGCCAGTGGACCCATATCGCAGTGGTTTTTTTTTTTTTTTTTTTTACTGCCTCCGAGGAAACTGCCGTGAGCTCTTCTATAAGGTGGATATGGGTGATATCTGTGAACCACTCATGGGTGGGGGGCTCAGGAGACCTCTATCGTAGTGGTATGATGGCCTTGGATGCCTTCAACAGGTGATGGGTGAGGGATATTTTGAACCTAAACTGGGCCACCGAAACATAAACCGATGTACAGATTCTGGTGTATTTGGTATTGTTGTCTGTGATATCAATGGCCTTCCAGAAATTAGGGAAGACCAGAAGCGCTTCCACAGAAAAACGTGACTAGTTAGAAGTTTTGTTGCTATTGAGGAGGGGCATGCTCAGGAACGGGTTGGTTTCACGATATACGGCTATCTTTCAATTTTAAACTGCATGTATTGGTTTTATACACGTGTACAATTGTATCTAGTCCCACCATTATAGTGGAATCGGAACAAATATTGTTATACTGGAGATTGTTGTGAACAGTGTCGGATTCGGAGGCACAGGTGTGCATGCTGGATCCTATAGTCCTACACGGTGAATAGACTGTGTGTGGGTAGTGCAGATGGATATATTATTATTAGTTAGTATACCTTCCGGAAATTAGTTAAAAGCGGGCACCCCCACCAGATGGCATGGTTTCCCCACCTCCCCCATATCGCCAACACTCATCCGGGACCGTAGGCTACCATTCACTGGAACCCAGTACCAACGGAAAATTAGGATGTAAATTTTTGTGCCATATTGCTTATCGGCCTTTTGGCTAAGACCAAGTGTAGTATCTGTTCTTATCAGTTTAATATCTGATACGTCCCCTATCTGGGGACCATATATTAAATGGATTTTTAGAATTGGGAGATAGAAAAAGAGCTTGCTGTGTCCTCTCCAGACATTGACCCGGTATTGCACTGTGTAGACTGGACGTTTGATCACTTTTTATTAAATTTTTTTGTATTTCATGTAACAGAAAATCCGCGGTCCTGCCCCTCCCCCTCCCCCCTTTTCATTTACGCTGTTCACTGTGTGGGAATAATATTGTTATATTTTAATAGATCTGACAATTCTGCATGCTACAATATATATGTTTCATTATTTCATTTATTTTTGCATTTTTTATTTGTATAATGGAAAAGGGGGGGGGGTGATTTATTCCTATTTATTTATTTTACACTTTTTAAGTCCCCCTGCAGGACTATTACCAGCAATCATTGGATTGCCTATACTGATCAGTGCTGTCCCATAGCATAGCATTGATCAGTGTTCTCCGTGCTCTTTTGATAAAGCCTATTAAGAGATTCCCGATCAGACCGCACAGAGGTAAGTATTCTTCCTCCAGCAGTCAGGAAAAACAATCAGGGACCGATTGGTAAGTGACACAAGCAGCTCCTGTCGCTTACACTGGATTGATGCGACATGTCAGCTCAGCTTCATAGCTACACAGCAGGTAATGATGTGCGGGATGACATGAGTTGTCTGCTCACAGATGCCCATGCCATACCCGTACAGCATGGGTCATATAGGGGTTAAACAGGAAGCTTTATAAAAACTAAAATAAAGCGAGTATATTGCAAAACTGCTTGTAATCACAACCCATGTTGATTTCCTAAAAAATACATTTACTTTTTCCTTTTTATTGTGCTTGATTCCAGATTTTTTTTTGTCTTTTCAGTTCCAGGGGATTTAGACATAGGTCTAAGCCATATGTGTGAACTGTGCTCATGTAGATGGTGCATATCGCTTCATGCTTGGGTCAGACTTTTAGCCTCGATTAATATTAGTAATTTAAACACAAAGTTTCCTGAAGGTGCCTGTGTATATAAAGAACAGAGTGAGGTTTAACAAGGTGCCTGCTTTCAGAAATCACATGGGTGTTGGTTTAGTGTAATTCTTTTATGCTGTGATTTCAGTTTTATTCGTATATGTTGGAAGTGTGAAAATTGTCTCCTGGCTACTGGAGGTGAGAAATTTCCAAAAACTCCTGGCAGGGAAAGGGTTAGATCCATAAAATAGAGTTGAGAACTCTGGAATGATTAAAAATAAAATATTTTGCACAGAATGGTAAACTTTAGATTAGCAGAGATGAATGCAAGAAAAGAGTAGAGGTGGCCACGAGAGATGAGCCAGTCTCCAGTATGCTCAGGTCCGTCCGCACCCAAACACTCAGTATTGGACTACCGGTAGCTGAAGAAGTTGTCTGCAGCCCTAAGGCTGCCTAGAAAACTTGGATACAGCCATAGGCTATGTTCACACAATGTTAAAAAAAAACAAAAAAACTGAAAAGACGTCCATTATTCCCGTGATTAACAGACTTCAATGCATGGAAGTCAGTGGACAACACATTCAATGGAGAAACCTTATATTTATCGAATACTAGAAAATGTACCCGGCGCTTCCCGGCTATAAAGTGTCAGTGTGTTAATTAGATTTGTTCCAAGGTCGCCCAGGAGGTAAATGTATACCCTTGTTTTTTTTGTTTAAGTGGAAATCCCCAGGAGCCCTATATATCTCTTTATACGCTATATACCCCGACAGTTCTGCAATGTTTATGTAAAAACTTTAAACATCCAAAATGCCAAACTCTCTCCTCACTGCTCTGGACGTCCCTTCTGAAGCAAGCTGGAGCGGTGTGTGTAGCGGCCAGAGCCGTGAGGAGAGAGCCGTGCCCGGCAGAAGCAGCACAGCGCTGAACACACTGGAGGAGAGGCTGCACCATCTAACAGCGGTCTGTGCGGGCAGGATGATGGCGGCCTCTGTCAGTGTAAGGCTAGGTTCACACTGTGTTTTCAGCATCCGTTTAACGGATCCGTTTTTTGCAAAAAACTGATGCATTTGTGTGCATCTGTTTTTGATCCGTTTTTCATTGACTTTCATTATAAAAAAAAACAGATCAAAACGGATGCGTTTTTTTTTTACGCACAATAAAGTACTGTTGACACTACTTTTTTGACCGTTAAAAAAAACGGATCCGTTAAACTGATGCTGAAAACGCAGTGTGAACCTAGCCTCCAAGTTACGCTCCAAGGGGTTATTTTCATACTCGCAGCGGGATGTCAATCTCTCTGCAAGTATGTGGTGTCATAGGGTTTGATCACACTGGATCCGCAGCGAATCCGGTGTGTGTGAAGGCACCCTTAGGCCCCGTTCCCACTGAGCAAAGGTAGCGGAATTCCGCGACGGAATTGTCCGCCACGGAATGCCGTTAGCCTCCCGCTCATGATGGGAGTCTATGGGAGGCACGCGCTTCTGCCCTGTCCGCGCTGAAGAATGAACATGTTCATTCTTCAGCGCGTACAGAGCAGGAGCGCGCGCCTCCCATAGACTCCCGATGGGAGTCTAACGGCATTCCGTGGCGGACAATTCCGTCGCGGAATTCCGCTACCTCTGCTCAGTGGGAACGGGGCCTTACTGTATTTATTTCTGTGGATCTGTTGTGAGGCAGCTTCCCTAGCAACCAATCAGATTCCAGCTCCCTGTGAAAATGAAAGCAGTAATCCTATTGGTTGCTAAGGCTCCAACTGCCGTTTCAGCTGCAGCTAATTATATCACCTGTGTGCAGTATGGAAATTTTCCATTCATTTCTATGGGGCGCTCTTTCCCCTCCCCCTCCCCTCCCCTCCTGTACATCTGGCGGGGACGGGACCTTCGCTCTAACCTTCCCGGGCACCCAATGTATCTGTGGGCCAAATTTGGGGTCAAACGGTTCAGGCGTTTGGAAGTCTATAGAGGACAGACAGACAGACAGACTTTCATTTTTATGCTATAGATTGATATAGACAGAATACATTGAGGACTCATCTGTGATTTCAGCTGTACATATTTCACACATTACTTAAAGGGGTTATTCGGTGAAGACGTTCCCAACACTTCACCAGTCAGAGGTGATCCAAAGTCTTCCCTATTAATTATTAAATAAGAAATAGTCCAAGATCGATTTTTCACATTAGAATATGATGTTTTCCAGTCATGCCAATGTATCTGCAGAGATCTGGATGAATTGATTCCCAATTTTTCTATCATTTTGCTTGCGATTGAGTTTTTATTTTTTATTTTTTTATTTTCTTTTAACACTGCTAAAACTCCTGAAATCTATGGCAGCAGCCTTTCACATCAGAGGTGTAAATGGATTTCTTGAAAGTTCCTGGGCATGCTGGAGCTAGGAGGAAGCCTCTTTGCACCAACACGATTGCTGTTGGAAAGCTCAGCTTTGCAAATGACTTAAACTGTGATGGTGATGACCTTGCATCCAGAAGGACAGATAATCACTCAGAGAGGGAAGTGCAAATACACACTCAGTGCACATGTATAGTTGGGACGGGCAGCCAGACAAACACTTTACATCCAATTAATAGAGGCGGCATTCTCTTATGTAGAGACCTGGTCCGTCCCCAGAGCCTTGTCCTTTTTTTGCCCTAAGTCACGTCACATGAATAGGGCTGAATTATAAATCCACAGCACATATATTGGACAAATTAGTTGTCAGATCTGATCATCTGTTACAGTAAAATAAAGTCCTATATATTCTTACAAAATGTTTAATTAACAGTTTTGGCCATACTTCTGCTGTACAAAGTTTTGCCAAGGCTAAGCGCATTATTAGACAGGTTACCCCTCAACGTGGAACTCCAAGTGCAGAATTACACACGTATGGGACTTCTCCCCTCCATTCGAGTAATTTCATGGCTATCAATTAGTTTATTTTCATGGTTGTGATTTCATTGTTCCTGTACAATATTGTATCAGTGTTTTCTGATACTTTTCACTGTATGTCATGTTTTATTTTTTTAAAATTCAAAAAATTATTTAAAATAGAAAAATGTTTAATGTCCGGCAAATATTTTTATTAAAGTATTGTATTGCCCCCCCCCCCCCCCCCCCCCCCCAAAAGTTATACAAATTACCAATATACACTTATTACGGGAAATGCACATAAAGGGCTTTTTTCCCCCGACACTTACTACTACATCAAGGCTTCACTTCCTGGGTAACATGGTGATGTCACTTCCTGGGTAACATGGTGATGTCACTTCCTGGGTAACATGGTGATGTCACTTCCTGGGTAACATGGTGATGTCACTTCCTGGATAACATGGTGATGTCACTTCCTGGGTAACATGGTGACGTCACGACCCGACTCCCAGAGCTGTGCGGGCTGTGGCTGCTGGAGAGGATGATGACAGAGGGACACAGGGCACTAGAGGGACACTGAGCATCCATCTGCCACATTTTCATTGTCCATGAATGCCAGATCTTAGGTGTTGGTTATACGGCAGGTTTGCTGTTCTGTGCAGATGGTTGAGGTCAGTGTAGAATCTATATTCAGTAAGCTGAAGCGGATGGCACTTTATATACGGTAACTCCGTGTCTGTGCAGGGCATTACGAGCTCTGAATCACACGTCTGTCCCGTGTGGATTTGTAAAAGTGATGTTGAAGGGGTTAAAGTCCGAGCTCTGTATAAGGTTGATGTTCATGTTGTCCCTTGGTGTCACATTTGGGTTTGTTTAGACCTACATGACGCTTCTTCCTCTTGGGTGCAGTAGTAGTATAAACACTTGCTTCATTTCAATTATTCATGTATAACTATTACTGAGACATTTTTGTGTGTTTCTCAATGTCAAAAATGTTAGGAAATGTAGCTTGTGAACCTGACAAATATGCCATGTGATTCTTTTTTTTTTCCCCTCTAACTGTCCTGCATGTCAATTGTTATCATACAAAAAGGATTGATCTGACTTATATTGTCTTTTGGCACGCTTACTACAATGCACACGACTGTATGAAATATTAGATGTGCATACACTGAGACTTACAAATGCAAAAGGTGAATCCAGCTCCAACCAGTGCGATAAAATCGAAAAATGTATTCATATGTAGAAAAAAATACATAAATTTAAAAAACATGGACGTCCATACATGAAAACACCGACGCGTTTCAGAGTCTAAGCTCCTTAGTCATGGCTGACTTTCACTGACTGAATGCCAATATTTATATCCATTGGCATTCAGTCAGTGAAAGTCAGCCATGACTAAGGAGCTTAGACTCTGAAACGCGTCGGTGTTTTCATGTATGGACGTCCATGTTTTTTAAATTTATGTATTTTTTCTACATGTGAATAAATTTTTGGATTTTATCGCACTGGTTGGAGCTGGATTCATCTTTTGCATTTGCATGCCTTGGTCTATTGTTCCTGGATGGGAGTCGGCCCATTTTCATCCGTGCTGCACCGAGGGTTGCTATACACTGACTAAGGACATTTGGGTGAGCTGATTCTCCTTTTTTGTTTGTTTTTGTCATTTTCCATCATCTACCTACATGGAGCTCAGCTTTAATGTATGCATCATCTACCTGCATGCATCATCTACCTGCATGGAGCGACGCTTACCTGCATGCATCATCTACCTGCATGCTTGCATACATAACCTGCATGCTGCATCTACCTGCATGGAGCTCAAGATTACCTGCATGCAGCATCTACCTGCATGTGACTGCACATATTTGGGTTAAGACTGAATCCTATTTAGAAGCCCTGTTTGCCAAATCTATCAGTATTGTCTGTCATTGAAGTCAGACCACAGCACTGTATAGTCTACAATAAATTACCGGAAACCCATCCTTCCATTGTACAATTTGGCACAGAAACGACTCCTTACAATGTTCCATCCTCCACAGTCCCTTGTGGTGGAGCATACAGTAGTACAGAGAACAACTTTTTGACTCTTTTTACTAAAGTATAAAAGCATTTTTCTATGTAAATATATATGGTATGTATATGGAAGAACAGACTGATTGATGGAAGGTACCATGTGTCTTCTTGAACTAATGACCATGAATTTTAGCTGACCGATTCCCTTAAGGAACAACACTTTGTGGCTTTGTTCACTCAACATTAGAGATGAGAGCAATGAGCGTTTGGTTGTATCCATGCTTCCCTGGACCTCCCTAGGGCTGCTTCTGTCTACAATGCCGAACGATTGGACTCGAGCATGCTCCAGTTGCACTCCTCTCTACACGACATTCTATTTGCGCCCATATTTTGATAATTACACATGACGCGCATCCAAAAATACAGCTGCAAAATGAGATTGCATGACCATAGTCTTAAACTGTGCCTTGCATCATTAATGCTAAAGGGTTTCTTTTCTCAGCAGCTGAATATTAAGAGGGTGTGTATACTATTGAGGTGAAACTAGGAAACAGTACTATTACTGACCACTACTACTGAGATGAAACTAGGAAACAGTACTATTACTGACTACTACTACTGAGATGAAACTAGGAAACAGTACTATTACTGACCACTACTACTGAGATGAAACTAGGAAACAGTACTATTACTGACCACTACTACTGAGTTGACTACTACTACTGAGGTGAAACTAGAAAACAGTACTACTGACCACTACTACTGAGGCGCTATGCCATTTCCTCATTGGGAGTCCCCGATTGTGTTTGGCTACAAGGAGATTAGGAGAAATCCTGGTGTTTTTACGGGTTTTTTAACTCCTCAATATTTTTAACTCCTCGATTATGAAACTCTTTTCATGAACTTAGAATTGATATTTTGTATGTGACACCCTCCAATGTATTGTACTCAGTTTTGCTTTATTTCATGCACATTGTTCATTGTTTATTGTTACATTGTTTCATTGCACATTGTAGCCCCTCTACCACACGTTACAGTTTGCACTATGCATTAGAGAAGGAAGTCGTTTCTTGGCATCCGATGAACCCAGATTTGTCCATCGGACTGCCAGATGGCGAATCCCGACTCCTGACTCTAGAGAATGTGTGTACATAGTCAGAATGACACTCTGCTTCACACCGCACCAGCTGCTGCTTAGCGGTCGGTGATCTGAGACATTTGTGCAGCTTCTCAGCCATGGAAACCCAACCATGCAGCTCTAAACACTTGTTCTTGCTGTAATGCAGCTCCTGTGGGCCATTTGGAAGTCTGTAGTAACTGCAGCAAGTAGAGACTGTCCCAATGCCCCCAGCACTCAGCAGCGCAGTATCTGACTAATAAGCCCTATGGCTGAGCCATTGTTACTATATGAGAAATGTGCACTCAGTCTTCAGCCGACTATAGCAGCTCTAGCAAAGCGAAAAGTAACAAACTAACGTAATATGGTAGAAACGTGAAAAGTTTTCAACAAGCTCCTCAATACACCTGTAAAAAAAAAAACAACAACCAAAAAAAACGAATCTGGTGTAAAACACTATAAATCTCCTCATAAAACCTATGAAGTTGCGTGAGTTTATTGTATATGTCTAAAAGTATTAATAATTTATGCAAAATGATGAAAGGCCTGTGGTATTGTAACACTCGCTGTTTTTCCTTTCAGGGTATTGTTGTGACCCCAATGCTGCTGCTGTTATTTGTAAGTAGACATGTTAACGTTACATTGTTAACATCTTGTGCCATTTACTATATATTTCTGTGCATTCTATTAGGAAGCCGCCTCTGTTACAATTCTTCCCAAAAACATAGACCCATCCGTGTCACCCGGACAAGTAAGGGGCCCATTGGCTTACCTTGATTTGTGTCTCTTCTTTTCTGTAGTTGGGATCATCCTCCTCCGTGCCCTTTACCTCCATATTCTCTCAGTTGTTCATGACTGTTGTGGTTCCGCTGATCATTGGTCAGGTATGTTGCTTGTTTTTTTATTAATCAGTTAACATGTGGAAATGCTGTAAAGCTAAAGTCTATCTTACAGTCTGTTACTGATAGCACCCATGCTGTTTATTCTCCCAGTAATCCACTTCACTTCTCTTGGAGTTTGTACCCTAGATTTCAATGTAGAATTTTCATAAAGTTGACTTTAAAGTGACTCTGTTCCCACAATCTGCTCTCCCCAAACCACTTGTACAATCAGTTGCTTTTAATTCAATATCTGCCCTGGGGTCCGTTCGGCAGGTGATGCAGTTATTGTCATAAAAAACAACATTTAAACTTACAGCCCGTGCCAAACTGGCATGGCCTAGAGTGTCTATGCTGCAAGTTTAAATGCCCTAGACTTGCACTGCCTCTCCGTCCCTCCTCCCCGCCCTCTTCATCATTAGGAATGGCCCTAGAACAATTTCTCCTATTCATCACCTGTGCGAACACTGCACATGAGCCAGATCGTTAAGGCACCTGTGCAGTGTTCAGGTGATGAATAGTAGAAATCCTGCCTGGGGCATTCCAAGTGATGAAGAGGGAGGGTAGGAGGGATTGAGGGAGGGTGAATCCTAGGGCACAGACACTCTAGGCCACAGCAATTTGACAAAGAGCTGCAAGTTTAAAAGTTGTTTTTTATGAAAATAACTGCATCATCTGCCGAACGGACCCCAGGACAGATCTTGTCTAATTGATAGGGTTCTCGCCACCAGACCCACATAACAGCTGCCCTATTCCCAGCTACAACAAGGTTGTCCCATGATGGTCATTGACCGGCTTTGTGACTGTCTGTACAGAAACCTAGTAATGGACCATATCTACAGATCCTGAGACAACCCTTTGTTGTCTTTTTCCTCTCCCTTTGTCTTCCTTCTCCCTTTGTTATTTCATAAACAAAATGACCAAAATACACAGTATATATTGTAGGTAGATGACACAACCTAAAGTCTATAACCGAAGGAAACACCGCTCTTTATGTAAGTCAGTAATATGACGGTAGTAAGAGACTCTATAGCCGAGAGGAGGATGGGTAATGTACAGTGGTCCTTCAGTAAGGTCTGAACTATATCGCACTCCTGTAGAATATATAAGTATGCAGCATCCAGTAACCAGCACAGAAGCTTTGGTCAATAGGCAAACAAGAGGAGACGCTCAGAGAAAATTGTGGGTGACAGATCAGATTCTGAACACATCCAAGTTATTCTCTGGAGGTGTCTAATGAACGGCCTCTTGCTCAAAGCTCTGCAGATGTCACCAGCAATGTTAGTCCAACATCATGTATATTTAATTAGTTTTCAGATCATCAATATTAAATAGTAATCCGGGCGACATATTTGTGAGTATATTCAGAATAAGCGAGTTGAATCCTATCTCACCATTAATATGTATGTTCTATTAGGGATTTTTGTGATTACAGGAAATTATTTTCACTGGATCATTCGCGTACAGACACCGGTGGTTGTTATCTTGCCTTTTGCCGCAGCTGAACATGAGATGGGTCAAGTTTTATGTAACTTTTCATAATCCCCTGTGTTAAACAGTATCCTTGATTTTATTTAAAGGGAATGTGTCACCTAAATTTTCTTTTACTGATTAGTCAGTTTTTCTTTTATTCTATTTTATTCTATTCTGTTCTTTTATTCTAATCTGTTTCTGACTTTATTTCACTATTTGTACTTTGTTATGGGGGCGGCCATATTGTCTGGACTGTTATTAACTGCATTTAGTGGTATGCTTTACAGCAATACCCATGGACATAGACGACAATAGACATAGTCTGTCCCCTTAAGAACAATGTTAGACATTACTGAGCGCGCTCTTTGACCTGTGAAGAGGTCATTCCAGAGGGAGCTGCCATTGTCTCCTATCTACTGGTGTCACATGATGCTACAATGCTGTACAGATCACTTTACTGCAGCCTCCTCTTATCACCACAGACACAACAGGAAGTCTCAGCTTAGTTTTAGATCCAGTAGGAAGAATGAAAACTGCAAGATATCTGGATTATTTTATAGTATAGATAAAAATGGAAAATTAGAAAAAATATCACCAAAATTCAAAAAGAAAAAAATTAACATAAAAACATAATACAATACGTCATTTTCTGATTACACTTTGTTTCAGTCCTTATTATTTGTTAAGCTATCCAAACCTTGCTCTTTTTTTTTTTTTTTTTTTTTTATAAAGGCATAAAAATGACTATTTTGTTTTGGTAATTGTGACAGGACCGGTTTGAGTTTAGGTAGTCTGCTTCCCTTCTCCTTATCACTGGTATACATAGAAAACATGTGCTGCGTGGGGAATTTCACAGTGACTGTAATGTTCAGCTATGTATACAAATGTATATAACCAGAGCGCAGTGGGAAGAGAAGAGAACACTTAAATGAAGACAGCAGAACCTTCATCAGAAAAGGTAACTTCTACAAGGGTGAAGACACAGAATGAGGTTGTGTTGCAGTTTTTACAACATCATGCCACTTTCCAGTAGTGAGTAATGGAAGAATTGCAGTATTGCAAATTGAAGAGCAACTGATTGTGTGTTTTCACCTTAAGGGCCCTTGCACACTGAGTAAAAAAAAGGGCTTAATTTACAAGCGGAGTCAGTGTGGCGGATTCCTCTTGAAATTCTGCCTGTCCTATTTCTTCAATGGGATTTTTCTTGTGCCTCTCCTCTCCATTCAAAGAATGAACGTTCTTTGAGCTGAGAGGTGCGAGAGAAATCCCATTGAAGAAATAGGACAGGCAGAATTTCAAGAGGAATCCGCCACACTGACTCCTCTTGTAAATTCAGCCACTTTCAATCAGAGTGCAAGGGCCCTAACATGGCCGGTGTCCTTAGAGTTTATGATATATAGAATGTATCATACTGAAGTCAATTACAGCAGGCTGGGATCTGAGGGGCGTCCAATGAATTTTTCATACCTCTTTAGGTTTCTCTAAACTTTTAGTCTAAAGTTATGTTAACATTTAAGTTGGACTATAAATATATATATATATATATATATATATATATATATATATATATATATAAAGATTTATTTCACCCTTCTAAACCTATAATTGTGCATATAGGCCCAGATTAACCCCTTAATGACAAAGTGGATTTTAGCCTTAATGACCTGGACAATTTTTATTTTCCTCCTTATTTTTTTTCAGGAGCAACTTTACTTAGTAATGGCATTTTTTAGTCTACCATAAACTGTATGACAGAACCCCCAAAATATTCGGAAGAAAATGCAATTATGTGACTTTTGGGGTTTTCCCTGTCTACATAATGCACTTTTATGGTAAAGCTGACAGGTTATCTCTATTCTATAGGTCAGTTTGTATACAACAATATATAGGTTTTTATAGCTTTTCTAATATTTTACTATTTCTTAACAGCACAACTTTATTTGCAACTAATTATTTTTGGGCCTTGGTCTCTAGTTTTTATTAATACCAAATTAATTTTGATCTCCTAATTTTTTTTTTTCTCATATATAATGTAAAAAAAAAAAAAAAATCAGCAATCCTGGCATTTTTCCTCTTTCCGTTTACGCTGTTCACCACATGAAAACAATATTGTTATATTTTCATAGATCTGACAGTTGTGCACGATATAATTGCAAATGTTTTTTGTTTTTTTTTAACATGTTTTATTTATAAAATGGGAAAGGGGTGGTTTAAACTTTTATTGGGGGAGGGGCTTTGGGATATTTTTAAAAACAGTAAAAAAAAATATTTAAACACTTTTTAAGTCCCCTTTGAGGACAGTACCTGCAGTCATAAGATTGCCTATACAGATCAATGTTGTGCCATAGTAAAGCATTGATCAGTGTTATATGTGATCTCCAGTAGTCAGGACGCCCAGATTCAAACTGCAGGAGGTCCCAATCAGAAAGTGACAGGAGCTGCTCCTGTCACTTATACTTATATGCCACTGCATTTAAGTGGTTAATGACAGGAGACGGCATGATCGCTGCTTCCCATCACTGACTGTGAGGACCCTCTATGAGCTCACTTCATGGAGCCTTAGAAGACCCAGCTTAGCGGGTCATAACCAAGAGCAGCAGAATGTGAAAACAACACAGACACAAGGGGGATTAGTGAGTGTATATTTCTTTACGGTAAAAGTAACATATCATTATTCTGAATACAGTGATATGCAGTTTTTATAACTTTTTCTAATGTTTTACTAATTTTTTTTTTTAACACTAAAACTGTTTTGCAAATAGGAGTGATTACAGTGACCCTATTGTGACTTTTATAACGCTTTTATTTTTTCACTTACGGGGCTGTATGGGGTGTCATTTTTTGAGCCACAATCTCCAGTTTTTATTAGTACTATATTTGTGTAGATCGGACAAATTGATCACTTTTTATCATTTTTTAAAATATAAAATGTAATAAAAAAATCATCAATCTTTGCGTTTTTTTGTGCTTTTTTGTTTACGCCGTTGACCATGCGGGAATAATATTGTTTTATTTTAATAGATTGGACGCTACGATATATACAGTGATCCCTCAACTTACAATGGCCTCAAGATACAATATTTCCAACCTACAATGGTCCTTTTTGGCCCATCGTAAGTTGAGACCAGACTCAACATACAATGCTACACAGTCAGGATCTGCGGAACCTGTAAATAACTAGATGATTAACCAATGAAAGTGGCCATTTTGCTAGTAAAACCCCAGTATTGGTGACGTGCCTGCACTGGTTGGATGTCTAGTAGTGATTCTCCAGAGTTTAGTGTGATACTACATGTTCTGTGCTGCATAGAATTTTGGTCTCAACATTCAATGGTCGTCCTGGAACCAATTAATATTGTATGTTGAGGGATCACTGTATATGTTTATTTTTATGTGTTTTATTTATAAAATGGGAAGACGGGGTGATTTAAACTTCTATTGGGGGAGGGGCTATGACATATTTTTTTAAACTTTCTAGGTCACCCTAGGGACCTAACAATTTATATTGCATTACTAACACTGACCGTTGGTACGTCACAGCATAGCATTGATCAGTGTAATCTGCGATCTCTGCATAGAGCCGGCCTGTGGTCATAGAATAGCATTGATCAGTGTAATCTGCCATCTCTGCATAGAGCCGGCCTGTGGTCATAGAATAGCAGGGATCAGTGTAATCTGCGATCTCTACATAGAGCCGGCCTGTGGCCATAGCATAGCAGGGATCAGTGTTATCTGCGATCTCTGCATAGAGCCGGCCTGTGGTCATAGAATAGCAGGGATCAGTGTTATCTGCGATCTCTGCATAGAGCCGGCCTGTGGCCATAGCATAGCAGGGATCAGTGTAATCTGCGATCTCTGCATAGAGCCGGCCTGTGGCAGACATGGATCGCAGAGCAGACTGCTAGGAGGAAGGTAAGAGACCTCCGACAGTCAGTTACAATGATTGGAACCCCCACATTACACTGTGGAGGTCCCAATCGGACAGTGACAAGTGAAGCTCCACGATTGCAGCAGCCGCCAATAACAGTGAGAACCTGGATACTGATAGCAGCTGTAAGGGGCAGCCCCGCTCTGCAGCCCCCAACTATTGTGGAACTTTGAGGCTGTCTAAGCCCTGTAGTCTCCTGCTCTGTTTCAGCACTGCAGCATGGTGATATAGATACTGAGCCTGGTCCAGTCCTCCCATCTACTCTATGGGGGGCATTTATCAAAAGGTGTAAAAATAGTTTTACAATTTTTTTTAACACTAAAATTTTTTTGCAAATAGGTGTGATTACAGTGACCCTATTGTGACTTTTATAATGCTTTTATTTTTTCACTTACTGTATGGGGCACCACTTTTTGCGCCACAATCTCTAGTTTTTTAGTACCATATTTGTGTAGATCGGACATATTGCTCACTTTTTATAAATTGTTTTAAATATAAAATGTAATAAAAAAAATCATCTGGCGTTTTTTGAGCTTTTTGTATACGCTGTTGACCATGCAGGAATAATAATGCACGCTGCAATATATAATATGTTTCTTTTTATGTGTCTCCTTCTCTAAAGACTGGTATAACCTGCTCACAGCGACCAATCACAGCTCAGCTCTCAGCTCTGGTAACATGATAGAGGAGCTGTGATTGGTCGCTGTGGGCAGTTTACACCCTTTGATACATCTTTGTTCTATGTTCTGCCTGTCACTGTCCGTCGGCCTCTGCACTGTGAGCTGTGCTGCTGGCGATTTTTCAAAAATATTAACAATTTTTTTAAAGTAATGAAAACAAAGTGAAAAAGTAAAACTATGTTAATTGGGTTAATACAAAGTTAATACAGATGTGGCAAGTGCAGGATGAATGGTTGGCGTGCATGAATAGCTACGCTGTCAGACACGCAATCAACGTTATATCCAAATGGGCTGTGGCCGAAAAAAAAAAAAAAAAAAGGTTCCCCATCCCCTGAATAAATAATTTGGGACGTATGATGTATTAGCTCTTGCATTTTTTCTATCTCTGAATACATTAATATATATTTATTTTTACAAGAGCGTTTTGGTTGAAACATCACATATATAAGATGCCGGCTAAGAATGTGGCTATATGAGTTTATATACTGTCAGAAGCGGATCATACCTCGTCCTCTGCTACAACTGACCCAACAAATGGGACAGATACCATAATGTAAGGTGCTATTCATCATGTTGGGTGCTTTCCAGGTGGGCAGGGGTTAAACAAGGCCCGGGGATGCTATTGAGAGTCAGTGCGGTGTGTGACTTCCCATACGCTTTCATGCCATCTCCTTCCCTTGCACATAAGTGCTTGTGACAGACCTTTATTTTATGTTTTATATTAAAGAGCAATTTATGATTAAATGTTAATGACATAGAATTTTCACAGTGCGCCCGTATATTCTACCAGTTTGAACATTTTTCAAAGAAGCACACCAAAACCCACTGTTTTCCATGAATAAGTAATAAAAAGCATGTCTGCACATTATCATTCATGCATTCTCTAGTTACCCGGCCAGTCATTAACCCTTGTGTGGGCTGTAGTAACAAGTTGCTAGATTGGTGACAGGAGCCAAGCCAATGCACCGCTGTGGCCGGCAGCAGCTGTTTCTACATGTTCTCTAGTCCATAGCACAGCCTGGAAATAAGGACTCACTGAGGACTATTACCGCTGGATGCTTGTGATGCCAATACAAGGTAATTTGGTATCGGAAACTTTCTTTCATATGAACCAGTGCCCAGAGTAGAGAAAGCAGAATAATTCTGAAGACAAGGAAGGAATTAATCATTCTCTGCACCAGGGCAGAACGGCACAATTGCAGGTTTTTTTATTTGTGTAAGCCATTATGCTCAGAAAAGTTCATGAATAGAGATGAGCGAACCTGGAGCAGCTGGAGTCGATCCGAACCCGAACTTTCGGTATTTGATTAGCGGTGGCTGCTAAACTTGGATAAAGCCCTAAGGCTATGTGGAAATCATGGATATAGTCATTGGCTGTATTCATGTTTTCCAGACAACCTTAGAGCTTTATCCACGTTCAGCAGCCACCGCTAATCAAATACCGAACGTTCGGGTTCGGATCGACTCGAACACGAACCCGGTTCGCTCATCTCTAGTCATGAAACATTGGTTGAGCACAGAATTTGCTCAGTTACGTTCTGACCTGATGCAGAAAATGTTTTTTTTTGTCAAATCCATTTTAAGGCTACATTCACACAACTTTTTTTTTTTTTTTTTGCCCATTTTGCCCCCTTTTTTGTCACAAACGTCATTTAAGTGCCGAAACGTGGCCATCATTTGCATAAAACAGCTGCGTTTTGGCACCAAAATTACCGCCATCTGTAAAAACAGACATAAAATGGCTAATATAGAACAGCTAGTCAGCGTGGCCTATAAGAAATACATATTAGGCTCTTTACGACATCAACACTAGTGCTCAGCAGTCACATTTTATGCTGCGAAAAAGAATTGAAAAGGAAAACAAACTTGAAGAAAAAACTTTGGGAGCAGTGACGTCTTCTGTGTGAACTACCTTGTTTTCCCGAAAATAAAACACCCTCCTAAAATAAGACACCACAACTACTCTAACCTCTAGCCTAAAGTAAAGCATCCCCCCAAAAAATAAGGCACCCCCCAAAAGTAAGGTCGCCTGTTGTCATCCGCTGCCACCACCCAGGATTCACCTAATCCCATTGTGGACCTTCAAAACCAAATTTGGTATCTTTTTTTGTTTGATTTAAATAAAAAATTGGACGCCGCCACAACTTTTACCCAACCTCATTGCTTTCCTGTAAATGTCATGGACCTTCTTGGATTTCATGTGATTTTACCCCATGGGAAAGGGATTTAACTGTGAGTCTGGATAATGCCCTGACTTTATCCACAGGATCGGGGGATAACTCTCTGATCGCAGGGGATTTGACCACTGAGGTCCCCTACAATCTCAAAAAGAGCTTCAAAGCTTCCAGATAAAATGGAGCCGCAGATCACACAAATATTCAAGTAAATTGTTCGGCTGTTTTCACGCCTCCCATAGAGAATGAATGGAATGGAGACCCACATGCATAACACCTGAACTTTTTGACTACCACATTCTCCAGAGGCCGCTACCCTTTTTGTTTCTACTTATATTATTATTATTCAACTTAAATGTTTTTGTTCATCTGAAACCTTTCTGCAAATCCCGATAACTAAATATTTCTTCCACCTAGTTGTATATTCTATCTCTTGTTCAGCTGCGGAACTGTTCATTTTATATTCTATCGCTGCGTCTTTCTATGGAGTGTTACACGATAGAAGCTTCTTCGTTCTCTCTCCCTCTCGGCAGGTAGCTTTTATAAAGGTGCCCACTTACTTATATATTTGTGTGCCATGCTGTGTATAAAACTCATTGCTGTCTGTACAGTGGGGCCCTCATGCTGTTTTTGCATAGTGGTATAAAGACTGCCCATAGGATACAGACGTAATTCATGTTTTTGGAATAATCTTGCATTTCGAGAGTTTTTTTCCCCGCTCCTGGCTAATCTAATCTCCCATAAACATTTCCCGGATTATAATGTTCATCTCTCCCTTCTCCGAGTCATCACATCCCCGGTTAATTACTCAGGTGATGATTAATTCCTTCTCCTGCATTAATTTTTGGGTGGAAATAAAAGAAATCAAATGGCATTTATCTTTAGATTCATGAAAACTCCAGATATTCAGACTGTGAATTATTTAAGCTCCCCCAACACATACACTTTTGCTTTTCAAGCATAAGTTATAATTTAATTAAAAACTTCTGGCGCATTCCTGGCGTTTTTAAATATTAACGTGTTCCATGGATCACTTTCGATTATCTACCGTGATGAAATTCCTGAAGATGTCACCATTTTAAGGTTCCTGAAGTTGCACTCGGAATTGTCTGTTGATGCAAGAGGGATTGTGATAATTACACACATCCATTAGTATCGGCAGAGGAGATAAACATCAGGGAGTCTTAATGGGCTTGTCTCGGTGACAGCCGGCAAAGAACATTTGACATAATTAAGGACAGATTTGATTCATTTGAAAATATACTCTCATTATAGGTGCCCAGTGGAAGTTGCACTAAAATTGTTAAATTCCCCAGAATAAGACGGTAGCGGCTGGGAAGCTTTTGAAATCCGCTGTGGCAGTCATTGGAATTATTCACTCCTCTTTATGTCTTTCTGCTGTCAAGTTCACTTTGCGTTTATCTTGTACGGCGAGGCCTGAAAGAGACAACCTGTTGGCTCCTCTCTTGCAGATTGTGCGGAGGTACATCAAGGACTGGCTGGAGAGGAAGAAGCCTCCATTTGGTGCCATTAGCAGCTGCGTCCTTCTCATGATCATCTACACAACTTTTTGTGATACGTTTTCTAACCCAAATATTGACCTGGACACCTTCAGTCTGGTCGTCATTGTATTTATCAGTAAGTGCACCTCTAATTCACTTTGCATGTTTATCATATTGCAACCGGGCACGGGTATTATCCACTATCCTCTGTTTTCTAGAAAAGTCTGGTAGTAGCTGGACATGTATGGTATAAAAAGTTATTTGCCAACATATGAATATTGTAGTTTGGGAATTTTTCCCTTTACAAGTGAGTAAAACTGGATTCGAGCTGACCTACATTAGTACATTGGAAATTTAAGGGTTTCTCCAGTGATTTTATTTTCTTTCAAATCAACTCGTGCCAGAGATTTGTAATTTACTTCTATTGACAATTCTTAAGTCTTCCATTACTTATTAGCTGCTGTATGTCCTGCAGGAAGTGGTGTATTCTTTCCAGTCTGACACAGTGCTCTCTGCTGCCACCTCTGTCCATGTAAGGAACTGTCCAGAGCAGCAGCAAATCCCCATAGAAAACCTCTCCTGCTCTCCAGACTGGGAAGAATACACCACTTCCTGCAGGACATACAGCAGCTGAGAAGTACTAGAAGACTTGAGATTTTTGAATTGCAGTAAATTACAAATCTCTGGCACTTTCTTGCACCAGTTGATTTGAAAGTTTTTTTTTTTTTTTTATTGGAGTATCCCTTTAATTTATTTAACACAATCTACTTCTGACTGTGTTTGGTCTATTTCCTAAAGATATACTTTTATTTTGCTGCTGCACTTTTGAGTTCCACAAAATAAAAGTATTTGTTCGGGAAATGAACCAAACCTAGTCACTAGCTGACTATGTTCCAATTCATTAAACTTGATGAGTCTGTCGCCAATGCACCAATATGGTGACAATTGGGATGCTGATATACGTCTCCTATGTACCAATGAAACACAATGTGAACCCAGCCTAATAATGATTGTGGAGTAGAGCAGAGAAACCCAAATCAGCGCTGCCTGTATTCTGGCATCAGACACAGACCTATATTTATCCTAAAGGAGAAGTCCAGTGTAAATTTGTATTAAAGTATTTTATTGCCTCCCCAAAAGTTATACAAATCCCCAATATACACTTATTACGGGAAATGCTTATAAAGTGCTTTTTTCCCTGCACTTTCTACTGCCTCAAGGCTTCACTTCCTGGATAAACATGGTGATGTCACTTCCTGAGTAACATGGTGATGTCACTTCCTGGATAACATGGTGATGCCACTTCCTGGATAACATGTGGGCAAAAATAGTTTTATATCTCTAAATCTACAGCCAATTCAGCAACTCAATTACCAAAAAGCCGTCTAGTTATAGTCTGATTTCCATCCCTGTTCTTCTGCTGACTTGTCCCCTGTAAGCAGCAACGTCTCGAACCACGTCTGTTCGGTTATATTCAGACTTTGTATTGCAGATATAAGATAAATAACGTTACCTGTTTTTTCTTTCTCTTTTTAGTATTTTTTATCCAGTTGGCGTTTATGCTTTTAACATTCCTATTTTCTACTAGGTAAGCCCAACATTAGTCATTTCATTCATTGCAATCTTATTGTGGTCCAGACGGAAATATTACCAGTGTTCCCTTTCATAACCGCTTATTTGTGTCACCATTCTTCTCTTCGGGAGGTAAAAGGTATAAAACAATGAAACATCTCATGTATTAAACCTTTTCTCAGGTCTCCACCAGGTGCCAGACCTAGAGAATAAAACATTACGAGCTAATGGACGCTGCAAGACACTGCACTATTCTCAAGTAGCGTCCACACTGTCTAGGCAGCTGGAATTCTAGCCAGTCCTGAAAGCAGCAGTTCACAAAAACTTTTATCGCTACCTCCCAACCCCTCATATGATTGAACGCAGGAAGTCACGCTCTCCCATAGAGAATGCATTGTAAAGTGTGACTTCCGGCGTTCAATGACAGCAGACAGAAGAGGGGTCACAGCAGTGGATGACATGAGCGCGCAACGGATTTTAACAGCGCAGCGAGACCGGAACGAAGCTGTGCCGCGGGACATTGATCACCTGAAAAATCCACTGCAATCCTGTGTCCTGTCATTTTCTATGGCTTTAGATACTTGCAATGGATTTTTTATTCTACTGCGATAATGTAAAGCCCCTCCCCATTTAACTTACCGCTGCCGGGATAATACATAACCTGCCTGCTTCTCCGGCTCCCTGATGTCCTGCTCAGCCAATCAGTGGCTACAGGAGTACAGCACACTGATTGGCTGACTGGGACGTCAAGGAGCCAGAAAAGCAAGCAGAAGCGTGGCCAGGTAACGTATTAGTCTAGCAGCGGGGGTTTCAATGGGAAGGGGCTTTACATTCTCGCAGCGGAATGAAAAATCCACTGCAAGTATCTAAAGCCATAGAAAATGACAGGACACAGGATCACTGCGGAACTTGCAGCGTGAAAACCACTGTTATCCTGTACCTGTGAAGCTGCCCTAATGCTGGCTTGTTGGCAAATAATGCTGTCTAGCATTGGAACACAAATGTTACTAATGCTGGATCAAAACACAAATAAAAACATTTAGATAAAGGTGACCATGTGCAAATGATAGTGACCATGTACAAATGATAGTGACCATGTACAAATGATAGTGACCATGTACAAATGATGGTGACCATGTACAAATGATAGTGACCATGTACAAATGATGGTGACCATGGACAAATGATGGTGACCATGGACAAATGATGGTGACCATGGACAAATGATGGTGACCATGTACAAATGATGGTGACCATGTACAAATGATGGTGACCATGTACAAATGATGGTGACCATGTACAAATGATGGTGACCATGTACAAATGATGGTGACCATGGACAAATGATGGTGACCATGTACAAATGATGGTGACCATGGACAAATGATGGTGACCATGGACAAATGATGGTGACCATGGACAAATGATGGTGACCATGGACAAATGATGGTGACCATGGACAAATGATGGTGACCATGGACAAATGATGGTGACCATGGACAAATGATAGTGACCATGTACATCGGACTCATCTCTGATGCGCACGCACCGAGCTTCCGACAGTGATATCTCTGCAGTGGGTGCGGCTCCAGGAGCGGCACTTCGTTCTTTGGGGTAAGTATAAGGGATTCTAGGTAATAATAGGTTCCCTCCCTTCCTTAATCAGCCAAACATGAGAAAATATTTCCCTTTTGTTGTATACATCTTTTTCTGAGCGTATACAAGGTCATAATGGACGTGTTTTTTTTTCGTTGCAGTAAAAACACTGGCTTCACACCAGCAGACACAGTTGCAATAGTATTTTGTTCAACTCATAAATCGCTTACATTAGGTAAGTAAAAGGCTGAATTAAACAAGGCATGATATATATATTTATATGAAATATCACTTATTTTCTTTACTTATTTTTCACTTTTTATTAATAATAAAAACGTAAGAATTCTTTTTATTATTATTGTTATACCTCATCTTTTTCTACCGATATGCCTATTTGTTCTTTCTCTGCTGAGTAGGCAGTCTCTTGCAGATGTGATGCTAGCGCTGTGCTGAGCACCATGACACCATTACACATTGCATTCGGAAAATTTTAAGCCCTAGTTTTTTATGTTTTGTTATGTTGCAGCCTTGTGCTAGAAAAAAAAGAAAAGTTTTCCCCGATTATTCTGGAATAAGTACGCCAAAACAACAAAGTGACGACAGAACGTTACAGATCTTTGCTAATTTATTGAAAATGAAAATACTTGCAGTGACAGAAGTGTTCAGACCCTGTACTCTGTACTTAGTGGAAGCCCCTTTGGCCGTGACTCCAGCCTCCAGTCTTCTCGGTTATGATGCCACAAGGTTTGCACACCTGGATTTAGAGATTTTCTGTTATTTTCCTCTGCAGATCCTCTCAAGCTCTGTCAGATTGGATGGGGACCGTCAGTTTACATTACTAATTATTTTCTCCTTTCAACGTCTCTGTCAAGGCCCTATTCCACGGAACGATATTGGCGGTATTCGACCGATAAGGCCGATATTCGTCCCGTGAAATAGGAGGAAACGAGGCATCGTTCATGTTGGCTGATCGTTGAAGTCGTTTGTCTTATAACATGTTGAAAGACAAACGACTTATATAGCAGCTATCTGCTGTCGCCGCTCCATGGGGTAGGAGTGGCGGCAGCAGACCGCCGCTATATCCTATGGGCTGCCCTGACAATCTAGCAGCTTCCCCCAGCCCTCCCCAGACTCACCTGCTCGCTGCTGCCGCGTGGAATAGAGGAGCAAACGAGCGCTGACTGCGCTTATTTGCTCCTCACTGTCGGCCCGTGGAATAGGGCCTTCAGCTCTGTCCAGTATCCCTGTGCCACCATGCTTCTCTGTAGGGATGATACTGTACAGGTAAAGGACAGTGCCTGGTTCCCTCCAGACATAACACTTACAATTGAGGCCAAAAGAAATGGACAGTTCGAGAGTCCTTTAGGTGCTTTTTTGAAACTTCCCGGCAGGCTTTCATGTGGGTTTTTCTGAGTAGAGTCGTCTTTCTGGTCACTCTGCTGTAAAGTCGAGATAGGTGGAGTGCCGCAGTGATGGTTGACATACTGACTGGTTCTGCCATCTGCATACAGAATCTTTGGAGCTCAGTTAGAGTGAAGATTGGAGTTTTTGGGCACCTACCTAACCGAGGCCCCTTCTCCGTGGTTACTGTGAGATCCTATAAAGACCAGGCTGTGTCTTTCCAAATCATGGCTAATGAATTGAATTTGCTGTTTGTTTTTTTTTGACCAAAGGAAATTTATTGAGAGTCTTAACAATGTTACAATTATAATAAAAGACTTTCGATCAACGTAAATAACTACAAACCATGAATGTATGAATTTTAGTGCTGTGCTAAATGTACTTGTGTTAATGCAATGTGTACAATTACCATCAAAACAATAGAAAGACAATTTAGAGCTACATTTATAAATCTGGTGAGTTTTGGACATTTTCCAAGTCCTATAAAGAAACAAGAAAACACACACAAAGCCAAACCCCAGAGCACACAAACCTAAAAAAAAAACACCACCAAAAATCTACCCTATACCCTCTACGCCATGAATATTTCCTTATACCCAATTCTGCTCAAACATATTGCAACATTTTTGCGCTGCTCACAGAACTTTCTATAAAAGTTGAAAAAGGCTTAATGGAAGGGAAGAATGGTCTGTTCTGGTCTTACAGCTTCTTTAAATGTCATGCCAAGAAAATTGGTGTAAATTTATAGAAGTAAACTACAGCAGCTTATAGCTAGCATATTGTATGGTGCCCAGAAAGGTAGAGATGCACCTCCTAATAAATATAGGACATCTTACACCAGCACAGGGCCCCCTGTGTAAATAGACTGTTTATTCCTTGAAAGTGTACCTGTCCTTATAACTTTCGAAGTCTGAATCAACAGTATATGTGAAATAAAGCAAGTTTACAATGTACATTCATTATTATAAATTTCCGCCCACTGGGGGCTGGCCGGCTCGCCTCCTGTGCTTCAGCCCCGGCCCGATATCCGTGCATAGAACGGCGCCGTACACGGGATCCGCGCCACGGTTCAAGAAATGGACCGTGGCACCAGCTTGCCCGTGACTGCGCAGTTCTATCCCTGGGTCAGATTAAAGAGGATGTACCTCCTCTTTAAGGCTGCTATATAACAGCTATGCTTACCAGAAATCCAGGTCCAATCTCTTGAAGGCAGCTATATATAACAGCTATACTTACTGTATCCAGTTCCAGTCTTCTGAAGGCTGCTATATAACAGCTATACTTACTGTATCCAGGTCCACTCTCCTGAAGGCTGCTATATTACAGCTATACTTACTATATCCAGGCCCAGTCTCCTGAAGGCAGCTATATACCAGCTATACTTACTGTATCCAGGTCCAGTCTCCTGAAGGCAGCTATATAACAGCTATATATACTGTATCCAAGTCCAGTCTCCTGAAGGCGGCTATATAACAGCTATACTTACTGTATCCAGGTCCAGTCTCCTGAGGGCAGCTATATAACAGCTATACTTACTGTATCCATGTCCAGTCTCCTGAAGGCAGCTATATAACAGCTATACTTACTGTATCCAGGTCCAGTCTCCTGAAGGCTGCCATATAACAGCTATACTTACTGTATCCAGGTCCAGTCTCCTGAAGGCTGCTATATTACAGCTATACTTACTATATCCAGGCCCAGTCTCCTGAAGGCAGCTATATAACAGCTATACTTACTGTATCCAGGTCCACTCTCCTGAAGGCTGCTATATTACAGCTATACTTACTATATCCAGGCCCAGTCTCCTGAAGGCAGCTATATACCAGCTATACTTACTGTATCCAGGTCCAGTCTCCTGAAGGCAGCTATATAACAGCTATATATACTGTATCCAAGTCCAGTCTCCTGAAGGCGGCTATATAACAGCTATACTTACTGTATCCAGGTCCAGTCTCCTGAGGGCAGCTATATAACAGCTATACTTACTGTATCCATGTCCAGTCTCCTGAAGGCAGCTATATAACAGCTATACTTACTGTATCCAGGTCCAGTCTCCTGAAGGCTGCCATATAACAGCTATACTTACTGTATCCAGGTCCAGTCTCCTGAAGGCTGCTATATTACAGCTATACTTACTATATCCAGGCCCAGTCTCCTGAAGGCTGCTATATAACAGCTATACTTACTGTATCCAGGTCCAGTCTCCTGAAGGCAGCTATATAACAGCTATACTTACTGTATCCAGGTCCAGTCTCCTGAAGGCAGCTATATAACAGCTATACTTACTGTATCCAGGTCCAGTCTCCTGAAGGCAGCTATATAACAGCTATACTTACTGTATCCAGGTCCAGTCTCCTGAAGGCAGCTATATAACAGCTATACTTGTTTTCCATGATAACTTAAAAAAAAAATGTAAATTGCAAACTTGCTTTATATGACATCTAGTGATGATTTAGATTTTGAAAGTTATAACGACAGGGACACTTTAATTATGATAATACTGATTAAGATACAGCTGAACAGATGCTATATGTGACCCCCCCCCCAATATCCCCTAGTGTTTAGCCTGTCACCTGTCTGATTAGCCATGTTAGAAATACAGACAGAATCCTGTTACTTATCACCACTAAAACTTGATCATGTTGAAATGGAATCTCACATGGAAATGTTATTAATGACTTTATTAAAATTTAATATTAAAATGTGGGTCATCCAGGGATAAGCTTAAAAAAAAGCAGTGTATCTCAGGTAGATTTGTTATAGCGCCCCCTGCAGATAGGTGACAGACAAGATCACTTTAAGCTCAATTTCAACCATTTGTGTCATTATGTGAATCTCTTTTCTCTCCTTGTTTGTATAGCAGGCGGAGAGGCATAGACCTAAACATGCACGTGCTCACTTGATTCATCTCTTTTATTAGTACCTTTGCCATTGATTGATTAGCGCTTGATATTAGTACTTTTCTTCTATTGATTGATTGCGGATGAAGTGACTATTTGACCTTTAATTATGAAGCTCCACATTGAAAATGACATTGAGCTATAGCTTCTTGTAATCCTGCTGGAATACCCGGCAGGAAGCCATTTGGAGTTCATTCAGGATGATCGAGAATGCCTTGAGAAAGCCGTGTACTATCACTTCAGTGCTTCTAAAACGAAAGAATTACTCCGTAATGGAGTCTGAGATGCTGATCTGCACATGTAAATTATTGGAATGGAATGTATTGTAGCTTGTATTTGGGGGGGAAAAAATGAACCCCAGTGGATATAGTGTATAGTTATGTAGTAGGAAAGTATGTTACACACTATCTATCTATCTATCTATCTATCAATTTCTATATTTTCTGCTTGAAATTTACTCTTCTTCAGCTCTGACAGAATTTGAGCGGAATTCGAACAGAAAGCAAGTGGAAAGCAGAAATTCAATGACTTTTATAGGATTTCTCTAGCGGAATCCGCCAAAAGAATTGACATGTCAAATTTTTGGGTGGAAAACAGATCTGCGACGGAACATTCCACATGGAAATTCTGCCGTTTTAACAACATAGCAGAAATCCCATTCAATACTATGGGACATTGCTATGTCAATAATTTACAGGTGGAATTTCAAGCAGAATCTGCGGGAAATAGGTTGTAAGTTCCACTTCTAATTCCTCGCCGATTCTTCAGTGTGAACATATCCTTAGGTAGTACCTAGGAATAAAATGGGTTACTCAGTTTTTAGATTGACTTTTAGTACTTGCTATCACCTGACTAGTATTAGTATGTATCAATTGTAAACTTGAAGTTCACAGCAGTGGAACTAGATGAGAAGAGGTATCCGACGTGTAGTGCTGCCACTGCTGATTTGTGAGTAATACTGGGGTTGGACATATTCCTGCAGTTCACTGGGCTGTCTAATATTGGTTTATGCTGAGTGCAAGAATGACAGGCGTGGGAGGTTGCTGCTTTTAGGGCCAATTCACACGGAGTAAAACTGGCAAAATTCAGAATCCCGACGGCCTCCTTTTAAAGACCTTTAAAAAATTTTTAAAAAATGGACTGGTTGCTGTGGGATACTACCCAGCATCTGCATTTCAAAAATTAGGGAGCCGAGTACTGTTCCCTGTAGGCCGGACAATACAGAATCACATGACATAAATATTAACATGCTGCATCCTTTTTTATATAGAGGGCCCCACGGCATCCAGGCAGATAGTATAAAACACCATCCAGGTGGAAGGCAGTGGTGGTTATTGTCAGCATCTATCCTGGTCTAGCGTAGGGAAGTTTGTACCCTTTGTGGCCTAGGGCAGTGAGGACAAGAAAAAAAAGTTCTGTATTAGGTCAATGACTGTTAAGGTACTGTAATAGTGTGAGCTTTTCTTGTGGAACCAAACACACAGAATGCACCAACTTGCTTTGGGTGTGGTGTGTCAATATTAGGAGAACGCCTCTAATCCCCATTCACATGAAGCTCCAAAAATAAAATATACTGACACAACTGTTGCAGTTCTTTTGTTTTTGGAGCTTCTCTTGTGGTCCGCTATTATAAATGCTATATCACACAGAAAGGGCCGCGCCGTAAGTGAGATCCAATCTTCTAGCTCACCGCTCCTTCATAGCCTATTACACAGCTCAATCATGCGGCCAGGGCAACAGCAGAATTGTGCAATCCGGCACTCACCAAATAATTTTCTTCATTTATTTAGTACTGAATGCATCACTATTACAGCAGTACACGTTTCTGCCAAGCATGGCCTTCACCAGCTAAAGCCAATGCTCAGGAAGGCCATGCTTGGCTGAAACACTTACTGATGTAATATAAATGCCTTCTGCACTAAATACATGTAGAAAATAATTTAGTGAGTGCCAGGTTCTTCTCTACACATTGCTGGTTTCTGCCATATACATATGGCCGCCGTGAAGGTGTAGCCGCTTCTAGCAGATATAAGAGCTTTACACAATCACAGCGGTGTTTCTATAGTTAAATCCAGATATAGTTCAGAAATATTTCCCGTACATTGTTCCAACAATTATTATTCTGCACTTGTAGGTTCCTTCTTTTTTGCTTTTTACTCTTTTATCCAGTTTGTCCCAAATAAGCTCATTGGGGTTTAGTCTGGAGACCTTTTTATTGTCTCTTTAGATAGTTCTAAAAAAAAAAGAAGGGGCTAACAGCATACCAAGGCGGTTTCATATGAAACAAGCTTCTTTATTCCAGCATGGCAACATACAGCAACGTTTCAACCCTTTTTTTTCCCCACCTCAAGGGTTGAAACATTGCTGTTCGTTGCCATGCTGGAATAAAGACGTTTGCTGTTAAATGATCCCATATAGGACACTAGGATAAGTAACTGTGCATACACTGTGCATATCGCCTATATTTTAAGACTCTTTTGAGTTATTCTCTCTTTAATGCCCGGATAGTCTGATTTTCGGGAAGTGCCGTAGTGATATTTTTTTCTGCACTTTAGACAGAACATAGAAGTATGTTTTTAATCATTGTTTTTTTGTAATAACGACCCCTGCCAGACTAGGTATACATCACAGGGTATTACTCAGCTCAGGAAAATGCTTTTGTAGCCCCTTTATATCCAGTGTGTCGGTCATCCTGTGCATGGTCCCAACTCTGTATCCTGCAAAACAGCCCCTGATCTTCCTCCTCCTCACACTGAGGAACCATCCCTTCACCCGTGTACCAGAGATGGTAAATTTAGATTCATCAGTCCATAAAACCTTCTTCCCCCGGTCAGTAGTCCACTGGAAGCGCTGCTGGAGCTTTCTTACTTATACCCAACCTGTCACACATGCAGATAGAAATTGTCTTTTCACTTTTTAAAAGGTTACTATTTTTTAATGCATTACAGCAAATTTACCATTAGGTGAGGCTTTTTTTTTTTTTTTTTTTAAAGGGAACCAATCAGCCCAATTGGGCTGATATGGTTCCCTGAAGCAATGTATGAAGCTCCTGCTTATATTGAGGAAAAATGACTTTATTTCCCCCGGCTTGTGACACACACGGGGGGGGGAAGTAGTCATCTGGGCGGCTACCCGCACTCTGCCTGTCAGCGCACTCCACCGGAATGATTGACAGGCAGAGAGGCCAGTAACGGCTGCTGCAGGAGCTTTATACATTGCTCCAGGGAACCATATCTGCCCAATTGGGCTGATTGGTTCCCTTTAAAGGGGTACTCTGACAAAAATCTTTTTATTTGAAATCAATTGGTTTTACAAAGTTATATAAATTTATCATTTTGCTTCTTTTAAAGAGGACCTGTCACCCCCCCCCCCCCCCCCCCTGCAGGGGTGACAGGCTCCCGACCCCCTGTTAGATCCCCCTATACATACCTTATCGCACTTACAGTAGAGTCAGATGCTCATAGAGAATGAATGTCCAAAGTCCAATGCGCCGTCATTCTCTATGGGCATCGTACTCTCCTGTGAGCGCGTGTGTCGGGCTTTGGGCGCTGAAATCTCAGTCACCCGGCGCGATGAGGTAAGTATAGGGGGATCTAACAGGGGGTCGGGAGCCCGTCACCCCAGCACGGGGGGGGGGGGGGGGGGGGGGGGGGGAACAGGTTTCCTTTAAAAAAAAAAATATCTCCAGTATTTCCATACTTATCAGCTGCTGTAAGTCCTGCAGGAAGTGATTTATTTTTTCCAGTCTGACGCAGTGCTCTCTGCTGCCACCTCTGTCCATGTCAGGAACTGTCCAGAGCAGCAGCAAATCCCCATGGAAAACCTCTCCTGCTCTGGACAGTTCCGGACATGGACAGAGGTGGCAGCAGAGAGCACTGTGTCAGACTGGAGAGAATACACCACTTCCTGCAGGATGTACAGCAGCTGAAAAGTACTGGAAGACTGGATATTTTCAAATAGAAGTAAATTACAGATCTGTATAACTTTCAGAAACCAGTTGATTTGAAAGAAAGAGTACCCCTTTAACCCTTAGCATGTTGCTCACTATACCTAGAGTATAATATTCCTCCATCCTCCTGTGTTCTACAACCCTTAGTATACATAATAAGTCTGATCTTCATTCATTCCAGTATTTCCCAGTTGCAGCTTGTGCTGTGTGTTTCTGTAAGACGTGTAGTAAGGTAAATTACAGCGGATCTAGGAAGGAGAGCGCCTGCATTCTATATAGAAAGAAGAAAGAAGACACTGTGGATCCGTTACCTTCCTCTTCCAGCCGGCACATAAATCCTTTGATTCCAGGATTTCTCAGATGTGTCCAGAAATGTCACCAAAGGCTTCCCTTCCTGATGCCTCCTCTTCATCTGTACATAGTGCGAGCAGTAGGATTTTATTAATATTTAGAAAGTTTGCCTCCAGCAGTACTAAAGTGAGCATCAGAGAAACAACAGTTGTTTACCACGTTTGAACTGAAGGATCTCGCCCCAGAGATCTGCTTTCACTTGAAGTGTACATCTTTCAATCTCAGCTCGCAACAAAGAGACGCATGAATAACAATTGTCATTTCTGGGCCGTACCTCTCCAATTATTTATTTGGTTTGTGTCTTCCAAGGAATGCACATAATGGGGAGAGACACTCAAAGGCCGATTGCTGCGTCTAATGACAGCGCCTTCATATGTCTGTGTGACACTCCGCCTGTGTACATAAAAAGGAGAGAATAAACAGCCTGCTAAGAGGAGATTGTTAATGGCATTAACCTCCTCTGCTGGGGCATATCCACAAGCATCTGCAGATGGAGACGTTCCTTTCCTTTCCCACCTCTCTTGTAGCTTCCAGACATCCATGTTTAGACTTCAGTGCTGCACCTTGTCGCTAAATGAGCCTGACTGAGTGTCACCACCCCAGGCAGCGACTATTGATGATGGAAGGGCGTCGTCAGACAATTCGTCATATTCTATACTTTTCATATTAGTTCTAATATACAGTTATATTACATGTCTATTAATGACTGATAAATCGCTGTGGTGTTTTCTTGTGTTCCTGCTGAATGCCATGTTTCTTAAAGGGGAACTCCAGCAAAAAATCTTTTTCTTTCAAATTAACCGGTGTCGAAGTTATAGAGATTTGTAATTTACTTCTATTTAAAAAATCTCCAGTTGTCCAGTACTTATCAGCTTCTGTATATCCTGCAGAAAGTGGTGTGTTCTTTCCAGTCTGACACAGTGCTCTCTGCTGCCACCTCTGTCCATGTCAGGAACTTTCCAGAGCAGCAGCAAATCCCCATAGAAAACCTCTGCTTCTCTGGACAGTTTCTGCGACTGTGCCAGTACTGTAGTGCGACAATGTAAACTAATTCAGAGCTCGTGGCATCTTCTTTATAACTAAAATTGGGACAGGTCCTTCGTGACGTTAGCAATCTTACTGTTTGTTTCCATGCATCACATTTACTATGTAACGCCAAATTTACACAATGTAATTTCGCCTCTTTTAGCCACAAAACTGAGCATGGTGCCTATTGGTTATTTTCCGTGCTGTGGATTATGCATAATCTCAGGTCTACTACTGTAATGAAGTGTCAATGAGGAGTTGTTTGTGGTGCACTCTTGCACACCTCACCATTCCTTCCTCCTCCCTCTTCTTCATGAATAATAAATGCTGCCCGGCCTCCTGCTCGCTCAGCTGTCAGCCAATGTCCCTGATTGCAGATCAGTCCCGTGTAGGCAGGTTATGTCTGAAAGAAACACTCAGATATAGTTACATTTCTGTGCCCAAATGTGGGGGAGCTGTGGTCTAGGAGTAAATCTGCTGTCTACACACCTGCCAGCAGTTCATTCTTTGGTTTAAATCCCTGTTGAAATTGAGTGGATGGCTGCCATTTAATGGCAAATTATTGCCGTTTTGAAATAATGTCAGTTATTTGCCATTAAATGACGTCCATCCACTCAATCTCAGCAGTGTGTGAGCATAGCCTTTCTGTGTTTTTAATCCACTCCTGGTTTCGGTTGCAAAATACTGAGCAAAAATATTGTGTGAGAACATAGCCCTAAAAATGATACAATAATGAGAAACAAATAAAGACCTCTATTTCATTTCCATCAGGGGATTGAACCAAAGAATGAGCTGTTGGTGGATCTGTAGTGGATCTGACAGGTGATTTACCCCTAGACCACAGCTCCAACACATTTGGCTTCAGAGATTGAACTATATCTGAGTGTTTCTTTAAGACATAAACTGCCTACAGAGGACTGATCTGCAATCAGAGACACTGGCTGACAGCTGAGCGAGCAGGAGGCCGGGCAGCATTGATTATTCATGAAGAAGAGGGAGGAGAAAGGAGTGGTGATTCGGCACAAACAACTCCTCTTGGACTCCATTACAGTAGGAGACCTGAGATTGCTCATAATCCACCGCGCGGACAAATTACCAAAAGGCTCCATGCTCACCAGGGGACGGCCAGCTACAGCACACTGTCAGCACCTCAGGTAGGGCCCGGGAGATGACAGATTCCCTTTAATAGTAAATCGGCAGTGCACACACACATTCATTTTAGGGCCCTAATGCTCCTATCATAAAATTATGCTCTTTTTTTTTTTTTTGGTTGGATTATAGCTGGAAAAACAGCTTTTTAAAATTTGTATTTCTAGTCATTAAAAAAACTTCATACAAAAAAAGGCAATTTTTTAAATAAAAAAAACCTGCCACTTTTTTTTTTACAGCTGAAAATACTGCATGAATATGCATTTAGGTTGCGTTCACACGTACAGGATCTGCAGCAGATTTGATGGCCCAGATTAGATTCAAGCAAGTCTGCAACTTCAAATCTGCTGCAGATCTGCTGTGGATCCTGTAGGTGAAAAAATGAACATTCTGCATCATTTTCTTTACCCCTCTTGCTGGCCTGACTGATACATCTCCAAACCCACCAGTTTCTTTTTATCACATTTGAGCCTACTCCGCACCTTGACAGCCCCAAAGGCAGAGGAAGCACCCCCTCCTAGAGAAATCCGAGCACTACACGGCCCCTCAGCGTGCACACATCACGGACTGCTGCTACCACTAAACAATCGGTCTCTCCGGAATATTTCTACTTTTACCGACTCTTAGGGCCCAATTACACGGGGCGATTATGGTGCGAATTATCGTTATATGATTCAAATTTAAACGATAATCATTTCATGTAAATGCATCAAATGACCAACGAGAAATTTTGTTTGGTGCTGACACCAAAATCATCGCTAATCGTTCGCTGTAATTCCGCAATCATTCACTAACCGTTCAGTGTAATTCCACAATGTTCCTTCATTTATCGGGATCAGATGGAAAAACCGATTGTATTAACTAACGTTTATCGTTCTGTGTAATATCATGAACAATTTCAGGTTAACGATAAACAATCTTCTTTGCAATTGTTTCTTGTTAATTGTTAAAAATCGCTTCCTCTAATAGACACTCAAATACCCGGCAGTAAGCACCGCCATATGACAGGTCCCCCACTCCTTCCTCCAGGGCTCAATCTCCTGCCCCCCCCCCCTCTATACTTTATACTCTAATGTGGAGAAACAACACTTTTAGGACTGGTACTACCAGGAGGAAGTCCGGTGACTCTCACTACAGTGTCTCTTACCCCTGTAACCTGGAATTATGCTGATTTTGACAAACAAACCATGCACTACATTTTCTTCAAATAACATCACATTCATTACCTCTTTGCATACATCCACAGGATAGGGGACAAGTAAGAGATTGCAGGGAGTCCGACCTCCATACCCTGATGATCTTCATATCAGCCTGCGGCTCCTTTGCTTTAAATAGAGCCTCAGGTACGACACGTGATTGGTGACTCTTCATTCCTATGGAGCTGCTATAAAGAACCGAGTGCTGTACTCAACTCTCTCCGGCGGCTCTATAGAGAATGAATGGAGCTGCCGGAGAAAGCAGAGTACAGCAGTGTGTCTATAGAAATTAATAAAGCCGACGGTCATGTGACGTACCTGCGTCTCTATTCAAAACAACTGTGGGCCGATATGGAGATAACCGGGGGGCTATGGAGGTCGAACTGCACCGCAATCTCTGACTATGGTATAAAGTAACCAACCCCTAACTATAACAGAGAAGAAAACTATTAGGCTGGGTTCACACACTGCAAAGTAGCAGCCATTTTTATTACATAATAATGTGGTTTATGAAAGTTTATGGCCAAAAAAAAAGTTGTAATTCCAGCATTGTCCCTTTTTTATAGCTTGTGAACTTCTCCATAGACTTTAATAGAGTGCATCATTAGATTTACAGTATTTTTTTAAACCGTTTTTTAATCATTTTTACAGCAGGTTTTTATATATATTTTTTATATTTTTCAGTCTGTGATTCCAGCCTTACTGTGTATTCTCACTTATAGAACTATCAGGAGAATCGATGAGCAGTTCGCTTTCTCCCCTTTAGTATCTTTCACAGCGAGGGAAGCGACATTAACCCCTTAGGTGCGGTCAGGACATTAACCTGGACGTTCTTAGTTTTGGAGATGGAAGTTCTAGTCTCTTTCCAGTGTAAGATGAAAGATTTCTTGTAGTGTCTTGTGAGAAGGGAATCGGCAGGTGAAGCTTCCCTGATGTCAGACGTCGGCTGGAGGAGCTGCTGCTGCTGCTTATGGATTATACTGCGGTGTCAAACTCTGTTGGGTAATTTTAGACGAATGTGTCATGTGTGACATGGGAGGCTGGCAGGCCGTACATTAGTGATTTCCCCAGTGCAGGTAGTAATGTGCTGGGAAGTGCTCTGTCAGGGCCGTATACTGCGCTCGCATTGGGAGAATCTGTTTGGAGAGAAATTACTTTAGTCAGAGAAGAATCCATTTGCAGCGTGCGCCTCCTAACATCTCTCAGACAATGCATTGTATTAAAGAGGCATTTTTGATGAATGTTTTATAAACACTTTTCGTTATGACAGCTTCAAGTCCCTCTAAATGCGTGCCGGCTGCTCACTTCCATAAAGTCAAATGCCATCTCATAAAGTCTCCTCAGAGTCTGTCAACCATAGTCCTTACCGTCAGAGCATTAGAAAGAGTCCACTTCATTTCTACTGCTCCAGCCATAGCCAGATGAGCAGACCCGCCGCCCCATATGTGCCACCCGGAGCGGCTTTTATTCAGGGATATTCGGGCTCTTCGCTCACCGCTGTGCTCTACTTTTCCGGCTTATGTTGTTAGATACTGGAACATTCCACTTGTGCCGCTCCAGACCGATAGAACGCCAAACTTCTTTTTTTTCCTCCTCTTTATAAACAATGAATTCTTTATTGTGTAAATAAAAAATCTGCTATTGTTGTGATATAATATAATGTAATAGAGGAGCAGGTGATACTTCTCTAAATTAACTGATTATATAACTACCCGATGTAAAGTTTTGAACACTTCTTAAAGGGGTTGTTCACCCAAAAATCTGGTGCCAGATTTGTAATTTACTTCTATAAAAAAAAAAAAATCTCAAGTACTTATCAGCTGCTGTATGTCCTGCAGGAAGTGGTGTATTCTTTCCAGTCTGACACAGTGCTCTCTGCTGCCACCTCTGTCCATGTCAGGAACTGTCCTGAGCAGCAGCAAATCCCCATAGAAAAACTTTCTGGGCCTCCAGACTTCAACACAACACTTCCAGCTGATAAGTACTGGAAGACTACTTAATAGATGTAAATTACAAATCTCTGGCACCAGTTGATTTAAAAGAAAAAAAAATGTTGGTGAGCTACCCCTTTAATAAGTCCTGCCGGATGTCTATTCTAATGATCTGATGGGATTGATGTAGTGTGTGCTATAAGTAGTAAGTGTTCATCTGCACATAAGTAATAGAATTGTCTTTGTCTCCAGGTATTCCGATGCTGAAGATTGTGTTTGCGGGATACGAGCATCTCTCATTAATATCTGTTCCCTTGTTGATTTATCACCCGGCTCAGATTCTACTTGGGAGTGTATTAGTGCCAACCATAAAATCCTGGATGCTTTCCAGACAAAAGGTAATGTGTATAATGTGTGTAATAATAGTGTATGGCTTATATAATATTGTATGGCTTATATAATATTGTATGGCTTATATAATATTGTATGGCTTATATACTGTATGGCTTATATAGTGTATGGCTTATATAGTGTATGGCTTATATAATATTGTATGGCTTATATAATATTGTATGGCTTATATAGTGTATGGCTTATATAATATTGTATGGCTTATATAATATTGTATGGCTTATATAATATTGTATGGCTTATATAGTGTATGGCTTATATAGTGTATGGCTTATATAATAGTGTATGGCTTATATAATATTGTATGGCTTATATAATATTGTATGGCTTATATAGTGTATGGCTTATATAATAGTGTATGGCTTATATAATATTGTATGGCTTATATAGTGTATGGCTTATATAGTGTATGGCTTATATAATAGTGTATGGCTTATATAGTGTATGGCTTATATAATATTGTATGGCCTATATATTGTATGGCTTATATAATATTGTATGGCCTATATATTGTATGGCCTATATATTGTATGGCTTATATAATATTGTATGGCCTATATATTGTATGGCCTATATATTGTATTGCTTATATAATATTGTATGGCTTATATATTGTATGGCCTATATATTGTATTGCTTATATAATATTGTATGGCCTATATATTGTATGGCCTATATATTGTATGGCCTATATATTGTATGGCCTATATATTGTATGGCTTATATAATATTGTATGGCCTATATATTGTATGGCCTATATATTGTATGGCCTATATATTGTATGGCTTATATAGTATTGTATGGCTTATATAGTGTATGGCCTATATAGTGTATGGCTTATATAATATTGTGTGGCTTATATCATATTGTATGGCTTATATAATATTGTATGGCTTATATAATATTGTATGGCCTATATATTGTATGGCTTATATATTGTATGGCTTATATAATATTGTATGGCTTATATAATATTGTATGGCTTATTTATGGTCAGACCATTAAACAGTCATTGTTTCGTTTACAGAAGTAGTACTAATGGTTAAGCATGTAATATACTGTACCATATACAAGGGTTACCCCACAAGACATATTGATAGCAGTGTTCATTGTACTGTATGTATAAGGGTAGCTCCACACATACCGTATCACAGCGGATTTGATCTAAATAACTGAACACAGCATCAAATCTGCACCATCAAATCTGCTGCGGATCCTGTACATGTGAACGCACCCTAAGATAAAGAATTTTGGCCATATAAAATGATTTACTTGTATATTATAATGCGTCTTGCCTTGTTGGCAGTGGTAGCGCCCCCTGCTGTTTCTTGTTCCACCTTCTGCAGCCTCCAACGGTGGACACACAGGCAGAAACGGTATCTGTGCAAACGGGGGCAGGAGGGGTATGCCATACGAGAATAAAGCGGGGGCTTGTATACCAGATCCAGCCAAAGCAGCAGCAAGAGAGCTCAGTAAGAGATTCCAGCCTGAAACCATTCTGGAGGGGGAAAAAATCATCGGACCTACTGGAAGACTTTTGTTTTTTCTTTTTTATCTAGAAGTATTTTACAAATTTGTATCTTTTTTTGAACTGGTTGAATTTATATTTTTTTATTCACAATACCCCTTTAGTGAAACTTTTTGTATATTGAAGGTAACCAGTAATATACATGGAAATGCTTCATTCTTTCATTCCTATCTGTATAGTCTAGTAGGAATCACTCATCGCCTTTAAACAACATTTTTGTTCCTCAGAATTCTTGGTGTTAGTTTATAAAGTAACGGGGTTGATGTCTTATCTGAAGAGAGAGCTCTGATCACCCGCACCGCCTCATCTTCATTGTCCGTGATTTTACTAGAGGCCGACGACTCAATTTTATCTAAACACCAATTATTTAGTTTTACTTCTTACTCGTCTCCTCATTAAAACTTTTTCCTTATACTCCTCCACATCAGAGCAAATAGACTGGAAGCTAAAGTTTTAGTGCTTTTAAAAAATGTTAATCAAATAGTAACTTTTTTTTTTTTAAGGAAAATCATATACTTTTCTCCATTTTTCTTACTGTGCGTCCCCATAGACAATGTACTAGATCCGAGTTGGGTTTATTGAATTTGGGGCAATCAGAGGATGAAGTGAGACCCATTATAGCTTGTCCTTATGGTAGTCTCTATGCAATAGCATGATCTGCGTTTCCCCATATACAGCCGAGTTTGAGACGTTTGTCATTTTATTGGCACGGATAGAAGGGTCTTCTCTGTCATAAAGCAAAGTCTTTGAGCCGGGTGGATTTGCCTCCCGGTATAGGGGTTGATTCTGAGCATTCTCTCAAATTCAAATAGTAACACTTAAAAAAAAATGAAGGCTGATTGTTATGACCGTAAATAAAAAATATATATATATTATAGCCCCATAGAAAGAAGGTTGTGTTCTCTCTTGCTGTATAAGACAATGGCGTACCCTTGAGCTAACATAGTGGCGGAGTTAATAAAGAAACTCTCTCTCTTTGAGACGTCTTTTGATGCTTTCAAAGTCAGGGGAAAAAGTAAAGTGTCTGTTTAAATACTTCTTCTCCTCTTATACAAAAGAGACTGTTTTGAAATCTATTTTACGTTCCCCAGTAATTAAGTCAATCACAAGCAATTCCTCACTGTCACATTGTGATATTGTTCTGCCCCCTGTGGCTTCTTGAAAACAGCGATGACACCTATGCCAACTGTTAATGTGGGACTGATGTTAAATATTTACAGCCTCGGATTCCGCATTTCTACTTCTGGAGTGTGACTGAAATCTCAAAGTAGAAAAAGTCTTTGTGCAAATAAATCTTAAGAAGTGATTGTTTACTAATGCTCTATCAGGAAAGTACTACAAAAGACTCTCACATTGTCATGTTAGAAGTGTTACTTTTATTCCTAGACTTCTAAAAACTTATTTCAACGCATTTACCAGTCCGATATGGAGACAATATCTCTACCCATCGTCTATCTAACGTTGTCCCAGTATAATTATGTTTATTACATTTATAGCTTTCCTTCCCAGGAGGGATATCTGGCTATTCCCGTGTTTTGAGACTCGCAACCGAGGCTCCACCGACCCCTTTTTTGCATATTCAAATTTTATAGGGAGCTCCCCAATTGCAGCTGATCTTTGGATGCCCAACTGGAGAATACCGTGTAAATATCCATTGTTGAGGGTTTCTTCTTAGGGTACTATTACACGGAACGATTATCGCTCCGTGTAACAAATACAACGATCAGTCGATGACAACGATCATCTGTTGATCGTTGATATAGGTTAGAACCTATATTTGTCAGGCACCGAATGTAATGTCGAATGCCAATATACTTTACCTATCCACGCTCCAGGGCTGCTCCTGCGGTCCACTTCTCCCCGGGTCCCGTGCGCTCTAGCTTCAGAGCAGCCTTCAGCTGCGGCGGTCCCGGCCTGTGATTGGCTGAGTGGCCTGTCCGCTGACAGGCCGCTCTGAAGCTAGAGTGCGCGGGACATGGGGAGAAGCGGACCGCAGGAGCAGCCCTGGAGCGTGGATAGGTAAAGTATATAGTTTAAGCAAGGGCTGCAAGGACATCAGTGACTATGTCCTTGCAGCCCTTGTTAAACGATTATCAGGCCGTCTAATAGGCCCAGTAAACGAGCACCGATCTAGCAGATCGGCGCTCGTTTACAGCTATTGTCGGGCCCCCATTGGCCCGTGTAATACCACCCTTAGGCCTTGTTCAAGTCATGTTTTGCAACTACATTAAGCGTGTATATCAAGTATCCATTTGACAGATCAGATTATACTATTGGAGTGAATGGCCAAGTATGGCATCAGTTACAGGTTATCTGTTTAGTGGAAACCATGAGGAGTTCCAGTATTTGCACTGTCCATTTAGGACCAATATCACTGGAAGATCACGAGCAAGAAATAAAGGGGCCCCAAAAATTTCTAAAATTTAGTTTTCAAGTTTAGCATCGAGTGCAGAATGATGAGGAGGCCACAACCTAACCAAATTTGAAAAAGTGAAAGGTTCGAAAGACTTTCTAAATGCAAATCATCTGGGCCTCTGTCTGGGAAAAGGCAACGTATCCCACTAGGAGTCTTTACAGTGGCGTACACCATCTGTTGAAGAAATACGTTGAGAGTCCGCCTGACATATACTTCTGGTGGAAGATCAAAACTTTATGTGGACAGGCCCTTAAAAAGAGTTTGTCTTATGCGGACGCTTTTAAATGACCAATTCTGCTTGGCTGTACCTGCATTGTATATCAGTCAGAGAGGTAATGCATACAATATATATAATCTGTGTAAATCCCGGCCAGAACAAACTAATAGGCCAACACATTTACATTATGTCGATGGATATTGATGTGCCAGGACAAGTATCTACCCGTTTATAACTTTGTATTTTTTTGTCTTCATGTTCCAGGCCCTGAAGCTAACACGGCAGCCCAAGGTCCCATTGTAACGTCAAAGGAAGGAAGTGTAAATATGTGCAATACTGTACATACAGACGTCATACAAAAAGACTCGTGTTTGGGAATGTTTGCTTCGATGCATATTTTATTTTTTTAAATAAAGACCTGACTAAGTGCCTTATGGATGCATTTGGTGATTATACAGAAGAAGAAGAAGAAGAAGAAGCCATGTTGATGTCCTATGTCATCTTTGTATTTTTTTTATTTGGGAAATAAAAATCTTAAAGAGACCTGTTTGTGTTTGAGCCTTATTATAATGCAGGTATATCCTAATAACTATTATATAATAGTAATAATAATAATAATAATAATAATAATAATAATAATAATGAGGACTTATCGTCTTTTTACAATTCTCATAACTTAGCTGTGCTATCTCTGTTACCTTCCAGGGATGCAGGAATACAGTGACAACTGAGTGCCGCTATACTGATTATTAAACGGCTCCATCCCTACTATGTTGACACATCTATTGACAAAGTTAATAGTAATTGTCAATTTATTTCAACCTTTCCTGGAATAGCATAGGATTTACACAATGCAGTGGTCAGAGACAGAATTTTTTCAGAGCAATAAGTACAAATAAAAGTTTCCGTGGAGCTGACAGGTACACTTTAAAGGGAAACTTATTAGTAGCTTAGAAGCATTTGATATGGTAATGAGATGTTTGGGTGCACTTGGTGCAGGTTACCCCCCCCCCCCCCCCCCCAGTGCACCAATTCTCCCCAGCTAGCCCACCCTCCTAACGAATTTTAGCAGAGCCTTAATATTCATTTGGATGGACTGTCCCTGCTTTAAGGGCTATAACTATACACAGCACAGCATTTATCTGTGGATTATCAGCAAATCAACCAGCTACCAGCAAATCAGCTAATTCTTAGAAACAGGCAAGCAGCTGCTACTCATTGTGACGAATAAGCTGCAGTGTATCTACTTCCTCCTCCAGTGTACATGTTGCAGGTAGTTGAGTGGATAGATTTTGGAGTAGGAACAGTGAGGTTTTAGAAGATTGTAGGCAGGAGAGACCATAAAAGCCCTCATCAGGGCTACTACACAGCACAGACAGCATATAGCTGCTTCCTCCATTGAGAGCGCATAGACTAGCAGAATATCAGATAGTGACAACAGGCAGTCACGTAGCTTATAATATTGCATACACTTGTGTTAGACTATTTTGTCCTAGTTAGTAATTGTTGCAGTAGTTGATTGCCCTCTGCGCCTCATTGAAAGCAGTAAAACAGCTGGCACCTGTCGCTTGTTGGCACACGTAAATGTTGAGATATATTATATATGCCTGTGTAGGCATTGTTGAACCAAAAAAACAAAATGGTGTCTCAGGTTTTTTTTCTGCACTCTGCGCCTCATTGAGAGCGGTAAAACACCTGGCACCTGTCGCTATATGTTGTGTTTGGAGTGTATTGTTTAGAGGCTGTGATAGTGATGTAATACTGCGACTTTGGTGTGTTAGATGCATGCTGACATGCTTCCCTTGTCCCAGTTGCATTCCAGAGGTGTTTGCATCAATTTTTGAGGTGTCATGGTGAACTCTAAATCTAAATTCGACCACTACGAGGTCTCCAAGAAACAAGCATTTTTTTCCCATAGACTTTAATAGGGTTCGATATTCAATGGAATAGTCGAATGTTGTGGTCTGTTCTAATCAAATTTTGAATATTTCACTACTCGTTCATCTGTAGTTATCATGCCTTTCCTGCACTATTCCCTTTGTACCATGTTGTTGTGATTTTAGATACATTTATTTGTAGCAAGTCCGCCACAAATCTCACACAGCGGATACTGTATGCTGCAGCAATCCTGGAATTTGTTACACATTCACTTCAATGGCTTTGCAGCAAATGGGACCGTTCCAGCTGTTTGAGTCCAAACAATGACTGGTATTTCAATACTGTTTGTTTTAAAAAATCCCGACTTTACCCAAATTCAATGGACTATGAAGGAAAGAAACAAAGGCGACAATGTCATGTTGTATACAATGTAATGGAGACTCGAGTTATAAGAAAATCTGTCTAATAGATTGCACACAGCGCTTGTTATGGGGAGCATAAAAAAACAAGTCCTATTTTTGCTTTTAACAATACTACAAAGGGAATTCACACTACATTGACTGTTACATTTTCATCTCTTTATATCTAAACTGACTTATGAGAAGAAGGCCGGGCTATTACATGAAACATTTCCCAGTGTCTCTGCCTATGACAATGCCTCTTCATGAACACAGCATGGTGCCATCCATGTATTATGATTTGAAAGGAAAAAAATTTGCATCGCTTGATTTGCTGTCACCGCAAAAAAATCTTTATTTAGAATTTTTTTTAAAAATAAACAAAAGTGTCCCATTCAAAAACACAGCGACTACAAATATACAGTGTCCCTGTAATCACATGTAAGCCTGGTATATATTAGCGGGATTGTGTCTGGTAAGACGAGTTTAAAGGGAATAAAAACTAGAAACTTTTATGTCCTTTTTGCAATAACACAAATTTCTATTAAGTTGATTTAAATTATCATTGATGTTTTAGAAACTGAGGTTTGTCCGCTGTGTTTTTTGCAGTTTTAAGGTTGGGGGGCACTTACATGACCTCTGCAATCTGTCCGTACCACGAGGGGTGACCTGCGGACTGGATCTCGGGGCTCACCGCATCATGAATAATTGGGGCAGAGCTCTCTACAGTTCATCATCAAATCTATGCCACAGGTCTAACCGCAAAGTGTCATCTGTGTCAGCCCTTCTCTGTTTCCACCAAACACATTGGTTGTCATCTTGTTTTCTGATGTAAGGCTCCGTTCCCACTGAGCAAAGGTAGCGGAATTCCGCGACGGAATTGTCCGCCGCGGAATGCCGTTAGCCTCCCGCTCATAATGGGAGTCTATGGGAGGCGCGCGCTCCTGCCCTGTCCGCGCTGAAGAATGAACATGTTCATTCTTCAACGCGTACAGAGCAGCAGCGCGCGCCTCCCATAGACTCCCATTATGAGCGGGAGGCTAACGGCATTCCGCGGCGGACAATTCCGTCGCGGAATTCCGCTAGCTTTGCTCAGTGGGAACGGGGCCTAAGGGCGGGTTCACACTACGGAATTCTCGCGGACAATGTCCGCGGAATTCCGTCTGCTGTCCGCCCGCACGGGCACGCGCTTTTCCGCCGGCTCCATAGACACCATTCTATGGGCCGGCGTATTCCGCGATCCGCTAAAAGAAGTGACATGACAGATGTGCGGGCGGACAGCTGACAGAATTCCGCTGACATTGTCCGCGAGAATTCCGTAGTGTGAACCCGCCCTTAGGCTGGGTTCACAGGTTCACACTGTATTTTTTTTATCCGTTTTAAACAAAAAAACAAATGCTTTTTGTGTTTTGATCTGTTTTTCCTTTGACTCCCATTATATAAAAAAAAGAGGATCAAAATGCATCCGTCTGTTTTAGCCGACACAAAAATGTGGTTGACCATGTTTCTGTGTACACAAAAAAGGAATTTTTTTATAATGAGAGTCAATGAAAAAACGGATTAAAACAGAAGCACACAATGCATCTGTTTTTTCATTAGTTTTTTTTTGCATAAAACTGATTAAAAAAAAACAAATAGCAAAAAGGCAGTGTGAACCCAGCCCTACAAACATTTCAGGTACCGATCATGGTATGTACAGTATGAGGACGAGCAATACAATATAATATGGCTTCATGGATAGATTCCAAAGCTCCACATTCCATGGCTCTGTGGTTCACTAAGGATTTTTTTAAGGATTTTTACATGTTTTTGTGGTGTCCAGTGGAGATATATGTCAGGAGATTCCCCAATGTGTATCTCCACCATATACAGTCGCTATCACAGATGCAACTTTGTGGCATTCTTCATACTTAGTATCTCATGTTAAAAAAAATTGTATACAGTGGTACCTTGGTTTAAGAGTAACTTGGATTGACAGCGTTTTGCAAGAAGAGATCACAGTTTTTCAAAATTGTGATTTGGTTTAGAAGCATTGCTTTAGTGTAAGAGCTCCCTGGAGTGGGGGAGGGCCATGGTCTGTATAGCGGGGTCTACAGCCCTGTACTCTGACCCAGGAAGTCTCCCTCACCTTCCAAATCATAGCAGATCCACTTCAGGCTGGGGCTTACATCAGGGGACAGGACTGTGAGGTAATCTCTCCATAGCTGTAACCCCTCTCTCCCCGGACAGAGAGCGCTGCATGTATGTGCCCACATCTGCCCTGCTCATTCCTTCATGCTTGCTGCAGTCTCTGTTAGCCCTTGTGTTTATCGTCCTCTTCATTCCTGCTATAATGTGCCTGCACTCACACTCAGCTATACACACTGCTGCTATAATCTGCCTGCACTCACACTCAGCTATACACACTGCTGCTCTGCTGCTATAATGTGCTTGCACTTACACTCAGCCATTCACTTTTCTGTATAGAAAAGTTTCTGTCACTGTCCTCCTGCACAGCTCTGTCAGTCTCACGTCCTGATTGGTCCATGCTGAACACCCCCCCCCCCCTGTGAGGTCATGTGACCACACAGACCTCTGACAGCAGCTCTCTATTCTGCTTCTCTATTCTAGCCTGTTGTACTACACTACTGCATTATGGGGATCTGCAGCTCCATCTACAAACTGCTGCTGTTTTTTTCATTTTTATGCACCTATTATACATTATACACCCCATGCTGCTTGGCTATCCTCTACAGTAACTTGTATATCACATATCCAGCTTTTTTAAAAGTTATTCAGAATAAAAAATTTTTAAAAAAAACATTATTTTGGGGGTGTGGAACTATTTTTCTGCATTTTAATGATTCCTTGTGGGAAAATTTGCTTTGGTGTAAGAGTGGATTTGGATTACAAGCGCTGTCCCGGAACCAATTATGCTCCTAATCCAAGGTACCGCTGTACTTCATGGTCTAACAGAAAAAAAGAAAACCTGCCAGAAACCACAAGAAAATAGGCGGAAATGACACTTTCCTGCTGGGGGGCTAGAGTTTCTATCTTTCTAGCGCTCATAAATAAAACTAATCGCAGTCTGCTGTGAATTTGGTCACAACTTCACAACAGCGTTCTCTTCCTCCTCGTTCCCCGTTCGTGTTTGTGCCTTTAAACTCACAGATAGTAAGCGGGAGCTGCGGGAAGGGCTGCCCTGGCCATCCTTAGGTCATCTGGGTCGCCCATTCATGTTAGTGGAGGCCTGCTGCCGCCATCATTCCTATTACACGGAGCATCAATCAGAAGACCAGCGCTGCATTGCCGTTGTGTTTGTGTTTGGGCCCTTAGTGTGTTATATTACTACTAAATACTACAATATACCATCCACACACTACTAAATACTACAATATACCATCCATTACACATTTACAATGTTCAGTTTTATGCATCTCATGGTAATCATATTCGTTCCATAAACTATAATATTAAACATCTGATTCTATTATGCTGCGTTTACACAAAACGATAATTGGCCCAATCGTACGATTAACGATGTCGGAGTAACGGGTTTTTTTTCCTAACGATCAGCGTTTAGACGGTACGATATTTCGTACCGAAAATTCGTTTTGCGATCGCTTAAGCCTATCTCACACATTGGTTAAATCAGCGAACGACTGTTCACACGGAACGATCTGCAAATTTTTTGCGAACGATCAACGACGATTTGAGAACATGTTCAAAGATCAAAATGAACGATTTCTCGCTCGTCGTTTGATCGTTTGCTGCGTTTACACGCACGATTATCGTTCGAATTCGATCATTATCGTGCAAATTCGCTCGATAATTGTTACGTGTAAACGCAGCATTAGAGTCTACCATTTATTATAATTAGAGATGAGTGAATGCTGTGTTAGCTCTGCAGTTGGCTTATTAGCTGCTGCCTTTCAAATCCAGCTCATTGGTACGTCCTGTGGCAGGTGGGGGGATTCAGAGAGGGGTCTGTGGCTATCAGCAGACATGGATCCCCACCCCCACCCCGCGCATGCGATTTGATCGTGAGGGAGGCAATCCATGCTACCTGCTGGGCCTGGAGTCGGCGCCGCAATGACGCTAATCCTGGTTCAGCATACCTTTGCTATGGGCTCCAGAAGCCCAGAGTAATAAAGTGCCTATTACATAAATCAGGGGTAGTGAACCTTGGCTCTCCAGCCTGTTGCAAAACGACAACTCCCATCATACCTGGACAGCCTAAGGCGTCCAGGCATAATGAGAAATTTAGTTTAGCAACAGCTGGAGAGCCAAGGTTCCTTACCCCTGACATAGATCAATGCAGTAAATAGATAACGCATTAATCTCTATGAGAAATCAGTTTATTGAACATTGGCACCCCCTAAAGTTAATGCAGTTTAAAAAAAACATTCTTTTTAATAATAATAATAATAATAATAATAATAATAAAATAAACCTTCCGATATTAAAAGTTTAAATTCCCCCTTTTCACAATAAATGAATTTTTTTTTAAATAAATAAATAAATAAAAAACATTTTGTACCGCTGTGTAATCATCCGAACTATTAAATTATTGCATTCCTGATCTCACGCAGAATACGGCATAAGTGCGAAAAATGCCAAAGTGCAAAATTGCTGATTTTCGGTCACATCGAAAAATTGTAATAAAAAAGCGATCAAAAAGTTGCATATATGCAAGCAAAGAAGAGGAGAAAGAGATTAGCCCCATAGATCAAAGGATAAAGCGCTATAAGAATGGTAATAACTAAATTTTAACATTTAGTTTTTTATTTAAAATAAAATGCTATAATCTTTTAAAAGCCTCGAAATGAAATAAGTTATATAAGTTTCCTATAGTAATTTTAATGAATTGGAGATCATAGATAACGTCATTTTTACCACATAGCAAATGGTATAAACAAAACCCCCCCTCCCCCCAATTAAATAAATTGCATGTGTTTTTTTAAATTTTACTGCACAAATAATTTTTTGTCAGTTTCACAGGCAATTTTATGGAAAAATAGGTGTCATTGCAAAGTACAATTGTTGTTGAACAAATAAGGGCTCATGTGGGTCTGTAGGTGAAAAAATGCAGGCGCTATGGTCTTTTAAACAAGTGCAAAAATGAAAAGTGGCTGGGGGGGAGGGGTTAAAAAACTGCTCTGTTATTACCGACGGTCGCCCATTGCACACAGTGTATTGAATAACGAATAATGTTCATGACAATTATTTGTGGACGTTATTTTGCAAGCAATTGCTATTTTCTTTAGTTCACACACTTATTTTTCCCGTCCTTTCCATCGTCTTTACTACTAAATTCAATGGAACTTCAAAAAAGAACCTGCACCCAAAAGGGCTTGAAGTAGAATAATGTACCAACTGCCGTCATTGTAATAATGGGCGCCCAAAATGCGAAATGACGGACATCATTTGGAACTCAAAATAAAGATTGTCATTGGTAGAAAAAAAATATATAGAAAAAACGTCATGTGAACATAGCCCTAGGCTGTAAGTTTTGGAGGGTTCCTGTGTCTACGTGATGCACTTTATGGTAAAGCTGATGTGATGGGGCTGATTTACTAACAAATTCCCAGCAGCAAAATGTTGGGTTTTTGTCTATTTTTCCTGTTGGTTTAGTGTTCCGACATATTTACTAATGGTGTGCGACACAATTTTTTTAGAAACCTGACAAGTGGGTGTGTCATGGGTGTGGCCCTTAAAACTGACCGATTTACTAAACAAGCCATCATTTCTTGCAGGTTTTCTATTGCAAAAACCGGCCACCTCTAGTGCGGGGGGGGGATGGTCGGGTTTTAGTTTTGACCTGTTAAAAAAAACTCTGAGATTTACATAGGGCGACAGAATTGACGCTTTGTTAGTAAATGAGGCCCGATATCTTTCTTCTATATGACAGTCCATCTGCATGTTTACAGAGCTTTTCTAATGTTTTATTATTTGTTTACAGTAAAACTTTTTTTTCCTGCAAATAATTATGACTAAAATGGCCGTATTGTGTCTCTTACACCACTTTTATTTTGTCACCTTCAGGGCTGTTTGTGACGTAATTGTTTTGCACCATGATCTCTAGTTTTTATTACTACAATATTTGTTTAGATCGGACATTTTGATCGCTTTTTATTAATTTTTTTCTTCTATATAATGTAACAAAAAATCTGCAATCCTGATGCTTCTCATTTCACCGTATAGGAACAATATACGTTAATAGATCTATAATGGGAAAAGGGGTGATTTAAACTTTTATTGGGGGAGGGGCTTTGGCACATTAATATTTTTTACACTCCCCCTGTCCCACTGGGGCCTATTTCCACTATCATTAGATTGCATACAGTGGTCAATGCTGTGCCATAGCATTGCATTGATCAGCATTATTATTGGCGCTCTTTACGTACAGCCTGTCTGTGGCAGACTCTATGAGAAGATTGACGATTGAACCGCTTGGAGGTAAGTAGAACTTCTCTGGCCATCAGGAAAAACGATCACACTGCGGGGATCCAGATTGTTAAGTGACAGGAGCTGCACCTCCTGTCACTTAGACTTAAAGGCTGCATTGACTCCATTTAAGGGGTTAATGATGGGCGTCAGCTTCCTGTCATAACGTCTATTTCACTAAAAAAAACATCCGTCTTTTTGATAAAGTTTTTAACATAAAAAAAGACATTGTGGAAACATAACCCATAAGTGATATCACTTTTTTCTGCAATCTGAATTTCAAATTTATATAAGAAAAAATCCCAAACCAAAGGACACAATGAGAACCGCAACACAAAGGGGGGGCGGGGGGATTATCATCATTTTACGTATGTCAACATCAAAAAGTTCCTTCATTGTGATAAAATTCTACGATTGCCGACGTCTGTCATTAAACTTCTTTTGGTAGTCACGCCATATTTAACAACTGCAACTTATCAGCAAAAAAAAAAAAAAACAAGGCGCAAAGGAACCTCAGTCCGGACTGTAACATAATAACGGCCGAGGCGTGTCAGCACGTCTCCGTGCACATTTTCGTACACTTGGCGTACAGAAGAGACCCTGGAACGGCCAAAAGCGTAATAAAGACACAAACACGTTTAGAACTAATTTGATAAATTCCCCAAATTTCAATGAAAACAACGGGAAGCAGATATCACCCGGTTTTCATGCAGATTCTCGCCAACAATCCACCTCAGACTCCGCATAATTCCTTATCAATGGAGGTTACTGACAAAACCCAGCGTCAGTCTCATGTACAACACAGTCCCGGTCTGAACGGTTACGTGATCCCATGTCAGGACTTGTCACTGTTTATTCTGCGTGTCATACACCAACGGCCATGGAGACAATGTGCCAGATATAGGTTATTCATATACTTTCTATTATTTCAGTCACCTATATGTTTAAGTTATTTCCTAACGATTCAAATGAACGTTTTCTAGAATAATAATCGCTGAACATGAAATTACAGACACACGGACCTTGTGGCATCAGGATATCCATGTATTGTGGAACCATTAACAGAAACACAATAGGACTGGTTTAAAAAAAAGAATATACTTAACAATACTGCCCTCCTGTGGTAGACTTGTGGCATTACATGAAGTCCTTTATTGGATTTACTGACAATGAACTAAAAAGAGGGAGGAATAAGCAACAGAAAATAAAGGGGGGAAATTGATCAATTTTATCACCTATATTTAAGGGAATAATTGGATTTTTCACCCATTTTTGGTCTAAGTTCTATTTATGGAACAGTATTCGACGGGCGAATATTTTTTTAGATGCAACTTTTTTTTAAACTTACTGTTACCCAAAAATTCACATAATCCGGGATTTGTGCCCAATTTATCATTTGCAGCTTTTAAAAAAGTCACAAAAACTGGTGCAGGCCGACGTCTGGTCAATAAAACGTGATTTGTTCTGCCCTTACACCTTTTCTGTGTCTGGACCCTCTCTACTGACTGAACACTGACCAAGACACCACGTGTAGCCTCAAAATGCTGAATCAGCCGCAACAATGGCACATAAAAAACAAAGTATTGCTGTTTGAATTTGAATTAACAATTAAACATATGGTTCTATTTATGAATCAGTATTTGATGGGTAAATACTTTTTGGGTGCATTTTTGTTAAATAAAAAATCTGCCTGTTTTAAGTGTTCACCCAAAAATCTGCATAATCTGGGATTTGCACCCAATTTATCACAAACAGGCGCAGGCTTACATCTGGTCAGTGGCGTGTGAATTTTTTGTGCAATTTTTTGCAACTATTCTGTGAATTATCTGTGATTATCTTTATTCACAAATTTCCGAATATTTGTTAGATTAGTCCTATTTGTCAAGGTAAAAAACAAAGGAATACGCTGCAGAAAAATCGCACATTTTAGATTTTAGTAAATGTCCTTTTTTTCCTTTTAGACTTATTTAACATCTACTAATAAAGATAAATGTCTTATTACTGACGGAGCCGCCGGAAGTGCATCCTGTGCCGTCATTTTAGATAGAGAAAGTGGCATTAAGGCGTCTATAGTTGTGACTTGTTGTGAATTGCTGATCCCAATACACACTGGTACGGAGAGTTGTGTGATGAAGTGATGCTAGGGACCTCCGCAGTCACACACATGGGACACACATGGGACCTCCGCAGTCACATACATGGGACACACATGGGACCTCCGCAGTCACACACATGGGACGCACATGGGACACACATGGGACCTCCGCAGTCACACACATGGGACACACACAAAGACACACACGGGACACACATGGGACCTCCGCAGTCACACACATGGGACACACATGGGACCTCCGCAGTCACACACATGGGACACACATGGGACCTCCGCAGTCACACACATGGGACACACACAAAGACACACACGGGACACACATGGGACCTCCGCAGTCACACACACATGGACGCACACATGGGACGAACATGGGACACACATGGGACGCACATGGGACCTCCACAGTCACACACACAGGACGCACATGGGACCTCCGCAGTCACACACACGGGACACACATGGGACCTCCGCAGTCACACACATGGGACACACACAAAGACACACACGGGACACACATCGGACCTCCGCAGTCACACACATGGGACCTCCGCAGTCACACACATGGGACACACATGGGACCTCCGCAGTCACACACATGGGACACACATGGGACCTCCGCAGTCACACACATGGGACCTCCGCAGTCACACACATGGGACACACACAAAGACACACACGGGACACACATCGGACCTCCGCAGTCACACACATGGGACCTCCGCAGTCACACACATGGGACACACATGGGACCTCCGCAGTCACACACATGGGACACACATGGGACCTCCGCAGTCACACACATGGGACACACATGGGACCTCCGCAGTCACACACATGGGACACACATGGGACCTCCGCAGTCACACACATGGGACCTCCGCAGTCACACACATGGGACCTCCGCAGTCACACACATGGGACACACACAAGACGCACACGGGACACACTTGGCCTTCCTATGTTTTTTATCAATGAATTGTGCCAACTTTATATGTTTATTCTGGTAATTCAGTATCTAATCCACCCAGTTTCCAGCACAGAACTGAAATTAACTACACGGTAATGTGACAAATTAACATCACTAAAACCGAAGAGTGTTTATTATTATTATTATTATTATTATTATTATGTATTTATTCATTTATTTACTTTATCTCTTCATTTTTTTATATGATTATCGGCTCTCTGGAAGATTTTACCTAGAAATATAAATATGAAAGAACAATAAATCTGTTTACAGCCACAGTCCTGATTTTTTTCCCCCGGCGCGGTCCTGGATCCCCGTCTTTTGTGCGACTCTCTTTCTTTACGTTTAGCTATTTTTAGCAGCCGCTGACCTGACTTGATCCAATGACATCATGTATGAAAGATCAGGATCCCTGCCAGGGCCGTGCAGGTTTACATTACAGGTAATTGAACATTAAAAATGGGAGGTTGTACGGTGCAGCAGGCAGCACAATTTACAAGAGCACCCGGGCACTTGTGACCTCTCAGCCCTGTAGAACAATCCGGGGTCGCTGCTTACCAACCCTGTGATTAGAGGCACATCACCTTAAGATGTTCTAATGAATCATGGCTGACATCCTCATTTGTTTCTGCACAGCAGTCCCAGAGTCCTGTCTGCTGCCGGAGTGGATGAGGACATTACAGGGACTTGTAAGCAATCTATCAAGCTGTCTATAGGGGAACACTACCATCATTCATTACTCTAGGAATGATTATTCTTTCTCAGCAGTTGCAGAATATTTTGTAGCTGAGAAGTTTCTGCCGTCCTGAGACCAGACAGATAATCAGCCATTTCAATAACATAGTATAGGGACCACACACCGCCTCTAAGGACTGTCAAAGGTCCCGGAGCACTAGGGACAATGGACTTCTCTGGTGGACTATGATAGATGTGTAAGGATAAGTGGCTTATATCTGCCCCGGCATCTTCCAATCAGTTCTATTCATGGTTGTAACAAATCGCATCTGTACAACACAGTGCTGATTATTAAAGGGGTACTCCGGCGAAAATCTTTTTCTTTCATATCAACTGGTGTCAGAAAGTTATACAGATTTGTAATTTACTTCTATTTAAAAATCTACAGTCTTCCAGTACTTATCAGCTGCTGCGTGTCCTGCAGGAAGTGGTGTATTCTCTCCAGTGTGATACAGTGCTCTCTGCTGCCACCTCTGTCCATGTCAGGAACTGTCCAGAGCAGCAGCAAATCCCCATAGAAAACCTCTCCTGCTCTGGACAGTTCCTGACATGGACAGAGGTGGCAGCAGAGAGCACTGTGTCAGACTGGTGAGAATACATCACTTCCTGCAGGACATACAGCAGCTGATAAGTACTGGAAGGTGGGAGATTTTTAAAATAGGAGTAAATTACAAATCTGTATAACTTTCCGAAACCAATTGATTTAAAAGAAAATTTTGATTTTTAATGCAAGCTTTGCTTTATACCTACTGCGAAGCTCTGAAGCGAATCCTCCTTAGTGCGAATACTCTTTGTTATGTATCCCAGAGGGGCCTGTATGGTTTGTGGCCACGGGAGAGATGAGCTGCGATTGCCGATAGATGCCGCCGGTTATTGTATACAGCAAATATTACCAGAGATCCGTATACACTGACTGGGAGAAAAGACTGATTTCTACCCAAACAATAAGATGCAGATCCCCTTCTATTCTCCTGGATACAAATAACCTCCTATTGTTCTTTCCTGCGGAGCTCTGTCAGGAAACGTGAAAATTGTGAGAATGAAAGTATCGAACTGACCTGAAGTAATTCTGCGCGGTCTTCTCGCTGTTAGAATTAAACATCTCCCCTTATCAGGTGTGAATGGATGCCAAGACTCTCCCTCCATTTACACCTGATAGCAGTCATGTTCGCTCCCAGAAGCCGGCGATTATTTCCCGTCTATGTCGCTATAATGGCTTACCTAATGACACTTGGCTTCCTGGGATTTTATTATTATTATTACAGTCGATACTTTATGTGACACGTCCAATATCCCTGCAAAGTGTCTGCAGATTGAGCTGTGGGGGATACAACATGGAGGTGAGAAGAGACGGAAAGATAACAATACCGAGCCGCGTAAAATACGTTTATTTATGATCTGATATTAAGCAGCTGAATAAGATACGAGCCGCCATGTTACTTACTAACGTCTCCTACTGACAGACAGAAGAATAAATATAAAAGTCACATGATCACATGAATACCGTACTAATAGAATAGAGCGAAACCACAGTAAGCGCCATCGGCTGCGTCCATGTTTCCAGGTCTCCCCAGGGCGGCAGCCATCTTCTTCAGCCGCCGGGAGGGGGAGGGGTTTTGTGAACTCAAACTTACTGCAGTTTTACTCATCTCTGATACTAAGCTACACGGCATAAAACAGCGTCATTCTACAGCAAGGTCAATGGAAATACATCTGTACTGCCCATCCGTTTGTGAAAAGAAAAATATTATTAATATTATATTTATTCAATATATATAAATATAATACTGTATTATTATTATTATTATTACTATTATTATCATTATTACTATTATTATTATCAAAAATATTATTATTATTATTATTACTATTATTATCATTATCATTATTACTATTATTATTATCAAAAATATTATTATTATTGTTATTATTCCTATAGTTTTTATTATTATTATTATTACTATTATTATTATTATTATTCCTTTTGTTTTTATTATTACTATTATTGTTGTTGTTGTTCTTGTTATTATTATTGTTATTATTATTATTATTTCCTTATTTACTACATGAATCAGTAATAGATATAAAAGAAACACATGAAACTTTATCCTATATCTTATTGGTGTCCCTTTCCTCCCCTCCCAGCAGCATTTAGCTCCGCCCCTTCCTGCCGGCCGTCACCCTCGCTATAGTCACACCTATAGTCGAAGGCTCCGTTTGCAGATTGGGGAATGGAGGCGACTGTATGTAACCTGTTGGGTTGCCTTTGTGCTGCCTTTAAAGGGATTGTTCACCAAAAATGTTTTTCTTTAAAATCCACTGATGCCAGAAAGTTCCAGAGATTTATAATTTGTTTCTATTAAAAAATTTGCACTTATCAGCTGCAGGATGTCCTGCAGGAAGTGGTATATTCTCTCCAGTCTGACACAGTGCTCTCTGCTGCCACCTCTGTCCATGTCAGGAACTGTCCAGAGCAGCAGCAAATCCCCATAGAAAAACTCTCCTGCTCTGGACAGTTCCTGACATGGACAGAGGTGGCAGCAGAGAGTACTGTGTCAGACTGGAGAGAATACACCACTTCCTGCAGGACATACAGCAGCTGATAAGTACCGGAAGACTTGAGATTATTTAACAGAAGTAAATTACAAATCTCTGGCACTTTCAGACGCCAGTTGATTTCAAAGAAAGAAAAAATTGGTGAACAACCCCTTTAGGCTGGGTTCACACTACGTATATTTCAGTCAGTATTGTGGTCCTCATATTGCAACCAAAACCAGGAGTGGATTGAAAACACAGAAAGGCTATGTTCACATAATGTTGTAATTGAGTGGATGGCCGTCATTTAATGGCAAATATTTGCTGTTATTTTAGAACAACGGCTGTTATATTGAAATAATGGCCGTTATTTACTGTTATATGGCGGCCATCCACTCAATTTCATCAGTGTGTGAACAGATCCTTTCTGTGTTTTCCATCCACTCCTGGTTTTGGTTGCTATAAGGACCTGACATGAGGACCAAATACAGCCTCAAATATACATAGTGTGAACCCAGCCTTAAAGTGCACCTGTCATCATAAACACCTTTTTGACATATCATGATGTAAGTCCTAATATAAGTATATGGAGCCCGACTCTTTTCACTGACACAGAGAGGGGAGCGCTGCCCGCTCATTCTCACGATCGGTACAAGTGTGAACCGATCAAAACCTTTGCCATGTCTCTATGATGTCTCTGTGATGTCTCTATGATGTCTCTATGATATGTCTCTATGTCTCTATGACATGTCTCTATGATGTCTCTATGATATGTCTCTATGATGTCTCTATGATATGTCTCTATGACATGTCTCTATGTCTCTATGACATGTTTCTATGATGTCTCTATGATATGTCTCTATGACATGTCTCTGTGATGTCTCTGTGATGTCTCTATGATGTCTCTATGATATGTCTCTATGTCTCTATGACATGTCTCTATGATGTCTCTATGATATGTCTCTATGATGTCTCTATGATATGTCTCTATGACATGTCTCTATGTCTCTATGACATGTTTCTATGATGTCTCTATGATATGTCTCTATGACATGTCTCTGTGATGTCTCTATGATATATCTATGACATGTCTCTATGATGTCTCTATGATTTATCTATGACATGTCTCTATGATGTTTCTATGACATGTCTCTATGATGTCTCTATGATATATCTATGACATGTCTCTATGATGTCTCTGTGATGTCTCTATGATATGTCTATGACATGTCTCTATGATGTCTCTGTGATGTCTCTATGATGTCTCTGTGATGACTCTGTGATGTCTCTATGATGTCTCTGACATGTCTCTATGACATGTCTGTATGATGTCTCTGTGATGTCTCTATGATTTCTCTGTGATGTCTTTATGATGTCTCTATGACATGACTCTGTGATGTCTCTATGACACATGAAATGTTTTTATGATGACAGTGACACTTAGTCATCCTCTGGTCCTGACTGGTAGCGACACTTACAGACAGTCCTATCGTTTGGCTCCTACTTTCTCTATCTCTATGGTCGTCTCTATGAGTCTTTGGTCCCAGCATTACACAGCACACACACTAATACCAGCGCTGTTGCTTGATCTCTCTCTTTGTGCCATTGACTGTTACGGTGACTTTCCGCTGACAGCCGGAGTGATCCAGTTATATTCTGCTTGGACCAGCACAAAGCTGTTCTCCCTGAATTTCTTGAGGTGCATCATCTCCCCGTTCTCTCTCAGGGTGATGACGTTGTTGTCCGGTTCACTGAAGGAAACCTCGGTCCTCCTGTGGCAGTACTGAGCGTGGAGGCAGCGCAGGGCGGCAGCGAGCGCCATCCCGAGGACCACCGAGCAGCCCAGCAGGATCCCCAGCTGCGTCATAGCCAGCTGCATCCCTCTCCCTTTATTCTCCTTCTCGATGGTTGGAACGCCCAACTCCTGGCCAGACCGGGTCACCCATGAAGAAGTACCGAGTTCTGTATTCCCTTCCAGAGCCGGAGATTCCGGCTGCAAGAACTTAGCGGAGAGCTCTTTGGTGGCCCTGAGCTGGTTATAGCGCGTGGTGGTCGGAGAAGGAGAAGAAACGAGGACGGGAGAATCCTGGAGGATGAACTTTATGGGCGATTTCATCATTTCCTGAGTTGGTAAAAGCTGAACGGTGAACGGAGCAAAGGAAGACGGAGAAGAGGTCGGTTCTGCAGAAGACGCTTTCAGTCCCGGAGACGTCGGCTGGAAATAAGGTTTGATAATTTATCAGTTTTCTTGTTACAGGTTGGACGATACGGCGACAAGGAGGAGACAAGGAAAGGAAATATTCTCGTGCAATTTTTTGTAAAGTCGACTATTTGTTGACAACCGTCATGGGGCTTCCTGTAAGTGATTCAAAAACATCAGTCCGAGTCGGCCGACCGTAAAGAGACGCTAGAGCACCTGCGTCCGCACACTAAGGCCTCTCTTTATGGTCGGCCCATCCAGACTGATGTTTTTGAATCATGATTCAACGATACGGATATCCAAAATGTGCCGCGTGGAGCAGCGCTGAACCCGCAGCCATAGAGCCCGATATAGAGGTGTGTCTATGTGATTGCACAGCCGCATCAGGTGAGCATGTGCACTAGGTGCGTATGGTGGAGGGACGTTTTATACGGTACGTTACTTACTACACTAGGAGGCGCCCCTTGCATTTTTTTATTTCCTCACCTAAAGGGACAGAATTACAGTTATAGAAAGGATAGATATGACCGGGTGGGTACACAATCATGGTTCAGATATGACCCTACAAATAAGAAAAGTGGAGTTAAAGGGGAACTCTTTTTCTTTTAAATCAACTGGTTTCAGGAAGTTATACAGATTGGTAATTTACTTCTATTTAATCTCCAGTCTTCCAGTACTTATCAGTATTCTTTCCAGTCTGACACAGTGCTCTCTGCTGCCACCTCTGTCCATGTCAGGAACTGTCCAGAGCAGCAGCAAATCCCCATAGAAAACCTCTCCTGCTCTGGACAGTTCCTGACATGGACAGAGGTGGCAGCAGAGAGCACTGTGTCAGACTGGAGAGAATACACCACTTCCTGCAGGACATACAGCAGCTGATAAGTACTGGAAGACTGAAGATTATTAAACAGAAGTAAATTACAAATCTATATAACTTCCTGACACCAGTTGATTTGAAGAAATCCGCCTGGAAAACTGGGATACAGCTTATGGCTATGGCTGTATCCCAGTTTTCCAGGCGGTCCTCCCGCTGTTTCCACCCTCTCCACGGAGCGGGCAGACAGCGGGAATCATTACCGAGAGTTCGGGTTCGTACGAACCTGAGCCTCGGCAGTTTTGGACCATCCCTACTGGAAACTATAGGCCTGTAAGTCTAACATCTATTGTGGGTAAAGTATTTGAGGGATTTTTATGGGGGTTTATGGGGGATCGGTTCTGTCGGACTAATCTGATCAGCTTCTATATGGAGATGGGTAATAGATTGGACCTACATTATAAACCAAGCAATGATCTCAATCTGGACTGTTTCCATAACAACCCTGTTTTTATATCTTTAAAAAAAACGTATATTGAGTAAAAAAGGCAATTGGAGTACAGAGTGAAAAAAGCTCCGGATTATATATGTGGCTTGTCTAGGCCCTGGGGACACGGAATTACTATTATAAGTATTATTGTTATTTAAAGTGACGTTAATCCCAGAATGCCGTGCGTATGATAATGAGGCTGAAATAAAAAACAAGTAAAATAAGCTGAATGACATCAATAGAATGGTACAGAGGGAGAGATAGAGAATATTGCCCACAAGAGAGACGACAGGTAAGGGAAGCAGGTGTTAAAGGAGTATTCTACTTATACATAACTTTTGATATGTTGCTGCCCATGGTGGACTAACAATTCCTTCCGTACTTGTTATTATCTATTCAGTCTCCTTCCCCAGTTCTCAGCTGCTGCTTTCTGCTCAAGACACAAAAATCTGTGTGTGAGCTTTACTCTGTCTCCCCCTCCTCCCCCTCCCTTCTGAGACAGCTGATGTAAACAAGTCCCTGGCAGGCTGTATCTGCAACATTGTAGCTTCTTTGTAATGCTGGGAGGGTTATTCTGAACTGAATTAAGCCTCCCAGCATTACAAAGAAGCTACAATGTTGCAGATAAAGCCAGTCACCAATAGCTTGAGGTGAACATAGTGATGTACTGAGAATAGTTTTTATGTGTTACTAGAGTTGTTAATATTGGCCAATTATGGACCAGGTATTCATTAAATTATATTATTTGTTGTTTGTTTTTTAAATGCTGCTTTTTAGATACTTGCCTTACTTTCCTTTTCACATGTGCTGCAAGGAGTTGTGCGTCTTCCTACAAGTAATTGTTCAGCCCTGCAGCAAAGAAATAGTACATCAGACACTATGGGGGACATGTATCAAGGGGCGTACACTTTTTTTTTTTGGCGGAAAGTGCCGATTTGCGCATGATTTTATTTGCAAATGGCCGATTTGCGAATAAAATATTCGCAAATCTGCACTTTCCACTGGCTACGCCGGGGGGGGTGTAGGGGGTGGAGTTCACCATTCGTTCCACCAAAAGATACGCCGAAAACCTACTCCAGTCCTCAGCTGGCGTAGGTTTTCGGCCGTGCGCACCGGAGCGCACGGGATTTATGTAGAGGCAGTCCGCCTCTACATAAATCCCCTTAGCGCCGGAAATGTGGGGACATTTATAAGTCCGGCGGAAAAAACATCGGACTTAATAAATGTCCTCCTATATATATATATATATAAACCTAAATGTATTCCTACCCCGTAATAAAACAAAACAACAGGATTTCATGTTCTAAACATGAAGGGAGGATGTGAGCTGGAGACAATACAGATCTTGTCCTTCTATTATTTTCCATTTCCTGTCAGTGGTGACGCACAAAATGCAAGTACTGATTTACATTGTAATAAGTAAAAGTTATATATATATATATATATATATATATATATATATATATATATTAGGATGACATTTTATTTCAAGGGGTTATTCAGTGCTACAAAAACATGGCCACTTTCTTCCATAGACAGCACCGCTCTTGTCTCCAGTTTGGGTGCAGGTTTTGCAATTCAGTTCCATTGAAGTGCATGGAGCTTATTTGCAAACAGCACCTGACCTGGAGACAAGAGCGGTGCTGTCTGTGGAATAACCCCTTTAAATGCAATACTCTGATACCATAATACTGAACAAGATTCTATCCACCCAGAAGCAAGATACAACCTGCAGTACCTGCTGTTTATCCCCGGAGTGACTGTCAGGTTTGGATGCTGGGACCTGACGTTCTGTAATGTGACAGTCTGGGCGGTCGGTCCATGGACCCTGCGGCTGCCGCTGGTCACAGACTGTGGAGAAGTTCTGATCATAGAGGTGACATTAGGAAAGACTGGCTTCGTTCTCTCTGTAATTTCTGGTGGTTTGGTTCTGGTAACACCAACCACATCTGTCCTGTGGGCACCGGCCGAAGTGTTGGGATACCTGGGGTCTGTCGGGAGAGAGAGAGCAGTCATATATTACTAACCGAGTCTTATGGCGATAAAAGACGTCTCAGGATCTATTGCTGATATCTAAGCAATAATGTTTATTCAGCTATAAAACAAAGAACAAAGGGGACTAAGGAGTCTGGTGTGTGGGACTCTTCTAATGAGGAGCGGTGGATATTTTGTTCCAATATCTTGTGACTGATTTATTAAGATTTAGCCCTGCCATAGTGATTGCATCTAAGGAAAAAGTCACAAAAATAAAAAAGTGTGCAAAAAATTCCCCCGCTGCTGACCAGACGTAGGCCGCCACCAGTTTGTCGCAATGATAAATTGGGCGCTAATCCCGGATTATGGGAATTTGTGGCTGAATACTCCAAACAGGCAGATTAAAAAAAAAGTTGCATCTAAAAAAATATTCAACCATCGAATACTGGTTCATGAATAGAACTTGGACCAAAAATGGGTGAAAAATCCAAATATTCTCCTAAAAATAGGCACAAAGCTCTCTCTCTGTGTCTTGTAAGCTCGGCCATTTGTTTCCCAGCTATCTCCTGCCTGAAAGGCTTTGGACACCTTTGAGTTCATTATTTTCCTATTGCATTGTGCATATTTGGGAGTTGACATTTTTCCCGATCTTAATAAAAATGTTGTTCAATTTTTCTTCTGCTGTTCGATGTGCAAATCGTGCAGGCTGCTCTGTTCCATTCTGAGGGAAATCCTAAGGAGCCGTCTGCCTATCTCTTCACTGTACTTCCTTAAAGGGGTTATCCAGTACTGGTAAAAGAATATGACTTTTTTGGGAAAACAGCACCCCCCCTGAGCTCAGGTTGGGCGTATTTCTCAAAGTGAATTTCTCAAGCTCGATCGACATGTTAATTCTTTGGGCGGACAGCAGATTGAACTTGAGAAAGAGATGGCTCCTTAGGATTTCACTCTGTCAATGGGACGGGTGGAACTTCAAGCGCAGTCTTTTGCACGGCCTCCTCGCGTATTCTGCAGTGTGAACATATTTCTGGTTCTGTTTGGTAACAAATCAGTGTAAGAAAATCTTCACCACCTGTTCCCTCTCTTGTATCTCTATAACTTTCTAGGCTTTGTAAGTAAGCGACACACTTTCATTTTCTCAATGTTGTGCCCATGCTCCCTTACGACCGGCTTCCCGCAGTGTCACAGGCTGCTCAGCCAATCGCTGCGACAGTCAACGCCTCTTTGACTCCTTGTACCACAGAATAAAAGTGTTTCTCTATGTTATGGAAGCACAGCTGGATATATGAAAGGTACAATGTATCTCCTTGATCTTACAGCTATCTTATAGTATCAACAGTTTCCCTTTAAGAAACACCTTCTCAGTGTAACACACAGTAATCCATGTACTTTTTACAGACGACGTCTCCATGTCTGATGCTTTCGTTTCCTGGTTCCCTGATGTCCAGTTAAGAACGCTGCCCGTCATGACGTTGGATTCAATTCGTGCCCAGTACACAAAGTAGGACTGAACAACTGATACACTGTAAGAAACAAAGAAAGAGGTTATGATATTTATTATTCGGTCACATCAGAGCCCCCCAGGGTTTATCCTCTCCCCGGTGCCACCTGCTGCCTCGCTGTATTCTCACAGTATATCTGAGAAGGTTGGGGAGGGCGCTGTATTATGTATACACTGTATCAATGCATGTGGGGGAAACCAAGCCCTTAATGCCACGACCCCCCCAAAAAAAATTTTATTTATTTATTTTTTTGTCCTTTAGATTTTTGGGCTTCAGCTGTAACCCAGGATAATCATCATTTTAGCATTATCTTCTATGATAATGTATGGTAATATAATCAATAAGTTTCCATTATCAAAACAGAAGACAATCTTTTTGTTCTCCTCATTAATAAATGTGTCAATTCTCCATCCTAATCCATCTCTCCTCTAAATTAACCCTTCATGCAGTGACTTCCTGCAGAGCTCGATGCACATCTAAACAAGCAAGGCTGCAATGTAAAGCAAGAGGGAGGAACAACATGAGCCAGGGCCAGGACAAAGGGTGGACAGGGGTATGCAATGCCTAGGGTGCCATCTTGTGGTGAATGACAGGGGGCGCAATTTTCATCTTTTACATTTTTTTTCCAGGCTACTTTGATACTCTACCTGGCACTGCCACGCACTCTGCGCTCACATAACACCATTTGCCTTCTCTGCCTAGGGCCCCAAAACTCCTTGTCCCGGGCCCAGACATCCCGGCTTCTAATTTCATTTCTAGCTCCAATAAATGTAAGGCCTCATTCACACAATCTGTGCCACGATGACTGGAGGAGGACTGCGGATCCCCCAATAGAAGTGCAGCCCCCCACTGCACGGCAGCAGAAATGACAGGAGCGCAGAGGAGAACTACTTGCCCCGTGCTAGCCGGCTCATGTGTTCCTGTCATCCCTGCTGCCGGGGAGGGGGGGTAATCCGTGCCGTCATCTGCACTGGGACATGTCCTATTTTTTAGCGGTGCGGTTCGTGGTGCGGGTCTTGGCACGGATTGTGTGAATGGCTGTCCTCATTAGAATGGTCCCTAAAATCCTACGTGGTCTGGGATCCGCAACCACGGACAATTGTACAGGACGTGTGAATGCAGCCTTAGTGTTAGGTGTAAAAAGAAGAGTAGTCAGGATGTAAGAAAGGAAGCAGCAGGTCAGCACTGTGGAAAGAGAGTCCAAGTTCTTAGGTTGTTAGTCCCCCGCGGCATTCGCTCTTATTTACCGCCAGGTTATAGTAATATATCACGTGGCCGTTGATTCTCTATAGTAATAACTCCTGATTGAGGTGGATTATAAAGAAGATGAAACCACCAGGACGGGATAAGTCTGGCGCACACTCACAAGAACTGAATGTCTCCCACCGGCTGATCCGGTGACTTCCACACAAAGGACAGATTCCTTTTCAGGGACTTGTCTGAATGGGTCACAGTGTCTCCGTCTTCATAGCAGCGCAGTAGTTTGGAGCCAGGTGGAATGAACACAAAGGACCCAGCTACTTGGTCATTCGATACTCTCCGAGCTTGGAGGAAAAAGCCCATGAAATCTCTCGTACTTCTCAAAGTAACTGCAGGGGAAATGGCAAGGAATTAAATACCTCAAATATCATCTCCTCATAATCCCCCCAAGATTTCTCAAAACTCATCCAGTGACCAGAATATTGTGGGGGGGGGGGGGGGGGGGGACTTTCCCATCAAGACGTATTTTCACATTTTCTGTATTACTTAAAGTGTAATTGTCATTTAAATTTCTCGGAAATCGATAAATATCAAAGTAAGCGATTTTGGAAAACTCTGTAATAGGTTTTGTGAAGCAAAACTGCTATTCATGTGCTCAAAAAGCTGTTTTCCTACCTCCCCCCCACACACACTTCAGAAGAAGCAGGATTTCTGTGTCCATTATGCTCTATGGAGAGGGGAGGGGTCAAGAGGGTGAGTGAGCACGGAGAGGAGAAAAGGCAGCCCTGCACAGCACAACATCCTGCAATCTTCTCTCACCAAGATCCCAGATGAGCACTGACCTTTCGGACCTGTGAATCCGGCAGTTTATGTGCCCAGGCTGTCTCCGAACTGCACAGCTGCTTCTCTGCTCTCCCTGCTCACTCATCCCCCTCGGCCCCTCCCTCTTCAATAGGTTATAACCCGTCTTTACTTTGCTTCTCTGTAATTTAGATGGCTTTTCCTGATAATGAACAGATAAGAACTGAAGGGGGGGGGGGCTGGGAAAAAGCTTTTTGAGTACAGGCTTTTTGGTTAATAAAACCTATTGCAGAGTTTCTTAAAGTCGCTTGTACTATTGATTTCTGCAGAAAATGTTTAAATAACAGGGACACTTATGTATATATCAAAGTACATATCATATCTTCAGCCAATACCGAAGATTAGTAAACGCTAACCTAAATACATGTTTGGTCGCCTTAGATTATTATTATTTTTAGCAGCACTCTCTGTAACGAATGAAGTCATGCAGATTGTCCTTTCTCCTTCTAATATGATATACGACACTACTTGTAAAGAGTGTTTGCATGGTTGGCAGGGTTTATCAGGAGACCATGACCAAAGATTATTACAGTATCAACAGGCTTAGGACAACATATAACCCATATTATATGTATATAAAATAATTGAGGGTACTGGTAGGTATCCAGCAGAAGATGTGATGGGTCTGATCCTGCCTTTTGGGAACCCACCTCCTTAATAAGGTGACCCCAATGCCTCCCCTGCGCAGAACAAAATAATAAATGGGTGAATGAAACATGCAAACACACACAAACTGACAATGAGTACGGCAATACGACACCTAATTAATAAGCTATCCGACATGTTTCACCTGCAAAGTCATGGCAGGATCATCAGGGACAAAACATGTTGTCACACAATATAAACAACAAGGTCCATTTAGTCCAAAGTGTCAAGGATGGTAACACGTACGTGAAAATCGGAGCAACCAGAGAGGACCTATGTACGGCCGATCCACTGATAGTGGTCAGCACCAACACATCAATTCACTAGTTAGTTATCAAAGGTATAATATATATATATATATATATATATATATATATATACCACCTATCTCTCCACACCATGCTTGCCGTATATAGATAGATATTGAGCACTATTAATAGTGGATGCCAAACAGATAGATGCCTAAACCAGTATAAGAAGCCCCCGTTTCAGCTGGGAGGTGATGGGAGATACAAAAACAACACATCAAGACATAATGATAGTGACAGTGAGATTTATTGAAGTCAGCACCACAACTAATAAAGATAGTGCGACCTATGGGAGTTGTTGAGCCAAGGAGCTTATTTTATCAAGGAACCAAGAGAGTTTGATCTACTTTCTGACCAAGGTATCACACTGAGGGGCAGCTCCTCCACATACCCTTAGTCATTTCTGGGATCCGAAATGTGGCTTACGGCCCGGCCCAGATACACTTAAAGGACTCCCATTCCACTGGGTTGTGGGTCACTATTAGAGATGAGCGAACCTGGAGCAGCTGGAGTCGATCCAAACCCGAACCTTCAGCATTTGATTAGTGGCGGCTGCGGAACTTGGATAAAGCTCTAAGGTTGTCTGGAAAACATGGATACAGCCAATGACTATATCCATGTTTTCCACATAGTCTTAGGGCTTTATCCAACTTCAGCAGCCACTGCTAATCACATGCTGAAGGTTCGGGTTCGGATGGACTCCAGCTGCTCCAGGTTCGCTCATCTCTAGTCACTATCTATCCAATTCACAAAAGGACGCCTCCATATACACAACAATCTCCACTGTAACATCAGAGACCCATCTCTGGCAGGCGCCATGTAGAAAGATGTTAAGTACAAAGAAACTGTTCAAGTTATATACTTCTGATGATTCACCTTTAAGTAAAAGTCACTGTTGTACCTCACTGAACCAGCTCCAGACCAGGGGGTCATTTTTACAGTGGCCAATGGTAAGAGTTGCCTGGTGTCTAGTGCTATCAGAAATTACTATCTGTCACGAGCACAAGGATAATTTATTGGTTTGGGTCATGCAGAACAATGATGCGTCATCTATATATTTAGCAGAATAAATAGAGAAGAAGATTTTGGCCAAAACCGACTGAGAAAACACTGTCAGCTGTGAATCTGTGGTTGGCAGCAAAGCTGAGTGAGGAGGAGCAGGACATCGTCTATCATTGTAAAGGACGTCAACAGCGCGAGCTTGTTCCACGAATCTGATTATCAGTAATTTTCTCTCTCTCACTCTCTCTCTAGCCACACAGTGGTACCTTGGTTTAAGAGTAACTTGGATTAAGAGCGTTTTGGTCTAAGAGCACAGTTTTTCAGAATTGTAACTTGGTGTAAGAGCATTGCTTTGGTTTAAGAACTCCCTGTACTGGGTGGGAGGGGGAGTGGGGGAGGGGCAGGGTCTGCATAGCGGGGTCTACAGCCCTGTATTCTGACCCAGGAAGTCTCAGACTTCAGGCTGGGGCTTGCATCAGGAGACAGGACTGTGGAGGTAATCTCTCCATAGCTGTAACCCATCTCTCCCCGGACAGAGAGCGCTGCATGTATGTGCCCACATCTGCCCTGCTCATTCCTTCCTGCTCCCTGCAGTCTCTGTCAGTCCTTATGTTTCTCATCCTCTCCATTCCTGCTATGATGTACCTGCACTTACACTTAGCTATACACACTGCTGTATAGAGAGGTTTCTGTCACTGTCCTCCTGCACAACTCTGGGATTCACACTTCTTGATTGGTCCATGCTGGGCACACACCCCTTCCCCACTGCTGTCATGTGACCACACAGACCTCTAACAGCAGCCCTGCTTCTCTATTCTAGCCTGTTGTACTACACTACTGCATTATGGGGATCTGCAGTTCCATCCTGTATCTCCAAACTGCTGCTGTGTTATCAGGGTTATACAGTTACTATACATTATATACCACATGCTGCTATACTGTACAGTAACTTATATATCACATATCCAGCTGCTGTGTTATTAGGGTTATACAGTTATTATACATTATACACCACATGCTGCTATACTGCACAGTAACTTATATATCACATAACCAGCTGCTGTGTTATCAGGGTTATACAGTTACTATACATTATATACCACATGCTGATTGCTATACTGTACAGTAACTTATATATCACATATCCAGCTGCTGCAGTGTTATCAGGGTTATACAGTTACTATACATTATATACCACATGCTGATTGCTATACTGTACAGTAACTTATATATCACATATCCAGCTGCTGCTGTGTTATCAGGGTTATACAGTTACTATACATTATACACCACATGCTGCTATACTGTACAGTAACTTATATATCACATATCCAGCTGCTGCAGTGTTATCAGGGTTATACAGTTACTATACATTATATACCACATGCTGATTGCTATACTGTACAGTAACTTATATATCACATATCCAGCTGCTGCTGTGTTATCAGGGTTATACAGTTACTATACATTATACACCACATGCTGCTATACTGTACAGTAACTTATATATCACATATCCAGCTGCTGTGTTATCAGGGTTATACAGTTACTATACACTATATACCACATGCTGCTATACTGTACAGTAACTTATATATCACATATCCAGCTGCTGTGTTATCAGGGTTATACAGTTACTATACATTATATACCACATGCTGATTACTATACTGTACAGTAACTTATATATCACATATCCAGCTGCTGTGTTATCAGGGTTATACAGTTACTATACATTATATACCACATGCTGCTATACTGTACAGTAACTTATATATCACATATTCAGCTGCTGCAGTGTTATCAGGGTTATACAGTTACTATACATTATACACCACATGCTGATTGCTATACTGTACAGTGACTTATATATCACATATCCAGCTGCTGTGTTATCAGGGTTATACAGTTACTATACATTATATACCACATGCTGATTGCTATACTGTACAGTAACCTATATATCACATATCCAGCTGCTGTGTTATCAGGGTTATACAGTTACTATACATTATACACCACATGCTGCTATACTGTACAGTAACTTATATATCACATATCCAGCTGCTGTGTTATCAGGGTTATACAGTTACTATACATTATATACCACATGCTGATTGCTATACTGTACAGTAACTTATATCACATATCCAGCTGCAGTGTTATCAGGGTTATACAGTTACTATACATTATATACCACATACTGATTGCTATACTGTACAGTAACTTATATATCACATATCCAGCTGCAGTGTTATCAGGGTTATACAGTTACTATACATTATATACCACATGCTGATTGCTATACTGTACAGTAACTTATATATCATATATCCAGCTGCAGTGTTATCAGGGTTATACAGTTACTATACATTATATACCACATGCTGCTATACTGTACAGTAACTTATAATATCACAGATTTAGCTGTTCTACATGTTATTCAAAATAAACAAAAAACATTATTTTTGGGCTGTGGAACCAATTGACTGCATGTTGGGAAAATTGTCAGGCAGGAGAAGACTGGGAGCCTTGAGAGGTAATGTATAACAGTTTTGGGCAAGGACTACATGGACATCGGTAATGTACAATGCAAATAGTATACCGCAATCATATGTGATGTCTTCAGTAGCCGCGTGGCCCAACTCGGTCAAGGATCATTGGGATGAAATTTTCTTATTTTATACAACAATCTGATATCATACTTGACCCATTACTCTGCTATGATATAGAAATACTATCATTTTACCAAATATTTTTTGTTGCCATTATACAGTATATTCTCATTTTTTTTAAATTATCTTAATTATAAAGTAAAAAAAATAAATAGAAACAAGTTACCAGGAACCTTTTCTCCTGGTCGATAAAAAGATCGATTGGTATAAACGGTGACATAGTTTTTCCTGGGGTTCTGGGGCAAAGCTCGAATGTGCTTTGGTTTCATGTCCCGGCAGGCGGCGAGGCTTCCACCATGAGAGAAGGCTTCAGAATAGGAGATAAAGCCCAGACTGACGCAGATCCACAACGTTCCCCATAATCTGCACATGGAGAAATCTTCCACCTTGAGAAAGCAGAGAACATATTTAGGAAGGTAAATTTTCATGCAAGCAGAAACATCAAACAATAATAATAGCTTAATTGCATTAGAAAAATTACACTTTATCATGGATTTATGCCCCTCTATTTATATATTTTATCTACATTATATCGCACACTCACGTCCTCCTAAGGGTCCTTCTAGATGGCCTGATGTAAGACCGTCTACAGAAGCAAACAAGTGGCGCGATTGGTGCTGGTTTACAGGGCTTTTACACAGCCCAATTAATCCAATAGGCCAGTCCACACAAATGATTCCTGTATTGTTTGTGCAGTCATTTAACCCCTTAAGGACTCATTGTAAATCTGGATATCATGGTGTCTCTAAGGGAGTACAAAATGGCTGACAACATGATCCCTCTGTACCGCCCGCGACCAGGACCATGGCTTATAGTAGGTATGGACTGATCGCCTGTGCCAGCTATTTATCCATTTAGATGGCGCTGTCAAACATGACAGCAACAATTAAATAGTCTTTAAATGCCTTCATTGGTGGTCCAGTGGGAGGAATCGTCTGCCCACAGTGCAATCATAAAAATCGTATCCATTGTACTTACAGCGATTGCTACAGGCTTACATAGGTACTGCATTGATCTCTATAAGCAGTCAGTGTATTGCTCATAGAAGTCCGCAGGGGACACTACAAAAAAAAGTAAAAAATCCCATCCCATAATAAAATTTAAAACAACGCCTTTTTTTCCTATTTTTGAAATAAAAAATGTAAACAAAAAAAAATTATAAAAATATTTGGTATCTCGGCATACAGAAACGCCTGAACTAATAAGTGATCACATTCCTAATCTCACATGGTAAACAGGAAAAAAGCGATAAAAAAATTCCATATTTGCAAGTGAGGTACCGATAAAAAGAACAAATAACAAATTAAAACATTATAAGGATCAGAATACAGCAACTGTAAACACATCTATTTTTTTTGTGTTTTGAAAGTAGTATATTAAAATAAAAATTATATACATTTTGGTATCACTGTAATTATACGGACTTGAGGAACATAGATAACATGTCAGCTTTACCAGAGGGAGAACATTCTAAAGACAAATGGGGCAATCTGATATTAGTTTTAGGACGTCTACTTTTTTATTTAATTCTAGGAAACCACCTTGATATTTAACTAAATTGAAACATGGCTGCTGTAATCTGTGTATGTGTGTGTGTGTGTGTGTGTGTGAGTGTGCACAGCTAATGTGTCCCCTCCTCCATCTCTCTCTCTCTCTCTCTCTCTCTCTATATATATATATATATATATATATATATATATATTATCCATATGTTTGTATCTGTGTGATGTGTTTGTGTGTGCAAATTTGCTTATCTGTTATGTGTATTTGTGTGCTAGCATAATAGATGTATATGTATGTATGTGTGTGTGTGTGTGTGTGTGTATATATATATGTGTGTATGTGTGTGTGTGTATTTGTGTGAATAATCTGCATGTGCTTGTAGTATCTGTGTGATGTTTGGGGGAGGCATATTTGTGTATTTCTCCCTATTTGTGTTTGTTTGTGCATCGACAATGATCCCTCAACTTACAATCGCCTCAGCTTCCTTTCTGGACCATCGTAACTGGAAACCAGATACAACATGTGTGTTGTGTGTGTATATTTGTGTGTGTGTGTTGTGTGTGTATATTTGTGTGTGTGTGTGTTGTGTGTGTATATTTGTGTGTGTGTTGTATGTGTATATTTGTGTGTGTGTGTATATATTTGTGTGTGTGTGTATATTTGTGTGTGTGTGTTGTGTGTGTATATTTGTGTGTGTGTATATATTTGTGTGTGTGTGTATATTTGTGTGTGTGTGTTGTGTGTGTATATTTGTGTGTGTGTGTGTGTATATTTGTGTGTGTGTGTTGTGTGTGTATATTTGTGTGTGTGTGTTGTGTGTGTATATTTGTGTGTGTGTGTATATATTTGTGTGTGTGTGTATATTTGTGTGTGTGTGTTGTGTGTGTGTGTATTTGTGTGTGTGTGTGTACACATGTACATGTTTACATTGGTGGATTATACGGTAACACGGACAATATGGGGGGCTTCCCAGGAATGCCCATAGCCACTCATACTGTCCATATTCTATTGCAGCCCCCAATTTCAGGGCATAGAGATGATTGACAATGATCAGTGAGGTCAAAACGTCGCTTGTACTTGGAGATGCAATAAAGCTTATTTGAAGATTTGCTGGATGCTGCTGAGTCTTCTCCTCTTGGTGTTTACTCACTGGTAACTGGGAAAACCAGCGACACAGCAGGCGTCCCCATCACTATCCCTGTCCACTAGGATCTGACTCCTGGTGCAGTTAAACTTTTTTTTTTAATGTCCGTATAACATCTTAAAAGTTAATTTAATTTAACAGTAACAAAAAAAACTAACATTTTTCATGGAAAAAAACACAAAAATTTTCTTGAATAAAACAATAGTTATTTTTAAGGCTGAAAATATGGCCTAAATGGCTCGTAATTTAGCAGATATTATCCCCTGTAAAAAAAAGTTTTTGGATTATTTCTTTTGGTATGGTGGGGGCCCAGACAAGTCGGCAGTAGGGACTCTGAAAGTCATGACGTCATATGGTCATTATTGTTTTCTACAGTACTCCATAGGAATAAAAGAGTCAATCATTGGGGCGCCATATGGTTCACTGCTTATACACAATACATTGTAAGGCCGCAACCACGCAACATCCTTTTTAGGTCGTTTGACAACTGTTTTTTGAACGGCCGCCATTTTGGCAACAAAACTTATCAATTTCATGCAAATTATGGTTGCAGTTTGCATAAAACATTGTAAAAAAAAAAAAGTGTAAAGTTACCAAAAAAGGTGCGGTGTGGGCGTGGCCTATGTCTGTAATCTATTTCAGGAAATAAAATATGTAAAATACAACTAAGTGCAGATTAAAAACAAACCCAAAGGAGGGGGTGTGGCTGACCGCCAAGCAGAGCAGACGTGCTGCATGTGAGCTCCGGCTGGTAACCGGCTTCCCAGCTTTATCCTGCCAATATAAGCTGCAAAACTACGCCAGACTGAACCTGAATGACAAGGGGTCGCCCCAGCAAGAGAATGAACCGCACACGGCAGACCACCGCTGCAGAAAAGCTTAAAGAGTATTTCCGGCCGACTGACCAACATGGTGCCGAGCAGCAGCGGGCAGCCCGGGACGCCGAGATGGCGCCAAACACCTCAGCGGCCGACTCGGAGGATCCGGACCCCGAGCCTACACTCTCCCAAGTTACAGCTCAACTACTTGCCGCCATACAGTCCTCCACCTCTGCTCTGACGGGGAAGATTGAGGAGGTGAAGATTGACGTTGGACTACTACGTCAGGACCTCCAGAACCTTAGGGCCCGGGTGAGTGAGACGGAGATGCAAATCTCCCACCTTGAGGATATGACTGCCCCCATGCCAGCTAAGATCACAGCCCTAGATAAGTCGGCTACCTCCTGGGCCCAGAGAGCTGACGACCTTGAAAATCGCCTCAGGCGCAATAACTTGAGAATCCTAGGCCTTCCCGAACGGGCTGAGGGAAAGGACCCTTGCACATTTGCTGAGCATTGGCTTAAAGACATCCTCCCTGACGCGCATTTCTCTATGGCCTTCGCGGTGGAGAGAGCTCACGGGGTCCCTTCCAGGCCGCTGCCACCTGGTGCCCTGCCGAGGCCGTTCCTGGTGCGCCTGCTCAGCAGTCGGGACAGAGACGCGGCGCTATCCGCTGCCCGCCAGTTGGGCCAAGTAACATACCAGAATGCCAACATCCAGCTATTCCCGGACTTCTCCGCTGCTCTCCAGAAAACGAGGGCCTCATTTACAGCAGTGAAGGCCAAGCTGCGAGAGCGGCGCATCATCTACTCCATGTCCTTTCCGGCCCGCCTCCGGGTTATCTATGATGAACGGGCCATGTTCTCCAACACCCCTGCCGAGGCCGATGACTGGCTTCAATCATTGGGTCGCGGCCGCCTGTCGCCGCCATCCCCACGCTAATGACTGCGGAGATCCCCTGTCGAGCAAGTATGATTATTCTCCACAGAGACATAACTGAGACTTCTCCTTGCACTATACCCCACACAGGACTCCGTTGAGGCCCGGGGCCAGTGACACTGGTCTCGGCACCACCGTTGCCACACCGCTGCTGCAGAGCAGACATCCTACTGTTTAGGTGTATACTCTTTCCCCTCCCTTCCCCCCTCTACCCCCCCCCCCATTTTTTTCTTTCCCCCCCCCCTCCCCCCCCTCCTCTCCTCAATTTTCCTTCCATTTTTCCCTCCCCCTCCCCTCAACCCCCCCTCCCCTTCCCCCCCCCTTTCCCCCCCCTTTTTCCCCCCTTTCCCCCCCCCCCCCCTCTTCCCCTCAATTCTCCTTCCATTTCCTCCCCCTTTCCCCTCCCCCCCCCCTTCCCTCCTTCTTGCTGCTTCTCCCTTGCCCGCCATGCATACCTGGGGTGCCAGCAACTACAGAAGCGATCGCCTGAGGGCGCACAATCGTTGGGTTCGTTAGGTAGCTAAAAGCACATAGGTTACACCGGTTACCCATTGAAGTACTAAGTCTGAGTATCTGAGATTTCGCTTCTCAGACTTCCCCCGTATAAGAAGCCACGTAGATCTTTTGTGTTTCATTGTAAGTTTTTTCGTTGCTTACCAGTTGTTTGAGTGTTACGTTCTTAGTTGTATGAGGTGAACGAGTTCGACATGACTACACGATTAATGTCCTTGAATGTGAGGGGTCTGGGAACCTCGCGTAAGAGAGCAATGGTATTCGAACACGTCAGGAGGTACAATCCACATGTATTGTGTCTTCAGGAGACGCACTTGCTTCCGGAGTCATATAGATACCTAGCAAAACCCTGGTGCAATGGTCCCTGCATGCTTCACACTCCTCTGCATCAGGGCCGATTCTAGCTTTTCTGCTGCCTGAGGCGAAAATTAAAATGGCGCCCCCCCCATGCTAGAATCAATTGTGTAGCAACTATTCACACGTCGATACCTCAGCTATAAGTAAACTTATTTTCTCATTGTGTATTATGATGTTCTGCAGAACCTCATAATACACCTCAGCTGCTGCAGAACCTCATAATACACCTCAGCTGCTGCAGAACCTCATCATACACCTCAGCTGCTGCAGAACCTCATTATACACCTCAGCTGCTGCAGAACCTCATCACTGCGCTGCACTGGTGACCCCTGACCTCTGCACGGAGCCCGCACATTTTTCTACCTACTGGCAGCTGGATATCGGAGGTCAGGGGTTATCACTGTACAAGAAGTGAAGAAGCAGACCTCTAATTCTCTGAAGCTCTTTAACCCTTTGTGCTGCAGCCTGTAAGTGAAGTCTGTGTGACTTACACACTGCAGTACATGAAGGGGTTAAGTACTCTGACAGGCTCTGGCATGGTCGCTCCAGCACAGGGTCCAGGAAACGCTGCAGCCGTACTGAGACCCTGTCTGTGAGGTAAGGCAGAGAGGCAGGGGGTGAAGGAGGGGTACGGATCGTGCTGGTCTGAGAGGCCACAGTGAGACACTGTCTCTGTGGGGCAGGAGGGGTGAGCGGAGCTAGGCCATGCTGTGCTTGGGTGGGGGGGGCGCCATTGCCACTCACTCTGCAGCATCCCCCCTGCCCACCCGCTCACTGTGCAGCCTCCAAGTGGACACAATAATAAATTAAAGAACACTTACTCTTCTCCTCAGCTGTGTCTTCCTTCTTCTGGGGCCTGGCTTCCCTCATCTCCTTCTCCTTCCCCTTCCGGCTCCTCTGAGGTGCGTCAGAAAAGTGACGTCAGCCATCAGAAGTGTGCTGTAACAGACGTGCCTGCGCATGGCACGTCTGCTAAATGGATGTGATTGTAAAGGGGCTGAGCTGGGGGGAGCTGGACCCAGCCCCGGAGTGCAAATGCCAGACGCAGACGCCACTGGTGTCAGGGAAGGTTCTGCCGCCCCCTGCAGGACCCCAAGAGATGCCGCCTGAGGCGGAAGCCTCAGCCTGCCTCATGGCAGAAGCGGGCCTGCTCTGCATCTAGAGGAGTATCTTTACTAATCCACAGAGTCCTGCGTTGGGAACCAGGTCATACTTATGTAGACCCGGAAGGAAGGGCGGTTTTTGTTCAGGGGAGAATTGCCCAGGTGTCAGTGGTCCTCTTGGGAGTGTACCTACCCCCCCCCCCCCGGCCCCTATAAGTATTTTACATGAAGCCATTAAGTTTGCATCGGCATTCCCAAACTCCATAATACTGTGTATGGGTGATTACAATATGACGTACGACCCTGCGACTCCACACGGCCCTAGGGCCTGAAGCTGCTGCTGGGCCTACCCCGTTGGCGCGGCTCATGACTGAAGTGGGTTGGCTAGACCTCTGGAGATTGGCTCACCCTCGGGTGCAGGAATACACGTGCCACACGGCGGGTAGACATAGCCTTTCCCGCATTGACTATGTATTTGGTAACTCCCGTGCCCAGGTGGCTATGACAGATATATACCATGTCCAACGAGCAGTGTCCGACTACTCGGCCCTTATAGTAGATCTTAATCTTACTCCCTTTATTGCCCCATCAGGGCCGAGGAAAATCCACCCGTTCTGGTTGTCATTGTTTGGGGAACGGGATAGAATCCCAGACCAGTTAATGGTGTTTATACATGCTAATCGGCCAGAGGACAGTCGCCTGCTATATTGGGAGACCCTAAAGGCCTATCTCCGGGGATGTGTACAATCCTCAATTTCCTTCCACAAGCGGGAGGCGACCCGGGTGGAGGATGAGGCGGCTGCCCTATGTGCCAGATTGGAAGCAGAGTTTATTGCCCAGCCTACAGAACAAAATAGGAGGGGATGGCTGCAGGCTGGTAGATCCTATATGGCTGTATTACATGAAAAAGCAAAACGCAAAGTGTTCTTTACAAACCAACGTTACTTTGAACAGGGCAACCAATCGAGCAGTCTCCTTGCTTATCTCATCCACCAGAACACTGCCTCTCCAGCTATAATTCAAATCCGAGATACCGCAGGCCGTCTGGTCACAGGCAATGAGGACATCTTAGATGTCTTCGTTCAGTATTACAGGGACCTGTATAGTACCAGACTGACTCGCTCCCCGGCAGAGATTTCTTTATTCTTAGCTTCTGTTCCCCTTCCCACCCTTACTAATGATTTTGTATCTTTCCTAGACGCTCCTATAACACTAGAAGAGCTTAGGCATGCGCTGTCATCTTTGGCTAAAGGTAAGGCCTCCGGGCCGGACAGCTTCCCTATTGAGCTATATGTGCAATACCAAGACATCCTTCTTCCTCAACTACTGGAGGTGCTTAACGCAGCATTTGAGGCGGGAAGGCTACCAGACTCATTTTATGACGCCAACATAGTACTGCTGCTAAAGCGTGACAAGGACCCCCTGATGTGTGGCTCCTATAGACCCATATCACTTTTAAATTCTGATTATAAGATCCTAACTAAATTGCTGGCTAACCGCCTTAATAAGTTGGTCCCTACCATCATACACTCGGACCAATCTGGTTTTATCCCTGGCCGTAGTACGTCAGACAATCTGAGGAGGGTACAGGTGATTGTCCAGCGGGGAGTGTATGCTGATAGGGATTGGGCCTTGGCGTCCCACGACGCAGCCAAAGCCTTTGATTCAGTGGAAATTTCCTTCCTATTGGAGGTCTTGAGAAGGATGGGATTTGGACAGGATTTTGTCCGATGGATCTCTATTCTATATGAAGCCCCAAAAGCCTCCATAGCTTTAAATGGATTACTTTCCCCCTCCTTTTCCCTGCAGCGGGGTACCTGCCAGGGCTGTCCCCTCTCCTCGCTTCTCTTCTTAGACATGACCCTTTACTGTCAGGTATTCCCCACTCTGCCGGGGAGGACAGAGTCGGCCTCTATGCCGACGACCTCATCTTATTCCTGTCTGACCCAGAAAGATCCTTGCCTGTGGCCATTCGGCTGATCGATACATCTGGGTCCTACTCCGGCCTTTCCATCAACTGGGGCAAATCCTCACTACAGTTCTAGAAATGGTAGCGTGGGCTCCATGTTGGATGGTTTGATCATAGTGGACCATTTCAAATATTTAGGTATCATGATTGCCAAGACCCCCACTCAGACACTAGCACTAAATGCCCTTCCATTGTTGGGACATTTCCGTGACAAATTTAGAGTCTGGGCCTCGCTACCGCTGTCAGTGGTGGGCCGAATTAATTTAATTAAGATTGTGGTTCTACCCAAATGCCTTTATACCCTGCAACATATATTTGTCCCAATTCCGCAATCCTTTTTCCGTGACTTGGATTTCGCTATGATCCCTTTCATATGGGGTTCATTACGATCAAAACTTCAATTTGCTAAACTACAACGCCCAAAGGATAATGCAGGTATGTCTCTCCCCAATATATACCTCTATTATCTCCCCGATCTCACTGTGGTCCTACTTGGAGGCATCTTCCTGCCCCCGAGTTCAGGCCCTACCAGCCCACAAAGTGGGCCGTAAGGTCTGGATAGCAGCCGGGAACAAATTGCAGTTTCAGGGAACCCCCTTGGAGGCTCCACTATGGAATAACCACTCTCTCTCGCATCTATTATCTCTCCCTGAGCAGCACTATTGGGTTCAGGTAGGGGTCCTATATGTGAGTGACATGTATATAGACCATGCCATACGTACTTTTGACTCCCTCAGGGATTCTTTTGGCATCCCACGTACCTCCTTCTTCAGGTACCTCCAACTGCGCCATGCCCTGAACACGCAGTTCCCAACCCCAACGACTTAATTTCATTTCATTTTCAAACATTTCATGTTTTGGCTGTAATTTGCCTTTACGCAGCGCCTTTTGTTATACTTACCACCTGATGAACATGCTGGAACTGTCCATGTTATTCCTCCATTGACGATACATGTGCTATTTCTCTTTTGTACTGCTCTTTTCTACATTTTTAATAAAACTGAGTTTAAAAAAAAAAAACAAATGCGGTTATCACTGAGGTCTGCGGGACGTTTTATATTACATTCAATAGCCATGTGCCGCTCTCCATGTTATTGCCGTCCGCACCGCAGTCACCCGAAAAACAAATAGCCATTCATCATAAGTTAACTGGCAGCAAAAAAAACGCTGTGTGTGTGTGTGTGTGTGCACGGCCGGCCGTCTACAGGGCGTTAATCAATCTCGACTTTTAGGCATTTACCTGTCACCACGCAGTGATGGATACAGCCGAGCCAACTGTACATCAGCCTGGCGCACTACGAGGGCTTGTTAGGGCGGCTGCCAGGAACTGAGCTGGGATCGCTCTGCTAATCTTGGCAAGTTCACCGGCAATTATAAAGCATCCAAAACCACAGAGTATTTTTGCCCTGGAACAAATATTAACCCCTCGGTTGTATAGCGAAATTCTAGCACTAGGATTAGATCACCGATAAAAAATCATGACTGGGCAATGTTCACACTACGTATATGTCCAGCTGTAGTTCGTACGCGTCCGGACATGTGCGGCTGAAACTACGGCTGTGTGAAAAATAGACATGCGGCCGCATTGCGAACATGTGGGCGAACCACGAACATACGGCCGTAGTACAGTTATGCTTCCCTAGCTTGTTTCGAAGCGATCTGAGGCAGGTCATTTACTTGGAAATCTTCGCCCAATAAACCACACAAAACCTTTTTAATATAAAAATCAAGTTCGATTTGGCTGAAAAAAGTACTCCGTACGGGACCGCATGGAAATCCACGGCCGTGAGTTGGAACAGTTCCGGCCGCAAACAATGGTCTTGTTCATTTGTCACGGCGCCGTATACGATTCGGGCGTAGGTTCATATGTAGTGTGCACTGTGCGGCCGTATATCGTATACTTTCAAGCGAACGCATCAACCTCAAAACTACGTGTGTATATTCGCGGTTTGCACTACGGCCGGAAATATACGTAGTGTGAACATAGCCCAAAGCTGGATTCTGCAATTATATTATAGTGTGTAAGGGGACTCTTTGGTATAAGGCGATGTTCACACACAGTATTACAGCCCAGTATTTTTCAACCAAAACCTGGAGTGGATTGGAAACACAGGAAGGCTATGTTCACACACTGTTGAAATATTGTAGATGGCCGCCATTTAATGGCAAATAATTACTGTTATTTTAAAATTACTGCAGTTATTTGCCAGTAAATGACGGCCATCCATGAAATTTAAACAGTGTGTAAACATAGCCTAACATTGATTTTAGATTTTGTTTAAAAATGTAGCTGAGGGCTTCCATATTGAGGGGCATACACTAGCCTGCTGAGCTGATACACGCAGGGCATTGGGTTCTTCCTCTGTAAGGGTATGTTCACACGGGAAAAAACTGCAGAATATGAAGGAGGAACTCTCCGTCCGGAATCCCGCCCACCTGATGTCAATTCTTTGAGTGGAGGCAACCAGGATTCTGTGGTGGAGAGTGGAGGCACGCGAACCCTCCCATAGACAGACTTTATGACACTGAGGCAAGCGGGATTCTGTGGCGGAGAGTTCCTCCGTGGAATTCCGTCGCTTTTACTCCATGTGAACTGGTCCTAAGACAGCTGCAGTGAATGAGAGATGATGGGAAGAAAACATCTCATACACTAGGGGCCAGTTCACACGGAGTAAAAGTTCATGTTAATTCTTCCGAGCAGGGAGGTGCGGAGAGAGGAGGCGTTCCAGCCCTCCCATAGACAGCCTGAATGACATGGAGGTTGGCGGGATTCTGCATTGGAGAGTTCCACCACAGAATTTTGCCAGTTTTACTCCATGTGAACTGGCACTAATAGAGTCAAGAAAATGAGTATTGAAACTTCAGAGATTGGAAAGTTGCAGACAGGACTCTATACAAAGTGTTATGTGGGTGATTCCTCAGTAGACTTGTCATTTATAAGATAGTCCAGTCTGCACAGCAATGCCAAAAAGTGAAATCTATAGCTTAGGCCATGCCAGTCTGCTGTATGGTGTCTGTTGTATTGTGCTACGTATTGGATTTAAAATAATATAAACTGTAAAATTAAATTAAATGTGAGCAAAAGTTCAAAAAGAATTGAATGTAGTACAGTGGTACCTCAGTTTAAGAGTAACTTGGTTTAAGAGCGTTTTGCAAGAAGATTGCAAATCTTAATAAAATAATAAATAAAAATTGTAACTTAGTGTAAGAGCATTGCTTTGGTGTAAGAGCTCCCTGTACTGGGTAGAAGGGGGAGCGGGGGAGGGGCATGGTCTGCATAGTGGGGTCTACAGCACTGTACTCTGACACGGGAAGTCTACCTCACCTTCCAAATCATAGCAGATCCACTTCAGGCTGGGGCTTACATCAGGGGACAGGACTGTGGAGGTAATCTCTCCATAGCTGTAACCCCCCTCTTCCCAGACAAAAAGTGCTACATTTATGTGCCCACATCTGTCCTGCTTATTCCTTCATGCTCCCTGCAGTCTCTGTCAGCCCTTGTGTTTCCCATCCTCTCCATTCCTGCTATAATGTGCCTGCACTCACTCTCAGCTATACACACTGCTGCTATATTCTGCCTGCACTTACACTCGGCTATACACACTGCTGCTATAATGTGCCTGCACTCACACTCGGCCATTCACACTGCTGTATAGTAAAGTTTCTGTAACTGACCTCCTGCACAGCTCTGTGATTCTTACTTCCTGATTGGTCCATGATAAACACACACCCCTTCCCCATTGCTGTCATGTCACCACACAGATCTCTGCCAGCAGCCCTGCTTCTCTATTCTAGCCTGTTGTACTACACTACTGCATTATGGGGATCTGCACTTCCATCCTGTATCTACAACCTGCTGCTGTGTTAGCAGGGTTATGCAGTTACTATACATTGTACACCACATGCTGATTGCTATACTGTACAGTAACTTATATATCACATATTCAGCTGCTGTGTTATCAGGGTTATACAGTTACTATACATTATATACCACATGCTGCTATACTGTACAGTAACTTATATATCACATATCCAGCTGCTGTGTTATCAGGGTTATACAGTTACTATACATTATATACCACATACTGCTATACTGTACAGTAACTTATATATCACATATCCAGCTGCTTTGTTATCAGGGTTATGCAGTTACTATACATTATATACCACATGCTGCTATACTGTACAGTAACTTATAATATCACATATCCAGCTGCTGTGTTATCAGGGTTATACAGTTACTATACATTATACACCACATGCTGCTATACTGTACAGTAACTTATATATCACATATCCAGCTGCTTTGTTATCAGGGTTATGCAGTTACTATACATTATACACCACATGCTGATTGCTATACTGTAAAGTAACGTATATATCACATATCCAGCTGCTGCCGTGTTATCAGGGTTATACAGTTACTATACATTATATACCACATGCTGCTATACTGTACAGTAACTTATATATCACATATCCAGCTGCTGTGTTATCAGGGTTATACAGTTACTATACATTATACACCACATGCTGCTATACTGTACAGTAACTTATATATCACATATCCATCTGCTGCTGTGTTATCAGGGTTATACAGTTACTATACATTATATACCACATGCTGCTATACTGTAAAGTAACGTATATATCACATATCCAGCTGCTGCCGTGTTATCAGGGTTATACAGTTACTATACATTATATACCACATGCTGCTATACTGTACAGTAACTTATATATCACATATCCAGCTGCTGTGTTATCAGGGTTATACAGTTACTATACATTATACACCACATGCTGCTATACTGTACAGTAACTTATATATCACATATCCATCTGCTGCTGTGTTATCAGGGTTATACAGTTACTATACATTATATACCACATGCTGCTATACTGTACAGTAACTTATATATCACATATCCAGCTGCTGCTGTGTTATCAGGGTTATACAGTTACTATACATTATACACCACATGCTGATTGCTATACTGTACAGTAGCTTATATATCACATATCCAGCTGCTGTGTTATCAGGGTTATACAGTTACTATACATTATACACCACATGCTGCTATACTGTACAGTAACTTATATATCACATATCCAGCTGCTATGTTATCAGGGTTATACAGTTACTATACATTATACACCACATGCTGATTGCTATACTGTACAGTGACTTATAATATCACAGATTCAGCTGATTCTAAATGTTTCATTTGCTTTACCAGCCATTCAGGATAAAAAAAAACTACATTATTTTTGGGGCGTGGAACCAATTTTCTGCATTTCTATTATTTCTTAAAGGAAAAATTGCTTTGGTGTGAGAGTGGATTTGGATTACAGGCGCCGTCCCGGAACGGATTATGCTCGTAATCCAAGGCACCAATGTATATATATTTTAGTTTTGTTTTTAATGAATCTTAATTTATGAAGTATATATATGTATATATGTAGATTAATTTGTTGTTATAGTGACGCTTTGTAGTGATTTGTAGTCAGACGTTTATTTTTAATATTACAAGCAAATACTTTAGAGGAGTTATAGATGTGTGTTATGATGGGTGTGTGGTGTATTACTATTATCCTTGTAGTCACCTTGGTTTATGCAATACAAACAGAGGGAAATTGCCTCTAATCACTGTACTCAAGGAGACTGTGGGTCAGTGTGACCAGGACGATGGTTGGAGCAGTTCACACTTGTTGCTGCTTAATATCTGCATAATGTGATGATTAAACCGAATGCCTATTGACTCTATTTCACATTTACTTACTCTGCCCAAATGCATCATTTTGCACCATGATAGTTTTGAAATTATAAGTTTTTTAGTTGGAAATTTTATGCATTAATTCATCTAGTAAAGCAAATGTAGAGAATAGTAAAATAATGGTAAAATGATTGATTTGAGAGAAAAAGATTTTCACTGGAGTACCCCTTTAAAGGGCTAAAGGCCTATTACACAGAGCAATTATCTGCCGAATCAGGATGAATGGGGCAGTTATCACCCTGTGTAATAAAGACAGCGATCAGCCGAGGAGTAAGCAATCGCTCATTCGTTAGCTGATCGTTTTCATTGCACTCCGTGTAACAGCTGATTTTTGGTTGACAGCTGATGGAAGGGGTACCCCAGCGTCAGTATATAGTAAATAATAAGGATTATGGTTACCTCTCCACACTCCCTCAGTGTCCTACTGCTGTGTCTCTGTGTTCCCCGCTGACTGCAGCTGCCACCAAACCTTTCATTGCAGTGACAACCTGCTCAGCCAATCACTGGCTGCTGTGCTGTCCCTTCTTGATGAGTGCTTAGCTGACTGGGTCGTGCCGAGATGGGTTTGTGTGCGGAAGTCGGTGGTGGCTGTAATGCTCTGTGTTGGCTGTTGAACCATTTAGATGCCGCCGTCAAAACCGACAGCGACATTTAAATGGCCTAAAATACCTGCATGGGCAGTCTGGTGGGGGAATCAGCTCCTAGAAGTGGGATGAGGCTCCCAGAAGTGGGTTGAGGCCTTCTGGGCTACCAAACTGTGGAGATTGCTACAGGCTGCCTTTAGCAGATTTATAGATCAATGCAGTACATAAGTACTGCACTTATCCCTATGAGCAATCAGTGCACTATTCATAGAGGTTCATAGAGGTTTTTTAATATATAAATAAATCCATCCTATAATAATAGTAAAATAAAATAAAAGTTATATAAATTGGGTGAAGATACCCCCCCCCCCTTAAACTATTGGAATAAAGTAAAGAACTTTCTGTAAAAAAATTATTTTCATCTCCACACATATATTATGATCAAGCATCTTTTACCTTTGAAGTTGAGCCCCACAATAAAGACTTTATCCGATATTATGTTACTGCATCATTTTTGTCAATATGCTGCAGTACTGCAATGACACTCCAACATGTGTGAACACAGCCCTAATTTCACTGCAGAGTTTTGCACAATCAGTGAAATTGCTGCAGCTGCTTCTGGCCGGTCAGAGATGGTGAATCAATCCGGGGATTGGGGGATCCAGCCCCGCCTCCTGTGACATCACGCCCTGCCCCCTGCCTGCATCATCAGCCTGTGCTCAGCAAACACACACAATGTGAGACAGAGGCCTGGAAGATTTGTCTCCTAAGGTGGGAGAGCAGTGGGAGCAGGAGATCATAAAGATTGGCACAGGGGACAGTTTTCTTCAGTTCCTGGATTTCTATCAGCTACCAGTGTGGCAGAACCGCACAGATATGGTAATACATTGTATAGACACATCTATAGAACTTTTAATGTACTTTTTATAGAAAAACTGTTTTCCTGTGGAGTTCCCCCTTAAGTAAATGCATCCTGACAAGGAATGGTTTAAAGCCAATAAGCTAGGTTAGAGCAAGGAAAAGTGAAAAGCTGTTGTACATTGGCACAAGGGAACCTTAGAGGGGTTCTCAATGACTCTGTTATTAATCACCTATCCATCTTTTGCAGTGTCTGGGCCTGGTACTTCGACTTATTGCAGCAAACTAGATCCAGAACAATAAGTGCAGGTTGTGCCGATTTCTTCTTTCCGTCAGTTTAGTACAACACCCCCATGCCAGAAGAGACATGATAGATGGATGAATGACGCCCCGTTCATACCCTCGAGCATTCAACAAAACCATTTCCAAACTTACTTGATTAAAACATTGATCCTCGCCCAGAACAGTGAACTTTTTTCCTATAATAAACTGATTTTTCAGCCTTTCCCCATGGCTTCTATGGGAACAGTTTGTGTTAAAATGTAATTTATGTTACACATGAAATAAAATAATGTTGCATTGAGCGTCCTCTGTGCTATACTGAGGAGGAAAAAGAAGACGTTTTAATGATCAGATGATGCTCAACATTTATCATATTCTCATCCCGACTCGTAAGATCATTCACATTCACATGGTATAGAGTCTTGGAGAACACACAGCCATCTGCCTCACTTCACTCCATTACTTATGCTTTTTATTCCTGGGTTCAGGCACAAATCAAAGCTCTGATTTGTTCCCCAGGATCCTTCAGTGAGTTACCTGACTGAACTCGTGGAGTGGCGAGGAGTTCTCAAGGTTACGCTTTTCTCACCAGCGTGAATTTTCTACATTTCTAAGGATGCTCTCCAACCTTACGTACAAAAAACCCATCCTTGTACAGTTATAAAGTTTTCTGTCTTCCTTCCTAAGATAACACCTGAATATCTCTGATCTCCTCCACTAAGCAAGTCACAAAAAGCAGCAGAAGGCGGCTGTCCTCCGCGCCCCAGCAGGGCAGTAACCACCAAGATATACAGGTTTAGTGTTGGGTTCAGATACCAAGTAGATCTTCTCATCTGCTCAGCGGGAGTGGGGCCAGTGTGCAGAAGAATACGAAATTAGACCTGATACCATCCCTCCATAGGCAAAGATGATGTGTTTCTATAAAACATAGATTTGTCCAATTTTTAACTGTTAAGCTTGGTTCACACTACGTTTTTTTCATCCGTTTTTACAAAAAAAAAGGATTAAAAAAGAGATGCATTTTTCCATTGATTTCTACTATTAAAAAAAATGGATCCTAGTGCATCTGTTTTTTTAGCGAACACAAAAATGTTAGCGACCACTTAATTGCGTAAGTTAAAGGATGTATTTCCATCCTTTTTTTATAATGGAACTCAAAGTAAAAACTGAACAAAACGGATGCACACAAACGCATCCGTTTTCTTTGCAAAAAATAGATGAAAAAAAGTTAGTGTGATCCCAGCCTTAGTTCAGAATTTGCAAAAAAATAAAATAAAAATTTAACTTTGTAAAAACAGGTGATGTATAATTGTTATATAGAAAAGAAATATTTCGGGTTTATTGCGGACATTTCAACTAATCTTATATATTTGCTATAGGCCGGGTTAGTATTTTATTCTTTCAAAAAGAGTTATTCAGTTTGACATACGGCATACACAGTGTATATATGTAGGCAAAGTTAAAACAATGTATCAGGAGGTAACCATTAACGTAACTTAATAGGGTGCATTAAAGAGCCAAGAAGAGGAAATATCAACATATCATTTAGAGGTCAAACATACAACCCTAAGATTTCATAGGTGAACACAACATTATGAATAACTGTATGATGGTAAAGTATAAAAAAACAAACATAAAAAGACACCAACAGAAAGGAAAGGGAAGAACAAGGGGCAGGGGGAAATAAGTGAAAGCTTGACCACCACTCTAACTGTGTTAATAATATAAACTCACACATTGACTGAATAAAGAAATTATTCCTTAAGAAACTGACTCCTGGAACTGTTCCTGCCAAGATGTGTGGGACTAAAACAAAGAGGAAAAGGTGTGTATCGCCCCATTATAACCTTCGTCATTGTCTCTACCACTGGTTTTGACTATAAAATATTGATGGAAATGCTACAAGTGAAGCCAACCATAACGTGACTAAGACACCTATATAACTACTAACCCTAGGTTTTAGGATATGGCCATAAAGGTGGAGTACAATTTCCTTACATGAGTGATGAGCGCCTAGATTATTACTGTTTAATTAAATTAAAAAAACAAACACACATGCAAGACATACAAACATACTGCCCCACAAATTCTTTGACTTCTTTTTGTTTTACAACAATAGATAACTGATAAATCCTGCATATAAACGGATTACTGTATTTTATGTAAAAGTTTAAAGGAACTCTGTCACCTCTAAAACTTAAGTTATCAGTCGATAGAGTTAACAACGTTGATTGTGAATCTGCAATTTGTATCTTTCTATGTTCTTGTGTTCTTTTGCTATAAGCCGACAAATGAAGGAGTCTAAGTCGTCCTCTCCATTATATTCCTGTACTCAGTCGTCCTCTCCATTATATTCCTGTACTCAGTCGTCCTCTCCATTATATTCCTGTACTTAGTCGTCCTCTCTATTATATTCCTGTACTCAGTCGTCCTCTCCATTATATTCCTGTACTCAGTCGTCCTCTCCATTATATTCCTGTACTCAGTCGTCCTCTCCATTATATTCCTGTACTCAGTCGTCCTCTCCATTATATTCCTGTACTCAGTCGTCCTCTCCATTATATTCCTGTACTCAGTCGTCCTCTCCATTATATTCCTGTACTCAGTCGTCCTCTCCATTATATTCCTGTACTTAGTCGTCCTCTCCATTATATTCCTGTACTCAGTCGTCCTCTCCATTATATTCCTGTACTCAGTCGTCCTCTCCATTATATTCCTGTACTCAGTCGTCCTCTCCATTATATTCCTGTACTCAGTCGTCCTCTCCATTATATTCCTGTACTCAGTCGTCCTCTCCATTATATTCCTGTACTCAGTCGTCCTCTCCATTATATTCCTGTACTCAGTCGTCCTCTCCACTATATTCCTGTACTCAGTCGTCCTCTCTATGCTCGTACATGCCCAGCTTGTCGGCTTAGAGCTTGGAAATGCAAAATAGTAAAAATCTACAATTTACAGATTTGCAATCAGTATTGTTTATCCGATTTACAGATGACTTTAGTTTAGGGGTTGGAGGTGACAGAATCCCTTTAAATGTTTTGTAAAATTAGATTGACACTAATGGAGATAAAAGGAGTCATAGTGGTTATAAGATTGGGAAATAAAGCAGCGCGGGCAGGTACAATGTATGCAGAATATAGAATAATAGAATACAGGTAGGTCTTACAGCCGACATGCGGTGAATAAATAAGATTTTTGTGAACAATAAATCAATCCTATATATATATATAAAGCAAATATATAATAATCGTTTATGTTGCGCTACAATACGATCCCGATGCCGTTAATAACTTTATTCAGTACTCAGTAAATACAAATCCTTCAAGCTAATCAATCACTGCTATTAAGATCAATTTAGTGTCCAAAGTCAAGTAAAACCTCTCAAGACGCCCAATTAAGCCTAAACCACCAATAATGGCCCAGTCGGTCTACTCACCACGAGAAGCATGTTTAATCAGGACGCTTCTCCTAAACCTCACAAGTGGTAATATGTGCCGTAGACCCAGCCAGAGGGATTCTATAGAGAGCGGCTCAGAGCAATCTCTCTAATAGTGTGCGCAACAGCTGTCACAGATCATGTAGCGCCTGTGGAGTCCTCACCCCTTTGGTGTTGATAGACAGTCCTAATTTGATTACTTTCTTCCCTTAAACTTGATTTGGAATGACTCCTCAAGGATGACAGCAACACAACAAGGAAGGATCAGCCGGCACATCCTTTAACTCCCAGTTGGGAAATTGTTATTGTCCCTGCTGTCAGCCCAGCAGGATGGGATTTGGCCGTAACAAAAGGATTCTACAAAGCACAATGCTCTGTCTCCCGGAGGAGATACACAAATCCCCCGAACAGATCAACACAACTCGCCCAACTCCTTCCACTTCTTATAGGAATTCTCATTGTCCCATTATAGGAGACACAGAAGATTTTAGATACAATTCTACCGGTATTTTATTGTAACATTGTAAGTTTTTAATTTTATGTTAGAATATTCCCAAATAATAAGTGAATGCATCTATCAATAGAACTATGGCAAAAAAGAAGACATTGATCTGTAACAGGGGCAGGGAACGTTGGCTATGACTGTCCAAGCATGATGGGAGTTGTAGTTTTACAATAGCTGGAGGGCTGAGGTTCCCCGGCCCTGATCTAAAAGATGGGAATAGTGTTAATGTACAACAATGTGGTCATCCAGTAATAATAATGAGACTATGCCCAACCATCTGCAGTATCTTATTATGAAATACAGAGCAAAATATTGCAGAAATGATGTCACTCATAGAGTATCTGTGTAGATGTGGGCAAAATGACGTAACTAGAGGAGACGCTTTATACATGAATAACTTCTTACCTCCATCCATAACCTCATTGATTACTTTACTTACAATATTACATGGATTCTAATGGAGCAGCATGATAGAGGGGCAGGGGTTTTCTCTTACTGGGGGCGGGCCGGCACGGCTAAAGAGCTCCACCCCTGGCCAAAGCCCGGAAATATAAGGCGCCATACGCAGGAACCAGGCCATGGTTTAAAAAAAGTTTGCGGCACTGGCACTATTCTATTCATGTGCATATCTTAAAGTGAATGTACTGCTGGCACATTCACTTTAAGGAGACCCAGTTGCTGGTCTTACAGGCAATGGTCACAGGAAAGAAGTCTGCAAATCTCTCTTCTGGAACAAAATTGAACCAGAGTATTTTTTTAGGCCTGTGTACTTTTTTCTATCATTTCTTCTATTAGATTTGTCTAACCTGCTGATAGCCCCCTGATGCGTACGGGGCACCAAGGAGGAGGGTATGTCTCTTACCTTCCTCCTCTGCGCTGTTCCCACGCAGTTAGTAGTTGAATCCGCGGCCCAGAGCACTGCCTGCCCCATCATGATGATCCATTGATTATCATTAGAAGGAGAGGGCCAGATTGGTGGGCTGGGGACGGGCAGTGCTCTGGGCTGTGGATTCTACTGCTAACTGCACGGGAACAGCGCCGAGGAGGAAGGTAAGAGACATACTATCCTCCTCGCATGGGGGCTATCAGCACATTAGGGGACTATCACCAGATTAGATTCGTCTTTCCCCTTTAAGTGCATAAATAGTACTCAAGGATGCAGTCTATGTAAAGCCTTTACAGGGAGAGAGTCCTTTGACGCAGATATTGTTGCTTTTGTGGTTCAGGGAAGAAAAAGAGTGCTGCACCTCACACCTATGGCTGATACTAGTACCTCTCGGCTGCATAAAAAACATCAGAATTCTGTATGTGAATTGATCAAGCCACACTGCCCCATGTACCTCGTGCAGGTATCTGATACACATGGGTCCCTACACTAAGTCCACACTGTGCCGGTCAGTGACCACCACCCCCGCAGGCGTGCACAGTCAGGGAAGGGAGGCCATGGAACGGCCCTGTAACCCCCATGCCACAGGACCAGTCCCAAAAATGCCACACCAAAACCCAGCCAGCACCACCGGCGGAGGAAGCTGCCCCCAAACAGCACAAGTCTGGATAAGGTATTGCACTCACTATAGCTATCAAAGATAGAATGGGACAGACAGGAGGGATTAAAACCATGAGCACTCAGGTGTCTCCTGCTAATTGCGGTCATGTGGGTCTCATCAGGAGGAGTGCAAAACACGGAGAAAAGAGAGAAACAAAATACGGTTCAGGGAAGAAAAAGAGTGCTGCACCTCACACCTATGGCTGATACTAGTACCTCTCGGCTGCATAAAAAACATCAGAATTCTGTATGTGAATTGATCAAGCCACACTGCCCCATGTACCTCGTGCAGGTATCTGATACACATGGGTCCCTACACTAAGTCCACACTGTGCCGGTTAGTGACCACCACCCCCGCAGGCGTGCACAGTCAGGGAAGGGAGGCCATGGAACGGCCCTGTAACCCCCATGCCACAGGACCAGTCCCAAAAATGCCACACCAAAACCCAGCCAGCACCACCGGCGGAGGAAGCTGCCCCCAAACAGCACAAGTCTGGATAAGGTATTGCACTCACCATAGCTATCAAAGATAGAATGGGACAGACAGGAGGGATTAAAACCATGAGCACTCAGGTGTCTCCTGCTAATTGCGGTCATGTGGGTCTCATCAGGAGGAGTGCAAAACACGGAGAAAAGAGAGAAACAAAATACGGTTCAGGGAAGAAAAAGAGTGCTGCACCTCACACCTATGGCTGATACTAGTACCTCTCGGCTGCATAAAAAACATCAGAATTCTGTATGTGAATTGATCAAGCCACACTGCCCCATGTACCTCGTGCAGGTATCTGATACACATGGGTCCCTACACTAAGTCCACACTGTGCCGGTCAGTGACCACCACCCCCGCAGGCGTGCACAGTCAGGGAAGGGAGGCCATGGAACGGCCCTGTAACCCCCATGCCACAGGACCAGTCCCAAAAATGCCACACCAAAACCCAGCCAGCACCACCGGCGGAGGAAGCTGCCCCCAAACAGCACAAGTCTGGATAAGGTATTGCACTCACCATAGCTATCAAAGATAGAATGGGACAGACAGGAGGGATTAAAACCATGAGCACTCAGGTGTCTCCTGCTAATTGCGGTCATGTGGGTCTCATCAGGAGGAGTGCAAAACACGGAGAAAAGAGAGAAACAAAATACGGTTCAGGGAAGAAAAAGAGTGCTGCACCTCACACCTATGGCTGATACTAGTACCTCTCGGCTGCATAAAAAACATCAGAATTCTGTATGTGAATTGATCAAGCCACACTGCCCCATGTACCTCGTGCAGGTATCTGATACACATGGGTCCCTACACTAAGTCCACACTGTGCCGGTCAGTGACCACCACCCCCGCAGGCGTGCACAGTCAGGGAAGGGAGGCCATGGAACGGCCCTGTAACCCCCATGCCACAGGACCAGTCCCAAAAATGCCACACCAAAACCCAGCCAGCACCACCGGCGGAGGAAGCTGCCCCCAAACAGCACAAGTCTGGATAAGGTATTGCACTCACCATAGCTATCAAAGATAGAATGGGACAGACAGGAGGGATTAAAACCATGAGCACTCAGGTGTCTCCTGCTAATTGCGGTCATGTGGGTCTCATCAGGAGGAGTGCAAAACACGGAGAAAAGAGAGAAACAAAATACGGTTCAGGGAAGAAAAAGAGTGCTGCACCTCACACCTATGGCTGATACTAGTACCTCTCGGCTGCATAAAAAACATCAGAATTCTGTATGTGAATTGATCAAGCCACACTGCCCCATGTACCTCGTGCAGGTATCTGATACACATGGGTCCCTACACTAAGTCCACACTGTGCCGGTCAGTGACCACCACCCCCGCAGGCGTGCACAGTCAGGGAAGGGAGGCCATGGAACGGCCCTGTAACCCCCATGCCACAGGACCAGTCCCAAAAATGCCACACCAAAACCCAGCCAGCACCACCGGCGGAGGAAGCTGCCCCCAAACAGCACAAGTCTGGATAAGGTATTGCACTCACCATAGCTATCAAAGATAGAATGGGACAGACAGGAGGGATTAAAACCATGAGCACTCAGGTGTCTCCTGCTAATTGCGGTCATGTGGGTCTCATCAGGAGGAGTGCAAAACACGGAGAAAAGAGAGAAACAAAATACGGTTCAGGGAAGAAAAAGAGTGCTGCACCTCACACCTATGGCTGATACTAGTACCTCTCGGCTGCATAAAAAACATCAGAATTCTGTATGTGAATTGATCAAGCCACACTGCCCCATGTACCTCGTGCAGGTATCTGATACACATGGGTCCCTACACTAAGTCCACACTGTGCCGGTCAGTGACCACCACCCCCGCAGGCGTGCACAGTCAGGGAAGGGAGGCCATGGAACGGCCCTGTAACCCCCATGCCACAGGACCAGTCCCAAAAATGCCACACCAAAACCCAGCCAGCACCACCGGCGGAGGAAGCTGCCCCCAAACAGCACAAGTCTGGATAAGGTATTGCACTCACCATAGCTATCAAAGATAGAATGGGACAGACAGGAGGGATTAAAACCATGAGCACTCAGGTGTCTCCTGCTAATTGCGGTCATGTGGGTCTCATCAGGAGGAGTGCAAAACACGGAGAAAAGAGAGAAACAAAATACGGTTCAGGGAAGAAAAAGAGTGCTGCACCTCACACCTATGGCTGATACTTTTTTTTCCCATTCTGTTTGCTGCAGCTATGGTGAGTGTAATTCCTTATCCAGACTTGTGCTGCTTGGGGGCGACCTTCTCCGCCGGCGGTGCTGGCCGGGTTTTGGTGTGGTGTTTTTGGGTCTGGTCCTGTGGCATGGGGGTCGCAGGGCCGTCCCTTGGCCCCCGTTCCCTGACTGTGCACGCCTGCGGGGTTGGTGGCCACTGACTGGCACGGTGTGGACTTAGTGTAGGGACCCATGTGTATCAGATACCGGCACGAGGTACATGGGGCAGTATGGCTTGATCAATTCATACACAAAATTCTGATGTGTTTTTTATTTAGCCTAGCGGCACTAGTATCAGCCATAGGTGTGAGGTGCAGCACTCTGTTTCTTCCCTGAACCGCATTTTGTTTCTCTCTTTTCTCCGTGTTTTGCACTCCTCCTGGTGAGACCCACATGACCGCAATTAGCAGGAGACACCTGAGTGCACATGGTTTTAATCCCTCCTGTTTTTTCCCATTCTGTTTGCTGCAGCTATGGTGAGTGTAATTCCTTATCCAGACTTGTGCTGCTTGGGGGCGACCTTCTCCGCCGGCGGTGCTGGCCGGGTTTTGGTGTGGTGTTTTTGGGTCTGGTCCTGTGGCATGGGGGTCGCAGGGCCGTCCCTTGGCCCCCGTTCCCTGACTGTGCACGCCTGCGGGGTTGGTGGCCACTGACTGGCACGGTGTGGACTTAGTGTAGGGACCCATGTGTATCAGATACCGGCACGAGGTACATGGGGCAGTATGGCTTGATCAATTCATACACAAAATTCTGATGTGTTTTTTATTTAGCCTAGCGGCACTAGTATCAGCCATAGGTGTGAGGTGCAGCACTCTGTTTCTTCCCTGAACCGCATTTTGTTTCTCTCTTTTCTCCGTGTTTTGCACTCCTCCTGGTGAGACTCACATGACCGCAATTAGCAGGAGACACCTGAGTGCACATGGTTTTAATCCCTCCTGTTTTTTCCCATTCTGTTTGCTGCAGCTATGGTGAGTGTAATTCCTTATCCAGACTTGTGCTGCTTGGGGGCGACCTTCTCCGCCGGCGGTGCTGGCCGGGTTTTGGTGTGGTGTTTTTGGGTCTGGTCCTGTGGCATGGGGGTCGCAGGGCCGTCCCTTGGCCCCCGTTCCCTGACTGTGCACGCCTGCGGGGTTGGTGGCCACTGACTGGCACGGTGTGGACTTAGTGTAGGGACCCATGTGTATCAGATACCGGCACGAGGTACATGGGGCAGTATGGCTTGATCAATTCATACACAAAATTCTGATGTGTTTTTTATTTAGCCTAGCGGCACTAGTATCAGCCATAGGTGTGAGGTGCAGCACTCTGTTTCTTCCCTGAACCGCATTTTGTTTCTCTCTTTTCTCCGTGTTTTGCACTCCTCCTGGTGAGACCCACATGACCGCAATTAGCAGGAGACACCTGAGTGCACATGGTTTTAATCCCTCCTGTTTTTTCCCATTCTGTTTGCTGCAGCTATGGTGAGTGTAATTCCTTATCCAGACTTGTGCTGCTTGGGGGCGACCTTCTCCGCCGGCGGTGCTGGCCGGGTTTTGGTGTGGTGTTTTTGGGTCTGGTCCTGTGGCATGGGGGTCGCAGGGCCGTCCCTTGGCCCCCGTTCCCTGACTGTGCACGCCTGCGGGGTTGGTGGCCACTGACTGGCACGGTGTGGACTTAGTGTAGGGACCCATGTGTATCAGATACCGGCACGAGGTACATGGGGCAGTATGGCTTGATCAATTCATACACAAAATTCTGATGTGTTTTTTATTTAGCCTAGCGGCACTAGTATCAGCCATAGGTGTGAGGTGCAGCACTCTGTTTCTTCCCTGAACCGCATTTTGTTTCTCTCTTTTCTCCGTGTTTTGCACTCCTCCTGGTGAGACCCACATGACCGCAATTAGCAGGAGACACCTGAGTGCACATGGTTTTAATCCCTCCTGTTTTTTCCCATTCTGTTTGCTGCAGCTATGGTGAGTGTAATTCCTTATCCAGACTTGTGCTGCTTGGGGGCGACCTTCTCCGCCGGCGGTGCTGGCCGGGTTTTGGTGTGGTGTTTTTGGGTCTGGTCCTGTGGCATGGGGGTCGCAGGGCCGTCCCTTGGCCCCCGTTCCCTGACTGTGCACGCCTGCGGGGTTGGTGGCCACTGACTGGCACGGTGTGGACTTAGTGTAGGGACCCATGTGTATCAGATACCGGCACGAGGTACATGGGGCAGTATGGCTTGATCAATTCATACACAAAATTCTGATGTGTTTTTTATTTAGCCTAGCGGCACTAGTATCAGCCATAGGTGTGAGGTGCAGCACTCTGTTTCTTCCCTGAACCGCATTTTGTTTCTCTCTTTTCTCCGTGTTTTGCACTCCTCCTGGTGAGACCCACATGACCGCAATTAGCAGGAGACACCTGAGTGCACATGGTTTTAATCCCTCCTGTTTTTTCCCATTCTGTTTGCTGCAGCTATGGTGAGTGTAATTCCTTATCCAGACTTGTGCTGCTTGGGGGCGACCTTCTCCGCCGGCGGTGCTGGCCGGGTTTTGGTGTGGTGTTTTTGGGTCTGGTCCTGTGGCATGGGGGTCGCAGGGCCGTCCCTTGGCCCCCGTTCCCTGACTGTGCACGCCTGCGGGGTTGGTGGCCACTGACTGGCACGGTGTGGACTTAGTGTAGGGACCCATGTGTATCAGATACCGGCACGAGGTACATGGGGCAGTATGGCTTGATCAATTCATACACAAAATTCTGATGTGTTTTTTATTTAGCCTAGCGGCACTAGTATCAGCCATAGGTGTGAGGTGCAGCACTCTGTTTCTTCCCTGAACCGCATATTGTTGCTTTTGTTCCTCTTCCTTGAAGGAATCCAGTATAGAAACCAAGAGGCAAAGCTACATGGGAAAGAACTATGAAGATCAGCTTTAGTCTGTCTAGCGGCACCTGTTGACTATTTATATGGGTCAAAAACTGAAGCCCATCTGTAGGCAGCTTTTTATTAGTATTTTCTCCTTGTTAGTACAATGCAGGGCACTGGCTGACCGGCTGATTGACTGACTGGCTGACCGGCTGACGTACCTTCGGTTCAGCTCTGTTTGTGATCAATGGCAATTGCTGGAGATGATGGTTTTAAGAGACCACAGGCCTAACATTGGTTATCCTGTGTAAATCCAAGTCAGGGAATGAAAATAATAATTCAAGCGTTAAAATTAAAATAAATGCCCCCTTGTAAGATAAACGCAATTAAATAAAGTTTAATAACATTACTGGAAAAGGCTGAATTACAGAAAGAATTAACAATATTGTTCGGTCGAAATATCCTTATTAAATAATTGATAATAAATTAACATAAAATATACATATTAGGTGTCCCTTTAATTCCTACAAGCCATAGAGTAAATTAAATCCCGGCTATTCAGAGAATTATCTACATTAAAAAAAATAAAAAAAACTGGAATAATACAATTACTTGTACTTAAAATATTATTACTGAATTTATCCAGGGCTCGAGACACTGGTATACAACACTGGTATATCGCAAGAAAATATAAACTGGCCCTTTAAACTTAGTTTAAGAAACCTATTTTAGTTAACCCCTTCATGTCAGCAAGCTGTATATATATGTTCCTGCAGTGAAAGGGCCTTTAATTTGAGCGGACCCACACACATCAGTGTCCCCGGAGCTGGGGGTACTGACAGGCAGCCACGGTCACGTAGTATTAACTCATTAAACGCCACAATGCATAGCAATCGCTGTATTTAAGGAAGTCAGTGACTGGATAAGCACCTGTCTGCACATGGCTGCAGGTCCCGATCACTTACACTGACAGGCGGGGGTAAAACACTTCCTTGCGTCCTGTCGGATCGGCGTTCTATAGATAGTGTCTGCTCTCAGGCAGACTCTATGCGCGATAGTACTGATGAGTGCTATGCAATGCCACAGCATAGATCAGTATATGCAATCTGACCATTGCATATATAGGCCCCCTAAGGGGACTTACAAAATGTGTTAAGAAAAAAAAAAGTTTTAAAACATATTTTGAAAAAAATATATATGCCCAAATAAACATTTAAATTACCCCTTTCCCATTATACAAATAAAAATATAAAATATACAAAAATAAACATATTACATGTCATAGCCTGCAGAATGGTCCAATCTAAAATATAACAATATTGTTCCCGCACGGTGAACGGTGTAAACAAAAAGAGAAGAAAAAAAACACACACCAGGATTGCTATATTTTTTTTAATTATAGAATCAGAAAAAAAATTATAAAAAGCAATCAAAATTTTTCTTTTACACCAATAGGATAACAATAAAAACTAGAGATCATGGTTAAAAAAAATGACACCCCAACCGGCCCTGTAGGTGGGAAAGTAAAAGCGTTACGGCTCATAGAAGGCGGGGAGGAACATTGCATTAATTTGACCCTGGCATCAATGGCCTTTGGCATGAAGGGGTTAATAAACCCTCACGTAACCAATGTGGAAAAAAACAAGGAAGCAGGAGGTGATTAAGTAATCAGCAATTACTCGTAGCCGTGCCCATTCATTCCAGCAGCTGATGGGTGTCCCACCACGAGTTCAAGGTAAACTATAACTTGTCCTAAGAAATAAGAGCTTCTGCACATGAGCAGATTTGTCTTTATACGACAGATCCGAACATTATAAATATGGCTTCATGCACCATAGGATACTTTATAAAACAATACCCGAATCTTTCCGAAACTCTCTGGTCGTGGTTACAAATCTCTCCTCTTGGGACACAGTCCTCGTGTGGAAGAGTTCTTTGTCCTTTTCTCCTTTGAATAGATGTAACGTACAGCGAGTGCGGATGTTTATAAAACACTTTAATCCCTTCCTCAAATATCTGGAGAAATGGCTTTCTGAAGAATTACCTTCGCGTAGTGGAGCCTACTTTTAATAGCGAAGTTCAAACAAAAGGCAAAGTGGCAACAAAAGACAAAGTAAATGAGAAGAACAATTTTTGGATGCGTGACTACGTAGGATTGTTCCCAATTCTCAATTAACCCCTAATAGAGAAAGCCGAGGGGACCTTAGAAAAGTGTCGGGTCGGCAATTTCTCCGCATTTGATTCCTGCCTAATCGATCTGTTCTGAGTCTTTCTTAGATGTGCTACAAATTTTATCACCATCTTTGAGAATACCTTCAGGTCCAAAGATATTCTAAAGCAGATATGTCATACTCTCGGGCCCCTGGGACAAATTTGTGGCCCCTAGTGCCATTATTTTAATTGATTTCCTAGAGCTGGCCTGTCGATAGGACAGCGCAGCTAATTATAATATGGATGGTGCGGATGGCCGCCTGGACTGCCCATATTATAATCTGCAGGCGGCACATGGGATGATGACATCACGCTGCCTGTGCCAGGACACAGCGCCATCTTCTATTACAACCATCTTCTAAACCACATGTCGAATGCTGCCTGTGGCCTAGAAATGAGTTGTAATAGAAGGCGACGCCGTGTCCTGGCACAGGCAGCGTGATGACATAATCTCACATGCCGCCTGCAGGTGGAGGAGCTACAGCGTGGGAGCCGGAAAAGGTAAGTCCAACCCATTCACCTAGAGGGGAGAAGGAAAGTACCATGTGGGCCACTAATGGGGGGTAGTTACTTTATGGGGCACTATTGAGGTAATTAACAGCTCTATGGGGCACTATTAAGGGGGGCTGATTACTATTTGGGACACTAATATGGCATTACCTACAGTGTGGGGGAAAATGGAGTAATTACTGTGTGGGGCAACTACCTTATAGGGCAATATTAGGGGTTACTATTAAGGGAGCTAGTACAGAAGGGGGCATTTATACTATGAGCACTATGCATAGGGAGCGTGTATAGAGGTGGGTAGGAGATGTTATAAAAGTGCGGCACCTAAGGTAAACAAAAGATATGACATGGAGGGGCACGTTCTGTGGACGGCCTGGGGCCCATGGTACAGTTAATCTGCCACTGGCTTCCATGTCTATGTCATATGTACTGCCCGTGATCCTGCATTCTTCCTGCCATAGAGAAGCCAGCATACTAGGCCACAGCCCTGCCACGTTGGCCCGCGACTTTGTCCAATTTTTTATTTCGGCCCATTTTCTATGAGTTTGACAATTCTGCTCTAAAGGGACGGCATGAAAACTGAAAATGGGAAACCTCCCCCCCCCCACTTCTATGGGGAACCTGGGGTGTCTCTGGTGCTAATGATTTATGGGAATGTGATAGTAACCGTCCTTTTTCTATGGAACAAATTTTTAAACAACTTTTTTTGGAATGGGGAACAATCGTTTTTTTCTCACACTGTTGTGAATCCCTTCTGCAGGTTATCCAGGGATTAAAACGATTCAGGTTTATTATTGTTTTAGACCCATTTGGTGTCTTCACAAATAATAACTTGATGTAATGACCCTGACCCTCCGGCCCCTGAGAACCAGGACCAATTGCCTCTCTCTGGCACTGCCATTTATGTACCTGTGGGGATTATAAGTAGGGATGAGGATGATGTTCCTACCTTTACCCTCTTCCCGGTGGCTCCGACCATCTGACTCTCCCTTGCCCTTTGTATTCCCCTGCGGAGGAGGGGTAACTACATAACTGGGGACTTTATTAGTTTTTCCACAAATTTTATAACATGACATAACATATCAGGCCCGAGAAATGGGTAAGAAGCAACCGGCCTGGTAAGACATCATAAACATAACTGGGGATTTTGGGAAGCTTCTCATGTGGAAACTCCTTCTTATCTGCCACAATCTTAATTTTGTCCCCCTAAGAACCAAACGTGTGTAACTCACTTTTAGTTCTTCGCAGGATATTTTTTTTACTAAGATTATCTCCTGACCAGAGCTTCATCCATATAACCCTCCCAGATAGTAAGGACACCACCTCTGGCCCCAAAATGTTTTGTTTTTTTTCTCTCCAGCTGAGGCCATTCCAGGAAGATGTTATCACTAGTGGAGACCTTATGTACTGATGGAATCCCTAACCTGTTAGTTTTAATTACAAGTTGTCTCAATCTTTCTTCAGTAGCCCCTCAGCTTTTCAGTCCATTAAATCGTGGACCTAAGAATAATATTCTCATCCTAGAAGTGCTCTACCTAGTCGGCCCTATTAGTATTTCCCTTCTTATTATCTTAGGATGGATATATGTATATACTAGGCAGATATATATATGTATATACCAGGCAGATAGATATATGTATATACCAGGCAGATAGATATATGTATATACCAGGCAGATAGATATATATGTGTATACCAGGCAGATAGATATATGTATACACCAGGCAGATAGATATATGTATACACCAGGCAGATAGATATATGTATACACCAGGCAGATAGATATATGTATACACCAGGCAGATGGATATATGTATATACCAGGCAGATAGATATATGTGTATACCAGGCAGATAGATATATGTATACACCAGGCAGATATATGTATATACCAGGCAGATAGATATATGTATATACCAGGCAGATAGATATATGTATACACCAGGCAGATAGATATATGTATACACCAGGCAGATGGATATATGTATATACCAGGCAGATAGATATATGTGTATACCAGGCAGATAGATATATGTGTATACCAGGCAGATAGATATATGTATATACCAGGCAGATAGATATATGTATATACCAGGCAGATAGATATATGTGTATACCAGGCAGATAGATATATGTGTATACCAGGCAGATAGATATATGTATATACCAGGCAGATAGATATATGTATATACCAGGCAGATAGATATATGTATATACCAGGCAGATAGATATATGTATATACCAGGCAGATAGATATATGTATACACCAGGCAGATAGATATATGTATATACCAGGCAGATAGATATATGTATACACCAGGCAGATAGATATATGTATATACCAGGCAGATATATATATATATATACCAGGCAGATAGATATATGTATATACCAGGCAGATATATATATGTATATACCAGGCAGATAGATATATGTATATACCAGGCAGATAGATATATGTATACACCAGGCAGATAGATATATGTATACACCAGGCAGATAGATATATGTATATACCAGGCAGATAGATATATGTATACACCAGGGAGATAGATATATGTATATACCAGGCAGATATATATATGTATATACCAGGCAGATAGATATATGTATATACCAGGCAGATATATATATGTATATACCAGGCAGATAGATATATATATATACCAGGCAGATAGATATATGTATACACCAGGCAGATAGATATATGTATACACCAGGCAGATAGATATATGTATACACCAGGCAGATAGATAGATGTATATACCAGGCAGATAGATATATAAAGGTTTCCATCATGTCTCTCCTTTCCGTTCTTCCTCCTGTAACATATATAAAGGTTTCCATCATGTCCTCCCTTTCCCTTCTTCCTCCTGTAACATATATAAAGGTTTCCATCATGTCCTCCCTTTCCCTTCTTCCTCCTGTAACATATATAAAGGTTTCCATCATGTTCTCCCTTTCCCTTCTTCCTCCTGTAACATATATAAAGGTTTCCATCATGTCCCCCCCCCTTTCCCTTCTTCCTCCTGTAACATATATAAAGGTTTCCATCATGTCCTCCCTTTCCCTTCTTCCTCCTGTAACATATATAAAGGTTTCCATCATGTCCTCCCTTTCCCTTCTTCCTCCTGTAACATATATAAAGGTTTCCATCATGTCCTCCCTTTCCCTTCTTCCTCCTGTAACATATATAAAGGTTTCCATCATGTCCTCCCTTTCCCTTCTTCCTCCTGTAACATATATAAAGGTTTCCATCATGTCCTCCTTTCCCTTCTTCCTCCTGTAACATATATAAAGGTTTCCATCATGTCCTCCCTTTCCCTTCTTCCTCCTGTAACATATATAAAGGTTTCCATCATGTCCTCCTTTCCCTTCTTCCTCCTGTAACATATATAAAGGTTTCCATCATGTCCTCCCTTTCCCTTCTTCCTCCTGTAACATATATAAAGGTTTCCATCATGTCCTCCCTTTCCCTTCTTCCTCCTGTAACATATATAAAGGTTTCCATCATGTCCTCCCTTTCCCTTCTTCCTCCTGTAACATATATAAAGGTTTCTATCATGTCATCCCTTTCCCTTCTTCCTCCTGTAACACATATAAAGGTTTCCATCATGTCCCCCCTTTCCCTTCTTCCTCCTCCTGTAACATATATAAAGGTTTCCATCATGTCCCCTTTTCCCTTCTTCCTCCTGTAACATATATAAAGGTTCCCATCATGTCCTTTCCCTTCTTCCTCCTGTATAAAGTTTTCCATCATGTCCTTCCTTTCCCTTCTTCCTCCTGTAACATATATAAAGGTTTCCATCATGTCCTCCCTTTCCCTTCTTCCCTCCACTATACAGAATCAAATCCTTAAGTCTTTTCTGATATGGTTTTTACCTGACACCCTCCACCGTTTTTTGTAGCCGTCTTTGGACCCGTAGTATGTTATCAGTATTTTTATGTAGGTGACGTCTCCAGAGCTGGACACAGTATCCAGATGTGATGTCACTAGAGCTGTATACAGCGGGATCACAATCTCCCTCTTCCTACTGGTCTTACCACACAAGCTATACAGCCCAGCATATCATTATATATATATATATATATATATATATATATATATATATAGCCCAGCATATCATTATATATATATACAGGTATATATATATATATATATATATATATATGTGTATATAATGAAAGAAAAAATACTGTCAGATCATCACTGTATAATGTAAACCATGGAACAGTATAAACGACGATGCCTATAGAGGGATAATTTAAGTAAGACGAGATTTTTGAACAGCAGTCATGTGACCAGGAACGTTCCAGAGAACAATGCGTCTGATTATGGAAGTTATCTGACTGTGTAATTCCTGTGTTTTTCTCATTAACAGTTTTGTGCTGCAATGTAAAACAATGTAAATCTGAATTGGTTTTATAGAAACGCTCACGGTTGAGCACGTCTTATGTCTAATGATTGAGATTATAGAAACAGCAGCGCTGCTCCGGTGAATTCCCCATCATACTCTATGACAGCACTAGTCCGCAGAAAGGAATTTAAAAGCTTATGTGAAAATTAGCAATTGCCGGATAATCAGATTTTCTGGATTACAGGACGGTCATTAACATAATAGCGAAAGGAAAAAAAATATATATCTAAAGACAAGGCAGCATGATTCTAGAGCAGGATAAGCTTCATGGCTATATTGATTCCTTCTCTGTCCACTTTCTAATACTGATCCTCCCTCAGATCTCCATTATGGTGGTCAGGCAGTTTCAAAGACTATACCCTATACGGTTAATGGGGTACTCCACAGAAAATCTTTTTCTGTCAAATCACCTGGTTTCAAAAAGTTATACAGATTTGTTCTTCTAATTAAAAATCTCCAGTCTTCCAGTACTTATCAGCTGCTGTATGTCCTGCAGGAAGTGGTGTATTCTCTCCAGTCTGACACTGCTCTCTGCTGCCACCTCTGTCCATGTCAGGAACTGTCCAGAGCAGCAGCAAATTCCCATAGAAAACCTCTCCTGCTCTTCCTGACATGGACAGAGGTGGCAGCAGAGAGCTCTGTGTCAGACTGAAAAGAATACACCACTTCCTGCAGGACATACAGCAGCTGATAAGTACTGGAAGACTGGAGATTTTTAAACAAAAGTAAATTACAAACCTATATAACTTTTTGAAACCAGTTGATTTTAAAGATGTACCACCAGGTCCACGAATAGAACGGCACCGTCACGGGAAAGCCGATGCCGCGGTCCGTTTTTTGAACCGTGGCTTGATTCCCGTGTATGGCGCTGTTATATCCACGGGCACCGGTCCTGGGCTGAAGCACAGGAGGCGGACCAGCCCGCCCTAGTGGGCGGAATCCCCCGCCCCTCTATGACGCAGCTCCATTGATTCTAATGAAGCCGCATCATAGAGGGGAGGGAATTCCCTCCTACTGGGGGGGTGGGGTGGGGGCTTCCTGTGTTTCAGCCCCGGCCCAGTGCCCTTGGATAGAATGGCACCGTACACGGGAATCAAGCCACGGTTCAAAAAACATACCGGGGCATCGGCTTCCCTGTGACGGCGCCATTCTATCCGTGGGTCAGATTAAAGAGGATGTACCTGATGCCTAAGTGATTTACAGCCATTATGTTGCCCCCACCAGTGTCAAAGGGCTGCATTATGAGGATTTTATCTCTTCCGCCATTATGAATCAAAGTAGACCAGTTCTACTTTCTGTAATGTTATGTGCTGTCAGTCACTAACCCATTACTCATTTTCCAGAACTGATGTTACAGTCAATTTGCTGGGTACTTAGTGGACCAAATGATATACGCTCACCGGCCACTTTATTAGGTACACCATGCTAGTAACTGGTTGGACCCCCTTTTGCCCTCAGAACTGCCCCAATTCTTGGTGGCATAGATACAACAAGGTGCTGGAAGCTTCCTCAGAGATTTTGGTCCATATTGACATGATGGCATCACACAGTTGCCGCAGATTTGTCGGCTGCACATCCATGATGCCAATCTCCCGTTCCACCACATCCCAAAGATGCTCTATTGGATTGAGATCTGGTGACTGTGGAGGCCATTGGAGTACAGTGACCTCATTGTCATGTACAAGAAACCAGTCTGGGATGATTCTAGCTTTATGACATGGCGCATTATCCTGCTGAAAGTAGCCATCAGTTGTTGGGTCCATTGTGGTCATAAAGGGATGGACATGGTCAGCAACAATACTCAGGTAGGCTGTGGCGTTGCAACGATGCTCAATTGGTACCAAGGGGCCCAAAGAGTGCCAAGAAAATATTCCCCACACCATGACACCACCACCACCAGCCTGAACCGTTGATACAAGGCAGGATGGATCCATGCTTTCATGTTGTTGACGCCAAATTCTGACCCTACCATCCGAATGTCGCAGCAGAAATCGAGACTCATCAGACCAGGCAACGTTTTTCTAATCTTCTACTGTCCAATTTCGATGAGCTTGTGCAAATTGTAGCCTCAGTTTCCTGTTCTTAGCTGAGCGGAGTGGCCCCCGGTGTGGTCTTCTGCTGTAGCCCATCTGCCTCAGAGTTGGCCGTACTGTGCGTTCAGAGATGCTCTTCTGCCTACCTTGGGTGTAACGGTTGGCTATTTGAGTCACTGTTGCCTTTCTATCAGCTCGAACCAGTCTGCCCATTCTCCTCTGACCTCTGGCATCAACAAGGCATTTCCGCCCACAGAACTGCCGCTCACTGGATGTTTTTTCTTTTTCGAACCATTCTCTGTAAACCCTAGAGATGGTTGTGCGTGAAAATCCCAGTAGATCAGCAGTTTCTGAAATACTCAGACCAGCCCTTCTGGCACCAACAACCATGCCACGTTCAAAGTCACTCAAATCACCTTTCTTCCCCATACTGATGCTCGGTTTGAACTGCAGGAGATTATCTTGACCATGTTTACATGCCTAAATGCACTGAGTTGCCGCCATGTGATTGGCTGATTAGAAATTAAGTGGTTACGTGCAGTTGGACAGGTGTACCTAATAAAGTGGCCGGTGAGTGTATATCCTTATAAACAGCAGACTTCATGGGCCAGGTAGGGGCATGAGAACACAGAAAGTAGAAAGGAAGAGTAACCTGAGAGCAATATATAGAAGAAACTACACTCACCGGCCACTTTATTAGGTACACCTGTCCAATTGCACGTTACCACTTAATTTCTAATCAGCCAATCACATGGCGGCAACTCAGTGCGTTTAGGCATGTAGACATGGTCAAGACAATCTCCTGCAGTTCAAACCGAGCATCAGTATGGGGAAGAAAGGTGATTTGAGGCCTTTGAACGTGGCATGGTTGTTGGTGCCAGAAGGGCTGGTCTGAGTATTTCAGAAACTGCTGATCTACTGGGATTTTCACGCACAACCATCTCTAGGGTTTACAGAGAATGGTCCGAAAAAGAAAAAACATCCAGTGAGCGGCAGTTCTGTGGGCAGAAATGCCTTGTTGATGCCAGAGGTCAGAGGAGAATGGGCAGACTGGTTCGAGCTGATAGAAAGGCAACAGTGACTCAAATAGCCAACCGTTACAGCCAAGGTAGGCAGAAAAGCATCTCTGAACGCACAGTACCTCGAACTTTGAGGCAGATGGGCTACAGCAGCAGAAGACCACACCGGGTGCCACTCCTTTCAGCTAAGAACAGGAAACTGAGGCTACAATTTGCACAAACTCATCGAAATTGGACGGAAGAAGAAGTAGAAGATTGGAAAAACGTTGCCTGGTCTGATGAGTCTCGATTTCTGCTTGAACATGACAATGAGTTCACTGTACTCCAATGGCCTCCACAGTCACCAAATCTCAATCCAATAGAGAATCTTTGGGATGTGGTGGAACGGGAGATTGGCATCATGGATGTGCAGCCGACAAATCTGCGGCAACTGTGTGATGTCATCATGTCACTATGGACCAAAATCTCTGAGGAAGCTTCCAGCACCTTGTTGAATCTATGCCACGAAGAATTGAGGCAGTTCTGAAGGCAAAAGGGGGTCCGACCCGTTACTAGCATGGTGTACCTAATAAAGTGGCCGGTGAGTGTATGTAAAAGGGAAACCAGGAACAGCAGCTCAGTGCAGTGGGGATACCTAATATTTTATATATAAGATATTAGATTGAAATGATTTATCGTTTTTTTTGTTTTTAAAAGAAAAAATAAAGAATTTATAAATTAAAATAAATACTTGCTTACATAGGATATATAGTACTAATATACAGTATTCTATAAATAAAAACTTCAAGTATTTTTTCTTCACTGCATACAAATGTTTTTGCAATTACTATAAACATACACAATTTCAAAATGACATGAATATTTTATTACACCACAAACAAAAAAAAGAACAAAAAGGTCTCATAACTTGTTTATTTTACAGTGTAATGAACAGCATAAAAAAAACTAATGTTCTATGAGCATAAACTGATTCCCAGATTAAAAAGAAAATTGTTTCTTCCACATTTTAACAATCTCAGACAAACTACTTGCACGTTTATCTTCAAAAATAAGATAAATGGGCTCTCCATACAAAAGTAAATAAAAATGGATGAATTCACATTCTTCTCTTCTGCGTACTTATATACAAGACTGAAAACGAGAAAAAAAAAAATCATGTTAGCAGAAAAATACAAATGTAAAAAACGATGCCAATGACCCGAGTAACAATCTAATTTGTTCTGAAAAAAAAAAAAAAAAAAAAAAAAAGTCTATGGCTTGGCCCACGTGTTTCAGTTTTGGAGCACAATTTTACCCAGGCTAAAAAATCCCAGACGGCAGGGGGAACATAATAAAGAAGTAATACTAACCCGTACACCACTGCTCATGTGCCCCCGACGGACTCCTGCAGCTCCCAGTCCAGTGAGATCAAATCCTGGCCCAGAAATGTCCGCTCAGCCAGTCATTGACTGTGGTGGGACACCGATACAGTAACTAACCGACTGAGGGGGTACTTCCTGCCGGGATGTGACAATGCAAGAAGCCAGAAGAAACCAAACACTGGAGGCCGTCAGAGCTGGCAACACTGTGCTGCAGGGGCACAGGAATGGGTAAGTATGACTTCTTTATTATGTCTCCCCAGCCCCTGCCCACCTGGGATTTTTGGATTTGGCCAGAGCTCTACTTTAAACAGAGGACAAGAATGACACAGTTTCTGGAAAAAGAATACAGCCAAGCTGTTATACCATGCATAACCTGAGGACAGGTGTGGAGCTGTTTGTGGAGAAAAGCAGCCATGTTTTTCCAATCCTGGATAACCTCTGGCTACAACAGGCATTACATAACCAAAAATCATTGTGTGGATCATGCTGCATTGCACCAAAGATTAGTGACTAAAGTTACATTTTAACTGTGGATTTCACCTTTCTCAATGTAAAGCAGTGAAATCAGCTGCAAAGACCCTAAAAGTAACAGAATGCAGTCAGGAACTCTAGCTGCTAAGACAAATATACGATGCAAACGTCTCTCCTGTAACCTCCTCTAGTAATTAAAAAAGGTATTACAGGTACTCCAAACAGGACATGCATTGCAGATATCCCGTACAATGAACACCTGTGGTAGCATTAGGGTACAGCATTCAGATTTTGTGGCCACAAATTCTCTGATGTCGGGATAGTATAAAAATCCACATGAATCACCACTCCAGGATTTAGGTTAGTATTAGTGTGGAGCGGACTTGCTGAATTGTTCCTGAACGCTTGGCGTATGACTCACTGTGGCTGGAATAGTTGTATGCCGCCCTAGGGCTGCCAGGAAAACATGAATACAGCCTTACGCTATGTTCATACATCTGAATGACGACCTTCCAAGAAAAACGGCCATCATTTTGACAGTGTGTGTGAACATACCCTAAGGCTGTATCCATGTTTTCCAGGATTCACTAGGGCAGCATCCAACTTCTCAAACCGTGGAGAGTCAAATGCCAACTGTTCAGGTTCAGAGAATGTACAAGTGTGCTTGGCACTAGTCAGTTTGCGTGATTTTTGACTAAAATTGTTTATTGGGTGAAACTTTAGGGTATAAAAATGTCCTAAAGTATCCAGTTAGGTAAAAATAACTTCAAAGCTTTAATTCCATCATTCTTGGATGCCAGGCCTTGTTTATTATTGATGTCCTCCTTCCAGCATTCGGGCTGCTGACATTCTGGTGTTCATCCTACCATACCCGAAAGCCATCGATTGGACTATTGTATTAAAGGTGCTGTTGGGAACAACTCCTGATACGTCACAGAGACATGAAAAGTTTTGATCGGTTGGGGTCTGAGTGTTCAGGCCCCTACTGCTCAGGAGAACAAGCCGAGAGATAACTGTGCTTCCATGCGTTCTCTCCTGGCTCTGTGTTATGAGACCTGGATGTCGCATAATATAAGTCTATGGGGCTGTCCAAGTCAGACAGACAAAGAGTGGGGAGAGGAACGTCCAGCAGCAGTCGTCTCCCCGCTGGTTCTCCTGACTGGTTGTGGTCTGAACACTCAGAGCCCAACCCATAACAACGTTTGACATGTCTGTGACACGGAAAAATCTGTTTTATAATATATATTTTCTATAATGACAGGTAAACTTTAATCACCATAGCCTGTAATATAGTAAAAAAGGTGTAAGGATGTACAACCAACCTACTTCTAGCTGATGTGTATGGCCAGCTTCACACACCCTACAGGCAAGGGAAATGGTAACGCTGGTTCAGACAACCATACTCCATTTGAAGGTTTTTTTTTTTATCAGTTGTAAAGTATAAATCAGAAGATGACTGAAAAGCTATTAGGACGTTATTTACCGTTATTTCCTCGAATAAAGGCGTCTCCGTATTTATTCTTCAGCTGTCCATTCACATACTCTTCTGTCTGTTCCAAAGCAATGTTCATGTACCCGTCTAGACATGCCAAGACTCCTGGAAACCAGACAGATCATTCTATTAGTATATGTATACAGTACCAGATTACATTTTTATTACAAACTAATATAGAGACAATACAATTCTTTGCATATTAGGGTGTTAGAATGTAGTGTCTAAAAAGAAGTCAAAGGACCGGTACAACCATATCAAATTTTCATTTCATTGATTCCCCACAGGTATCTTTCAGACCTTTAACTATGTAAAATATTAGAAATATCCAACATGGGTAAACAATAAATTCTAACTTCTGTCCTGCGACTTTTTGGAACAGTTAATACCTGACTAGCTTTACCACAGAATTGACAGAATTGCATCCCAAAAACATTACACTGTGCATCCTATATGTTGTTCACAGGGATATCCCACTGATACATAACTTTTGATATGTTGCTGCCCATGGTGAGACTAACAACTCCCTCCATACTTGATATTATCTATTCAGTCTCCTTCACCCAGTTCTTAGCTGCTGCTTTCTGCTGAAGACACAAAATCTGTGTGAGCTTTTCTCCTCTGTCTCCCCCTCCTACCCCCTCCCTTCTGAAACGGCTGATGTAAACAAGTCCCTGGCAGGCTGTATCAGCAACATTGTAGCTTCTTGTAATGCTAGGAGGGTATTCTGAGGTCAAGTTGCTGATGAACTACAATGTTGCAGATAAAGCCTGCCAGGGACTTGTTTACATCAGCCATCTCAGAAGGGAGGAGGGGGAGCAGAAGGCAGCAGCTCAGAACTGGGGGAGTATGGAAGGAATTGTTAGTCTCACCATGGGCAACAACATATCAAAAGTTATGTGTGAGTGGAATAGCCCTTTAATGTCAGTCAAACAGTAAAACCCCTACACCTTTAATTGTGAATATTATTTGAAAAAAAATTAGTGTAAAGGACCACTGAAAAAGTCACCATCATAATCATTAGATAAAGTGTTACCTCTGTAGTCAACTCCAGAGTTCAGCTTCACAACTACTGGTCGGCCAATAATTTGCTTCAAAAAGTCACTCGGGGTTTGTTTCCGTAAACTCATCCTGATATCTGATATAAGGGAAAAAAAAAAAAAAAAAGTCATGAAAATTAACCACAATAAGCAGGCCACTGGATTTGAAAAGAGGAGGAATCTCAGTCTTTCCTTTATGACCTGTTCTGTTTATACTCTGTTCCTGGCTTTGGCTTCAAAAATCTGTCAGATACCTGTGTGTGTAAAAGGACCCTTAAAAGGTTAAAGGGAACCTGTCAACTCCCTTATGGTATATCAGCCCTCCCCTGTACCTTATAGCTGTCTGTGTTTGCTGCACCCTAGTCTGCAGTAAGTAGTCATGTGGTTTCTGCCCTCCTCCCAGCCACCCAGACTTCATCAGCACCCTGAGTACTGGGAACTTCAGCACCCCGGGTTCAATGAATCCTGAGGCAGCTGGACTATGTGCCACTGCGGCTCCATTCCCTTCTTGTGAACACTTTCTGACTTCCTCTCTGGACTGTGACCCTGCAACAGAACACCAACTTTCCCACAATCCCCTTTTTTTGCAGGTCCCATGGAGACCCACTGCCAGGACTTCCTGGAGATTGTAGTTGAATTGAGCATGCCCCCGCCTCCTTCCTTTCTGTCATTCACTGCTCATTATCAGGAAATCGACTCTTTTACATCAGTTGGGCCCTGTGTAACCTATGGAGACAGGAGGGAGATTAGCCAGCAGCAGAGAACAAAGGATTACACAGCAGGAGCTGTGTGACAGCCAGTATTCAGAGGTCAGAGAGGTCAGTGCTGACTTCAGAGGAGTAGCCTGGTGATGTAGCTGTAAATTAACTCTTTGTTGTCCTGTCTTGGTGCCTCATCTCCCTCCACCCCTCCCCTCTCCATAGAGAAAATGAAGATAGAGGGGAGAGCTTCAAACTGCTTTTTCATGATAAAAATGCATTTTTTTGGCTAATAAACCCAATTATAAAGTTTCTTAAAATCGCTGACCCTGATTCCCCGGTTTCCAGATGGTGCCTGGTCAGGGTGATGGGACATTAGGTCTGCAGTGGCCCAACTTTAAAGTGCCACTGTCGTTTCACAAAACTTGAGACAGGTCACAGGGGACACGCGTCACATGCGTCACGGGGGACACGCGTCACGGGGGACACGCGTCACACACGTCACAGGGGACACACGTCACAGGGGACACGCGTCACAGGGGACACGCGTCACAGGGGACATGTCAAAAGTTTTGATCCGTCCGGGTCTGAGTGCTCACACCTGTGTCGATCAGGAGCAGACTGCACTATAAGCGCTGTCCTCTCATGGCTCTGTGTCACGTGATCAGTCAGACTCAATTATAAGTCACGACAGATCACGACAGTGACACTTTAAGGGGGCACCCCGCATATGCCGCAGCTTCTACTAAGTCTCCAGGCACCTGCCCTCTCCGCACTGTTAGTAGCTGCAAAGTCTTAGGCTGCGTTTACACAAACAGATTCTTGAAGTCAAAGCCAGGAAGAGACTATAAACAGGGAACAGGTCATACAGGAAAGACTGAGATTTCTCCTCTTCTCACATCCATTCCTGGCTTTGGCTTCAAGAATCTGTCAGATAAACCTGTGTAACCCCACCACAGGTCTCTTGAATAGGATAAGGCTCTAGTATCTCAGGCCACTTCTAGAAGATTCTGAGCTGAGGTGGATGTGACCCTGGCGGTCACTGCTGCCTGTACTAACCAATGAGAAGACCCCACTAGCTTAGTGTGATGCTCTCCCCTGAGGCCCCGTCACACACCCACTCATGTCCAGAATAAGGAGCCATTCCTTTCTATGGCCCCATACCATATAGATGACGTCCTGCCTGTTACCATGACGTCATCAGTGATGTCACCTGATTATAGGAGAACATACAGTAATATAGCGCACAGATTATGATATCACCAGCAGGGGGCGCACAAACACTGAGGTCCATGCGCTGCACAATGTATCAGCCCGGACACCTCACAGGCTTTACTGCTATAGAGAACCCCCGCGGGATGGAGACGCTCCACACACAGGAGCTCTGTCTGTCACACACCCGATAGGAACCAAATACGTGTCCGTACACTATACACACCGCTCCTCCACACACGCTGTTACCAGGACACTCGAGTTCCGATGCCGCCTGAAAAAAAAAGCGCCGTCCCTCCTCACACGTCTCTGTGGCGCCTCCCACCCTACGGAGCGCGTCTGAGGACAATCCTGACCAATATGCGAAGCTCTGTACCAGACAGCGAAAAGGGGGCGGGGCCAATTCAAATGACGTCACGTCTATGAAGAAGCCGCCTCCTCTATGTATAATAACTCCGGAGTCACGTGCTTCAGAGCGGTCATGTGACCCCCGTGTCTCCTCGGTGCTCGGCCTGCAGGAAGCAGCAGTGCACGGGACACGGGGAGATGATGGGGGAAGCTCCGGTACACCGGTACATTACGTCCCCGGTTCCTTTGTTTGGGGATAGCTGTAAATATGATCACCATTGTACATGTGGTCACCATAAAGCTGACATTATGGTCAGGGGCGGTCTTGGCATTTCTGGGGCCCCAAGCGAAGTTATGTCTGGGCCCCCCCCTCGACACGCGTTTCAAAACAGTAGACCGCTGTGTGTTGCTCCCAGTAGTATATACCCCTTGTGCGCTACCGCCAGTAATATATACTCCTTCTGTGCTCCCCCCAATAGTATATACCCATTGTGTCCTGCCCCCAGTAGTATATACCCCTTGTTTGCTTCCACGGGTAGTATATAGACCCCTGTGTGTTCCCACAGTTATATATAGCCCCCCCCGTGTGCTCCCCCAGAAGTATATAGACCTCCTGTGTGCTGCCCCACTAGTATATAGCCCCCCTGTGTGCTCCCCCACTTGGATATAGACCTCCTGTGTGCTCTCCAAGTTGTATATAGACCCCATTCTGCTGCCCCAAGTAGTATATAGACCCCCTGTGTGCTTGCTGCCCCCAGTAGTATATAGACCCCTCTGTGAAGCCCCAGTAGTCTATAGCCCCCCTGTGTGCTCCCCCTGTTATATAGCCCCCCTGTGTGCTCCCCCCATTTATATAGACCCCCGCTGTGCGCTCCCCCAGTTAAACAGACCCCTGTGTGCTCCCCCTCCCATATAGTATATAACACAATAAAACAAACACTTATACTCACCTGGGTCCGGGCGTCTCCTCTTCTCTTCACTCTTGTGGCCGCAGGAAGGGTTTTCCCTGTGATCACAAGAGGCCGCACTCCCCTTGTCCTGGCGCCGATGCTCCAGTGATGCCACTGGAGCGCCGGCACCACAAGGACAAAGCTGCCACTTGTGACCGCAGGGAAAACCCTTCCTGCAGCCACAAGAGTGACTGACAGGAAGGGAGCCAATGTCTCCCGCCCTGTCAGTGCTGCTGCATGTAACTATGAGCGCTCATTACGAGTGCTCATAGTTACAGTTCAGATGGCAGCAGCGAGCGGGGCAGTGGCCCTGTCCAGCGGTCTTGAGCACAAGAGCGGGGCGTGGGGGCCCCCATGGATGTTGGGGGCCCCAAGCGAGCGCTTGGGGTGCTTGGTGCCAAAGACCGCCACTGATTATGGTGGCCTGTGAGGGGCTCACCTTATAGACTGAACTGAAGGGGTTACCTCAAGATTTAAAGGGGTACTCCTGAGAAAAAAATGTTTACTAATTACCTGGTGTCAGAAAGGTATACAGATTGGAAAATTACTCCAGGTGTCCAGTACTTCTCAGCTGCTGTATGTCCTGCAGGAAGAGGTGTATTCTCTCCAGTCTGACACTGTGCTCTCTGCTGCCACCTCTGTCCATGTCAAGAACTGTCCAGAGCAGCAGCAAATCCCCATAGAAAACCTCTCCTGCTCTGGACAGTTCCTGACATGGACAGAGGTGGCAGCAGAGAGCACTGTGTCAGACTGGAGAGAATACACCACTTCCTGCAGGACATACAGCAGCTGATAAGTATGGGAAGACTGGAGATTTTGAAATAAAAGTAAATTACAACTCTATAATTTTTTTGGCACCAGATGATTTGACAACTTTCTTTTTTCTATTTTAAAAGTTCATTTATTTTTCTCTACGTATCTCACAGATGAATCCATAGAGGTCGGAGCTCGGAATAAATGGAAACATAAAAATATCACAAGTTATAGAGTTTTTCCAACAGCAGAAAAAAGTTATTTATGTTTCTTGGAATGTAAAATAAAATCACTTTACTAATAGGATTTATTTTTAATCCGCACGGATCGTCCTATACGAGCGCTGATCCCGCGGTCCCAGATGTCCGGAGCTTCTTCCATTCTGCCCTTTCCTCTGGTTTAGGAGATGACTGGTGGTTACTCTAAGGGAGCGAGATGGGAGCCTCAGGTCAGTGGCTAAGCCCGTCGCCTTCTCTGAAATAGCTGATACAGTGTCCAGAGGCAACGTGTACATGCTGAAGAGAGCAGTGGCCAAAAAGAGAGCAGCAATGGCCGAAAAGAGAGCAGCAGTGGCGGAGAGGAGAGCAGAGTGGCCGACAGAAGAGCAGCAGTGGCCGATAGGAGAGCAGCAATGGCCGGGAGGAGAGCAGCAGTGGCCAAGAGGAGAGCAGCAGTGGCCGGGAGGAGAGCAGCAGTGGTCGAGAGAAGAGCAGCAGTGGCCGAGAGGAGAGCAGCAATGGCCGGGAGGAGAGCAGCAGTGGTCGAGAGGAGAGCAGCAGTGGCCAAGAGGAGAGCAGCAGTGGCCGAGAGGAGAGCAGCAGTGGCTGACAGAAGAGCAGAGTGGCCGAGCAGAGAGCAGTAGTGGCCGAGAGTAGAGCAGCAGTGGCCAAGAGGAGAGCAGAAGTGGCAGAGAGGAGAGCAGCAGTGGCCAAGAGGAGAGCAGCAGTGGCCGAGAGGAGAGCAGCAGTGGCAGAGAGGAGAGCAGCAGTGGCAGAGAGGAGAGCAGCAGTGGCCGGGAGGAGAGCAGCAGTGGCCGAGAGGAGAGCAGAAGTGGCAGAGAGGAGAGCAGCAGTGGCAGAGAGAAGAGCAGCAGTGGCAGAGAGGAGAGCAGCAGTGGCAGAGAGGAGAGCAGCAGTGGCCGGGAGGAGAGCAGCAGTGGCCGAGAGGAGAGCAGAAGTGGCAGAGAGGAGAGCAGCAGTGGCCGAGAGGAGAGCAGCAGTGGCCGAGAGGAGAGCAGCAGTGGCAGAGAGGAGAGCAGCAGTGGCAGAGAGGAGAGCAGCAGTGGCCGGGAGGAGAGCAGCAGTGGCCGAGAGGAGAGCAGAAGTGGCAGAGAGGAGAGCAGCAGTGGCAGAGAGAAGAGCAGCAGTGGCCGAGAGGAGAGCAGCAGTGGCCGAGAGGAGAGCAGCAGTGGCTGATAGGAGAGCAGAGTGGTGGGAAGGGCTCCCATGATCCTTTGCCCACCTCTCATAACACAGCAATCCTGCACTATCCAGTGTATCTATTTGTAACCACACAGACACCTTTGCAGTCTGTATCTAATACATTACCTAATTGTGGATCCCGCTGCTGTTCCGTCAGGCGCCGCCATCTTGGTGACATCACTTGCGTTTCAGCTTTCTGTATCTTTACAAATAGAATTAGGGACAGGTAAACTTTTATAATAGGGGCAATTAGTTTTACATGATAAGTTCTGAAGTGAAGTGAACTGCACTAAAACAGCTGAGTTGTATGCAGCAAAACGCGCATACAAAACGGCGTTCTATGGGCGAACCAGCTGTTTTGAGCATTTCTGCGTGCAATTGTGTGGCATACACCTTCCACAACCACCACAAAAATGTGAGTCCTAAAAGCCTTCCAAACACCATTAGAGAACTGCATCTCTACCCCTGTGTTTCCACCACCGTGGATCTGTGTGTCTGCCCGGTGACAGGTTGGCAGCGTGGCACAGGTGGTCATGAGCGAGGTTCTTATCCAGAGTCCGTCCATCTATGAATCCTTGGAGGATGAGGAGCCTAGGCGTCCAGGAGTCCTTATGGGCAGGGCTGTATTAACAGCTGCTGCTGCCCTAGGCACTAAACCTGAAGACGCCCCATCTAGATGCACCTATTGGCGATACCAGACCTGACCAATACCACCATACCCCCCCCCCCCCCTGGAAAAGACACCAGATTTACTGGCAAGTCTGAACGGGAGGAGGGAAACTAAAAAAATAAAACCAAAAAAATTGTTTTTTCTGTCCCCCTGCTCCCTGGTGCTGCCCCCCTGCAAGGTGCTGCCCTAGGCACCGGACCACGGGTGCCTAATGGTAAATACGGCCCTGCTTATGGGGTGGCCTATAGAGGAGGGGGCTATGCCACCATATACCAGATATTCATGTTACTCTTCTGTCTATCCTGTGTGCTATGCCACTGACTGGTATTTCGCTCTCCAAGTGTCTTGCACTGTCCTCTGTCTGGTGCCCATGAGGAAGGACCACCGGACTTACCTCCTGCCAGCTGCCACAGCATCACGGCTAATGGTCCATTTAAACGAAGCGATAATTCGCCCAATCGATCGTTTAACGATTTTGAAGCAACAATTTGGTTTTTATAACAATCAGCGTTTAGAAGAATAAATCGTTAGAAAAATCGTTATTACGATCGTTTTTAAGATCGCTTAAGCCCATCTCACATATAGGGTGAATCTTTGAAGGACTGTTTAGATGAAGCGATCTGCGAAGTTTTAGCGAACGACCAACGACGATTTGAGAACATGTTGAAAGATCAAAATGAACGATTTCTCCTTCATTGTTTGATTGTTCGCTGTGTTTACACGAGCCGATTATCGCTCAAATGCCACCGTTATCATGGAAATTCTAACGATAATCGTTCCGTGTACACGCACCATAAGATGGAGAGATTTACCTGGACTGACATCTGCACTGATGAAGGCCGTTTCTTCTCAGCTGACTGTGAGGACTGTTCTGTTGTTGAACGACCTGATGCGGATCGGGGGAATCTTCCTCCTTATAGTCTCTGATTATTCTTCTTACAAGGGGGATTTTTCCTGATCCCTCCAGTCCAGTCCCGCTCAGTCATCCACTTGTGTTTCTGCTATTGTCTACTTTATTGCCTAAATGTGTTCCCTACGCTTACAGTATTCCATCCAGGGTCGGCACTTGTCATAGACAAACAGATTTTGACAACGGGGCCAATGTTATATGTAATAAACGGATGGGAAAACATGTATTTGTGTGCATCTGTTTTGATCCTTTTTTTCATTGACTTCCATTATAAACAAAACGCATCTTTTTTTTTAATGTCGACAAAAAACATGGTCGACCACATTTTTGTGTACGCTAAAAAAAAAGAAAAGAATTTGTTTTGATCCGTTCTTTTTTATAATTAAAGTCAATGGAAAAAATGGAACAAAAAGGATGCATTTCCATCCATTTTTTTTACAAAAACGTAAAAAAAAAAGTAGTGTGAACCCAACCTAAAATAATGGAACACAGGTCAGAACTACTGAACCCCACTAAGTTCACTTTCTTATAGGTGCAAGCATATTTGATACCGTAAGGGTTTACATGGCCCAGACAGACTGACAATGATCATGTACGTTCTCACAGCCTTTACAAGGATCAATCATGTACTGACAGATGCATTTAAAAGTATTACTGGCCTGGCAGAGGGGAGATCCCTTCTGCTTACCAAGCCGGGACGCTGATCCTGGCTCGGCATTTGATTGCTCTGGTCTGCTGCAGACCAGAGTAATACAGCAATGATCTCATCGATCATTGCTGTATAAAGTATACTGCAGTGATCTCTATGGGAGATCACTGCAATAATACTAAAAGCCCCTCAGGGGGACTCAAAGTTAAAGTATAAAGTATAAAAAGAAAGTGTTTTTATTCATAAAAAATCCCCTCCCCTAATAAAAGTCTGAATTACCCCCCTTTTCCCATGTTATAAATAAAAAGAAATAAATAAACAAACATATTTGGTATTTTTGCGTGCGCACTCGCCCAAACTATTGGATTATCACATTCCTGATCTTGCACGGCAAATGGTGTTAAAAAAATTGTGCATTTTTTTGTCACATCAAATCCAGAAAAGTTGTAATAAAAAGTGAACAAAAGTCGCATATACTCAAGTAAGGTACCGAAAGAACAGATCATTGCGCCAAAAAAATGACACCTGACACAGCCCCATAGACCAAAGGATAAAAGTGTTATAAGCCTGGGAATAGAGCAATTTTAAGGAACATTAATTTTTTAAAAAAGGTTTTAAGGTTTTGTGTAAAAGTTACACAAGTTACATATCGTTGTAATCGTAACGACTTGAGGAACATATATAACAAGTCAGTTTTACCCCAGGGCGAGCGGCATAAATACAAATACAAAACTCCCCCAAATTAAAAAAATATGTGTTGGTTTTTTTTTTCAATTTCATCACACATTTAATTTTTTTCTGGTTTTGTAGCATAATTTATGCAAAAATTAAGCCTGCCATTGCAAAGTACAATTAGTGGCACAAAAAAAACGGGCTCTTGTGGGTCTGTAGGTGAAAAAATGCAAGCGCTATGGCCTTTTAAACACGAGGAGGAAAAAACGAAAGAGCAAAAACAGAAATGTGCTCGGTCCTAAAGGGGTTAATATGTAAATTAGTCCGTTTGGTGAGTTTGGGGGGGAGACGGCAGCCAGTCCTCGGGAATACTAAGGCTGCACTATGCACTTTGGCGCTCATCACTGCAGAGTGCTGGATGAATATTCACAAGGAGGGATGGGTGGAAAGAGCGAGTGATGCATTGTGGGCTGTAGTAACCACCTAATGTACATATATATAAAACGTAAGTTTTGAAGATATCGTAGTCCGTGTGCTTCACCTTGCTGTTTGATTTACCTGTGGAATACGAAGGCCCATCTGCCAGTTGATTTAGCTTGCTTTGGTAGACACCCAAAGTGTCAGATGTAAACCCCCCCCCCCCCCCCCCCCCATGTCCTGCACTTTTAGTCCCCTCCATTAACTTGGTCGGAAAGTTTTTCTGGTCTACTTGTACGGGTTGTATTGCCTCTCTTATAGAAAGCAACGTTTGCCCTCCATAACCTGGAGCAACTGAGTAACCACTGGGATTTATTTGTTGATGATTCCATAATTGTTTCCTCTTAATTGATCTGGAAAACATAAATAATTAGAACTATAGTTTCATTGTAGCGGAATGTTAAACTACTAAACAAGCTTTGTTTTTGTGACATTTATAATTCATGTATTTGCTACAAAATGTTCTAATAGAAGGGAATCCATATAATTTTTTGCCAGATATTGTAATTTGCTTTATGAGAAAACATGTCTCGGCGTTCTTACCTGCAGCCTCGTCAGAACTCTGTATCCAGGATGCAAGGGACACCGTGCCGGGGGTATGTGTGCGATTGTGTAATTTGTTACCTGGCAACAATGCCAAACACTGACCGATGACGGACGTAAGGTTGTGTTTATGATGTCACTTTTGGCCTTGCTTTGCTTTTAGTAAGAGAAATGTATAGTTATCTTACAGAGTACTGCGCAGGAGACCAGGAATATTCCTGCTTATAATTTCCATTTATTAAACAAAACATCATATAACCTCATAAAGTAATGTGGGTATAGTAGATATAACAATGTAATATTGCAGCAATCATAAGGTCCTTAATATAAATGGCTCTGTAGATGTTGCCCTGCACAGTGGCACTCCTGGTCACCAGCTATGCATTATAGTTGGGGCCAATTGCAGGCTGTGGCTAGAAGCACCACCATGCAGAAAAAAGATGAATCCAACAATTCTTTCCCTTAAAGGGTAACTGATGTCAGAAAGTTATACAGCTTTGTAAATGACTTTTATTAAAAAAAAAAAATCTCAAGCCTCCTAGTACCTATCAGCTGCTGTATGTCCTGCAGGAAGTTGTGTATTCTTTACAGTCTGACACAGTGCTCTCTGCTGCCACCTCTGTCCATGTCAGGAACTGTCCAGAGCAGGAGAGGTTTTCTATGGGCATTTGCTGCTGCTCTGGACAGTTCCTGCCATGGACAGCGGTGGCAGCAGAGAGCACTGTGTCAGACTGGAGAGAATACACCACTTCCTGCAGGACATACAGCAGCTGAGAAGTACTGGACGACTGGAGTAATTTACCAATCTGAATACCTTTCAGAGCAGCAGCAAATCCCCATAGAAAACCTCTCCTGCTCTGGACAGCGGAGGCGGCGCCCCCTTGTCTCTCCGGGCGGAGGCAGTTTCCCCTTCTCCTTTGAGGTGATTTTACCTGGAACATCTTTTCCCCATATTTCTTGTAGGGGCCATTTATATATGTAAATAAATTAATCATATCTCCCCTTAAACTTCATTTAAGAGTCTCCAAAGACAGGACTAGCCAGATATCCCTCCGGGAAGGGCCCTGCCAAGGGGTGGCCCTAATGGTGGTTTCCCTACAGGAGCCGCCCCTTGGCTGGGCCCTTCCCGGAGGGATATCTGGCTAGTCCTGTCTTTGGAGACTCTTAAATGAGGCTCCATGGGCTCTTCTTTTGCATATTTCCCAGGGGGCAATGCACCTAGGATTTCACTGCACTGAGCGCTTTACCAGCAGTGTTATCTTTGGCTGGTCTCCCTGAGATCAGTGATCTGTTTCTCTTTCTATGAATTGGTGCTCTGAACTGGACAGCATACTCCAGATGAGGATATAAAGCGGTAGAGTCCAGGCCTGTTATATACATGACAGTATCCTGCTGGACTTACAAGCAGCTAACTGACATTGTGTGCTGTTCTGTAGTTTATTATCTATGAGTACACCCAGATCCTTCTCTACCAGTGACTGCCCCAATATTACTCCCCCTAGGACATATGATGCTGCAGGTTATTACTCCCCCTAGGACATATAATTCTGCAGGTTATCCCCTAGGACATATGATTCTGCAGGCTATTACTCCCCCCAGGACATATGAGGCTGCAGGTTATTACTCCCCCTAGGACATAGGATGCTGCAGGTTATTACTCCCCCTAGGACATATGATGCTGCAGGTTATTACTTCCCCTGGGACATATGATGCTGCAGGTTATTACTCCCTCTGGGACATATGATGCTGCAGTTTATTACTCCGCCTAGGACATATGATGCTGCAGGTTATTACTCCCCCTAGGACATAGGATGCTGCAGGTTATTACTCCCCCTAGGACATAGGATGCTGCAGGTTATTACTCCCCCTAGGACATAACTTTACATTTAACCACATTGAACCTCATTTGCCATGTGAACGCCCACATGATGATGTCAAAAGTTATTTTTCGTGACATTTTACTCTTCAAATTGTTAATTCGCGTATCAAGTTTTTTCATAAAATATTTACATCATGTAAAAAAATTTTGCAAAACATATACTTATACTTAACTTTTCCTTATGATTTCTAACGTAACGTCCCCTTTTCTCTTATCTCCCTATAGTTTTATGAGATACCGTATTTCATACCATATTAACTTTAAGACCTTCATGGTATTCTACGACGCATGGAAGAAATCTACGTCTATAAGTGAGCTCAGGTGAAACATGACAAAGTCGTCCCCACTATGTATGAGCCAGGTATGAGAGGTTGATGTGGCGGACACTCTGTTACGGTAATGTCCTCTGCATTCTGTAAGTACTTCTTACACAGCGGGGTGCAATAATCCTTTTTCATCTTTATAGATCAGCAGTGATCTGAGGAGGAAGCTGCCCTTGTGTTATAATCAAGATGAACTTGCAAGGTGAACATTTTAAGTAATAGAAATTATTTATAATTTAGTAATAAAAGTTTATGCGTCCCCACATCTGCCGCGTGGCCGGCCTTGAGATGCCAGACAATGGCGGTTGCCTTTAAATGAAAGGTCATAAAGTGGAATGATAGAGTTCATATCTCTTTCTAACTCGCACAATCTCTGGGCTAATATCTTTTCTTCTAACATTAAAGATCAGGCACACGGCCTTTGTCAAATCTCTTATAAATATTACAAAAGTGAGGGGCAATCGCTTTCTTTCCCGAGCAGTAACATTAATGTCATTCAGAACCCTCAATGAGCGGGTAAATAAAACTTTATGATTAAGTTTAAGATCCGAGGTAATATTTACGGCCTTTGTTAAGAGCCCGAGCGTGAATCACATGGAAGGGAAGACGCTTCCAGAGACTTTAATGGCTTCGTGTTAGCACTCTGCAGATTTATTTTGGATAAGTTAATTTGCAGGATACTTTACTTTTGATGGACCATTTTAAGATTGTATTACGATGTTATGTTTTACATAATTTATGTTTCCTTTTTTGACAATCGCCCTATTAAAATGCGCTGCTTTACATTGCAGTCTCTGGTCCTGCTGGGTTTCAAGGAATGGACCATCGGGTATATTGCTTTGGGTTTTTTACCTTTAAGGAGAAGTCTGGTGAAAATTTTTATTAAAGTATTGTATTGCCCCCCAAAAGTTATACAAATCCCCAATATACACTTATTACAGGAAACGCACATATAGTGCTTTTTTCCCTGCACTTACTACTGCATCAAGGCTTCACTTCTTGGATAACATGGTGATGTCACTTCTTGGATAACATGGTGATGTCACTTCCTGCATAACGTGGTGATGTCATGACTCCCAGAGCTGATGATGGCAGGAGGGACACTGAGGGACATCCCTCTGCCATAATCCTCTCCAGCAGCCACAGCCTGCACAGCTCTGGGAGTTGTGACATCACCATGTTATCCAGGAAGTGACATCCCCATGTTATCCAGGAAGTGACATCACCATGTTATCCAGGAAGTGACATCCCCATGTTATCCAGGAAGTGACATCACCATGTTATCCAGGAAGTGACATCCCCATGTTATCCAGGAAGTGACATCACCATGATATCCAGGAAGTGACATCACCATGTTATCCAGGAAGTGACATCCCCATGTTATCCAGGAAGTGACATCACCATGTTATCCAGGAAGTGACATCACCATTTTATTGAGAAAATGACATCACCATTTTATCCAGAAAGTAAAATCACCATTTTATCAAGGAAGTGACATCATCGTGTTATCCAGGAAGTGACATCACCATGCTATCCAGGAAGTGACATCACCATGATATTCAGGAAGTGACCTCACCATGATATCCAGGAAGTGACATCACCATGTTATCCAGGAAGTGACATCACCATGATATTCAGGAAGTGACCTCACCATGATATCCAGGAAGTGACATCACCATGTTATCCAGGAAGTGACATCACCATGTTATCCAGGAAGTGAAGCCTTGATGCAGTAGTAAGTGCAGGGGAAAAGCTCTTTATAAGCATTTCCCGTAATAAGTGTATATTGGGGATTTGTATAACTTTTGGGGGGCATTACAATACTTCAATAAAAATTTCCGTTAGACTTCTCCTTTAACGGATTGGCGCAGGGATGCTGGTGCACTGTCCTTTCTTTAAACCGCTGCCCCGTTCCTGTGCATAGCGCCAGTCTATTTCCGAGCACTGGGGGCAGGCCATGATCTGCCCTCGAGTCTTTGACGCCGCTCTATTAGAATCAATGGAACCGCATCACCGAGGGAAAGGGAGATCGTCACACTGGGGGCCAACGGGCCTGCCCCCAGTGCTCGGAAATAGACTGGTGCTATGCACAGGAACAGGGCAGCAATTTTAAAAAAAGGACTGCGGCCCCAGCATCCCCCTGCTGGAGCTGATCTGTTACGGTAAAATCTGAATGCGATGTATCTGGTGATACATTCACTTTTAAGAACCTGCAGTAAAATTACTATAGGTGATCACTATATTTACCTGCCTAAATGTATTACATGTTTCCTAGTTGCCTTAGAATTAGCTGTACTCCTTGAGAAAACAGGAGCCAAATAGGGCAGGGCAGGGTTTCTCCGGAATGGATTTCCCATTACAACGTCACTACAGTTTGATAGACATGTAAAATGCCTGGAAAACCACATTAAAGGGGTTGTACACCAACATTTTTTTTCTTCTAGATCAACTGGTGCCAGCAAGTGCCAGAGATTTGTAATTTACTTCTATAAAAAAAATCTCCAGTCTTCCAATACTTATCAGCTGCTGTATGTCCTAACGTATAATAACATACAATAGGTGAGGGGGCCTATGTTTTAGATGGCGGCCAGGTTCCGGACATAGCCTAAAAGATAGGTCCCCTCAGCCAATACTTGCTGGGGTATTCAGATACGTTATATTCCCTTTCAATTTTTAAATAAAAGGGTGTCCTGAAACTTAGGGCCCTATTACACGTAGCATTAATTGTCCGAATTAGGCCTATCTGTGTAATAGAGACAACTATCATCGGCTGATCGTGTCTTTAGGTCTGGACCAAGAATCATCGGCCGCTGACCGCGCATCACTACATGTAATAACCAATTAAATAAACTGTTATACATTACGTCTCCCGGTCTTCTCCCGCCCTCTGATTGATTCCCGTCCAGTGATTGGCTGAGCGGCCTGTCAGTTAAGAGACTGATCCGAAGCTGCAGCGCGCGGCACCAAGAAGCAAGTAGAGGAAAGGAGAAGAGTGGGAGCGTGGAGAGGTGATGTATAACAGTTTAGGGCAAGGATGGGGAATCTTCGGCCCTCCAGCTGTGCCAACACTACAATTCCCATCATGCCTGGACAGCCAAAGCAGCTTTGGCTGTCCAGGCATGATGGGAATTGTAGTTTTGCCACAGCTGGAGGGCCAAAGGTTCCCTATCCCTGGTTTAGGGCAAGGTCTGCACAGACATCGCTTAATATATATATATATATATATATATATATATATATATATATATATACAGCCCTTGCTAAACAATCATTCAGCCATGTAATAGGCTAAGTAAACAAACGCTAAGCTAGCAGATCGGCAATCCTTTACATTATTGATCGGGCCGTCTAATAGGACCCTTACCCTGTCTTGTCCCCCTACCCCAATCCCTTCATTGCTTCACCAGGAGTGGATAGAAAACACAGAAAGAATCTGTTCACACAATGTTGAAATTGAGTGGATGGCCGTCATTTAATGGCAAATAATTGCTGTTATTTTAAAACAATGGCCGTTATTTGCCATTAAATGACGGCCATTCACTCATTTTTAGCAGTGTGTGAGCATAGCCTTTCTGTGTTTTCTATCCACTCCTAGTTTTGGTTGCAAAATACTGAGCAAAATACTGTGTGTGAACATAGCCCTAAAGGCCCTATTCCACTGAACTTTTTTGAACGATTATTGTTCATAAAATCGTTCAAACGTTAATGATATTCGTTCTGTGGAATAGCTGTAAACGAGCGAACGACAACATCGAAATCGTCGTTGAGTCGTTCACTATTTTTTTTCAACATGTTGAAAAAAAATCGTTGGTCTTTCAACAATAATTCGCTAATCTTTTCGTTGAATAAAAAATCTTTCAGTCGTTCTTGAAATGTCTACCTACATCTCCCCACGTTTTAAACGACCATGTAACGATGTAACGACCGCATAAAAATCATTACACTACAGATATCGTTCACGTTCCCACACGCGTTATCGTTTGCTTAAAAAAATCGTTAAGTGCTCGTTAACGAGCGGTCGTTGGAGCGAGTCTATGAACGATAATCGTTCCGTGAAATAGGGCTATAAGAATGACACAGACACCCCCTCCTAATCCACATACTGTACATACTATATACTGTATATACTATATCTTTATATAGAGCAAAATGGTTTCTTTATTCTTTGGCAGCTAGATGGTTAATATGGTATGATGTCACTCTTAACAAGGTAGCGGCGTAGATTCTAGAAGTGTAATCATCACAGCCAGGCGAGCTGTGCCGCTACATCAGTCCATTTTTAACCTAGCGAATTGCTAGAAATAATGAAAGAAAGGACTCCCCGCTTAGTCAGGGGGTCTGGCGCATTTTGAGGTCATGCACCTATTGTGTGAATGTGTGTTAGCTGCAGGAAGTTGAAGCTGCTGAAGAGTCTAGACAGAGCTGACCTTGGAAGCTTAAAAGGCAAGACTTGAAACAGAAAAGATAATGAAATTTCTCCTGGGAGAGCGAAGCTAAAAGCCAGATTGCATGTTGACCATCATTTTCCAATACTCTTCCTCCCACTGTGAATAATATCTGGAAAGTGAAGTGATATTGCTCACAATATTTCCCTCAAAGTATTTCAAGATTATATTTGGTCGAGGAGAAAAAAAACAATGACTGAAATTCCACCTTAAAAACAAAACATAATGCCGTACGCATGAAAATATTTGCTGCGGATGTAACTCGTTGTGTGATCTTGTGATATATAATATAATAGTAATATAATAGAGCATTCTTTAAAGTGTCACTGTTGTTTAAATTTTTTTTTTTTTTTGCAGAAATCGATTTTAAGAAACTTTGTAATTGGGTTTTTTTAGCTGACAAATGCTTTTTTTTAATCTAAAAAAGCAGTTTGAAGCTCTCCCCCCTGTCTTCATTGTTCTCTATTGAGAGGGGATGGGTGGAGGGAGATGAGGCACCAAAATAGGACTACAAAGAGTTAATTTACAGCTACATCACCAGGCTATCTCCTCTGTAGTCAGCACTGACCTCTCTGACCTCTGAATACCGGCTTTCACACAGGTCCCACCGTGTAATCCTTTGTTCTTTGCTCTCTGCTGGCGACTAATCTCCCCCCTCCCCTCTCCATAGGTTACACAGGGCCCGACTGAAGTAAAAGAGTCGAGATTTCCTGATAATGAGCAGTGCATGAGAGAGAGGGGGGGGGACCCGGGGAAAGGCTTTTTGAATGAGGATAAACCCAATTGCAAAGTTTCTTAAAATCACCTGCACTATTGATTTCTGCAAAAAAAAAAAAAATAAAAATTAAACAACAAGAGACTCTGTCAGTAAGTTTATGGTGTCCTATCTCAGGGTAGCATAAACTAGTGACAGAGAAGCTGAACAGGATGATGTATCACTTACATTGTTCTGTGCAGCTGATCCAGAGATCTCCTCCTGAATAACATGGACAATAAGTAGTTCTCTCCATTATGTGCATGAGCCCAGTAGTCCTGGATATTCATGAGAAGCAGAAAACTCCACCCACCAGCTGCTGATTGGCAGCTATCTATCCATGCTGTGTATAGGCAGAAACTGACAATCAGCAGCTGGAGGGTGGGGGGAGGGGTGTGGCAAGAATCCTATTCTCCTGCATATTAGGAGAACAGCTGAGCAGAATTATACAAATAATACACTGATCTGTTCCGCATTTCTGTCTCTAGTTTATGCTGCCCTCATTTAAGGCGGAATAAACCTAGTGACAGATTCCCTTAAATGACAATGGATGTAAATGTATGCCATGGAAACTGTGTTTTAACGACGCATGGCATTTATTTACACCATTATATGCATGAGCTCTATTTGGTAAGCGCAGGAGCTGAGCTCGCTTTATAGAGGGCTGTGCTCCCATCACTGTCCTATCGAGACCCCCGCAGTGTGACTGTAAGGGTCCTGATTATTTTCCCTGGCTGCCGAAGAAGTAACACTGACCGATCTTCACATACAGTCTTCCACAGGCAGGCTTTATGTGAAAATTGACGATAACATACCCACTCATTTACACTTGGTTCTGTGGTCATGATGATCAAATAATCAGTGGGGGGTTCCAGGTGTTGGCATCCTTCCAATCAGTTTATGATGGTCCATCCTGTGGATAATCAGTATCCTCCTCCACTCCAAGGCGGGTAAAACAGGCGCAGGTCCAAGAGGTAGTAGTGATAAAAAAATATAAAAATTTCTGCCAGCGAAAGGTTTTCAAAAACGGTCCGGTCTGTTTATCAAGTGGTTAGGGATGAGAGATTTACCTTGTAGGAACAATGTGGATCATCTTCAGCAGGTAGTGTGGCTTACAGATTGCAGATACACAGTCTAAGCTCTTCAAACCTATAATTGTAAAAGAACACACTTCCACATAAATTCCTTTTAAAACATTTATGTAATAAAACGTATAAATCCACAATGACTTACAATGAAGACAATTCACCCAAAGTGCAGTCTATAGTAAATCCGCAATGTTTGCAGGGTTGGGTGCTCTTTCTCAAGCATGAAAAGTGACAATCCCACCGTGGCATATAACTTTCATCAGCTTAGCTGATGAAGGCCATGCTTGGCCGAAACGCGTCCTTACTGAAACCTGATGCATACTGCTTTACAATAAGTGAGCAAAATGATTTGGTGAGTGCCGGGTTTGCTCAACATATTTTGGAATTGACACCCATTGGGTCTTCCTGAGAAGTGGGAGATTTAACCAAAGTCCTGGATGCAAGGTATATAATCATTCAAATAGGTATCAGCGTAAACACAAACTATTAACATAAGGATTAATTCCCCCATCACAGGCCCATTGATCACAAGCTTGACATCCCAGAAACATTGGACATGCATGTGGTTCCAGCTGGGAAACTCCACTGTAGGGGTAGCTAGAGGAGGAAGACTACACCTAGGATGGTCCAGATTAAGTGTGCCCAAAGACCCTTTCAAGTCCTCTGTTAGGTACCATGGAGACTGAGTAAATGGTTGGACTATGTATTTCAGTTCTGTACTTGAGAAGTGTTTGACAATAAGGGGCCTTAGTTTACGAAAGAGAGAACCGGTTTATTCTTCCTTACTCCATAGGGTAAGTCTGCACTCCAAGTAAAATCAGTTTTGCAATTTATTTTTCACTTGCGCTACAGAGGGCGGGACAGACCATATCCATTCGTTCAATGTGTACATCATAGCTATGGCCAAGGTAGGATGGGCGAGAGTAAAGAGATGATTGTAATATTCATCTGTAGACCTACATGGAACAGCACTTCTACAGGGGTTAAATAGGAGGAATAAGGTGTAGAGTCCTTCAAAATGTTTGTTACTTCCCTCCAATCGATTTCCAGGTGTGGGCAAGCCCAAATGCCATGGAGGAGGTCTGTTTTGGGAAATTTGCATTTCAGGCATTCTGCTCTGTGATCAGGAAGAGAGGGAGAAGGTGGTAGCGTAACAGCGTATATTGCGTTGGGTAGAATCTTAAGTTGTGTTTCCCTCCATTTTTTGTTATTGATTACATGTTTCCGGAAGGTGTATAGCCCTTTTTGTATGTGCTAGCTGGGGTATATTTAGCACCTTTTCCCAATATTTCCCCAGGGGGAAGCCAGGAGTAGGCGCGGTATTACCTTCTTCTATAGAAGAGGTATTGATTTTCCTGGGGGGGGGGGGGGATCAAAGTCAATAGGGGGCTTCTGAGGCAATGGCTTTAAATCTAGATGCGAAGTACGATTTAAGTTGCTGGTATGAAAGAAAGTCGGAGGCAGGGATGTGAAAAAGGTCAGACATAGTTAACCATCTTCAGTCTAAGGGCCAGTGTACACGGAGTAAATCTGGCGGAATTCTCCACCGTGTAATCCCACCAGCCTCCGTGTCATACTGGCAGTCTATGGGAGGCTTGCACACCTCCTCTCTCCGTGCCTCTCTGCTCAGAAGAATTGACATGTCAATTCTTCCGCGTGGAGGAAGGAGGCACGCAAGCCCTACCATAGACTGCCAGTATGACACAGACGCTGGCGGGATTCCACGGTGGAGAATTCAGCCAGTTTTACTCCTTGTGAATTAGCTCTAAGGAGTAAAGTAAGTCACCTAAAACCTTCACCCCTTTAGTTTCCATGCTGAAAGTAGCCGGCTGTAAGTTCCCAGGGGTAAGTCAGGAACATTCCATAGTGAGAAGTGTTTGTAACATTTAAAGGGTCGGCCGTATTGTTGGCACATCAACTTCCATGTAATAACTGTATCCCTGACTATCATAGAGTGTCTAATAGCCGGGGGAGCGCAGAGAGAGGACCGTATAGAATGACCATCAGATTCCAGGGCGCCATCAGTTGTTTTTGTAAACGTGTATTTGAGAGGGTGAAGGTGTTTGGGGCTGTTTTTGATGGGTATAGAGAAAGTTTTGGTAAATTCATTTACAGATATGTTAGAAATCACGAAACCTCAAATATCACAATTGGAGGGAAGTTTTTGAAATGACAGTGCCTCTTTAAAGGGGTGCTCCAGCGTGGGGGCACTTTTTGGGGGGGACCGGGGAGGAGGTGGCTGAAATAAAAGACGTCCACGCTACGTCTCAGGGCCACTCAGCCACTCAGTGAAGGAGGCGGGATCCGTTTGAAGTCCGCTCGGATCCCGCCTCCTTCAATGAGTGGCTGAGTGGCCCTGAGACGTAGCGTCTCGGGCGGCGTCAGACACCAGGAAGCGGCTGGGAACCGGGCAGCGGAGCATCGTGATGCGGGACCCGCCGCTGGAACTGGGGAGGTAAGTGGATGTCTTTTATTTTAGCCACCTCCTCCCTGGTCCCCCCAAAAAAGTGCCCCCACGCTGGCACCCCTTTAACGCAGTGGCCAGATAGTAGAAAGAAAATGGAAGGTGCTGGCGTCCATGAAGTCGGCTGCTAATGTTCGCTATAAAGTAAGAAACAATAAAGGAACCGTATTATAGTGAGTGCCCTCTCCATTTTCTGATGTGCAGACTGCCTCTTTATAGAGAGTGAGCCCCTCCATTTATCCTTATATCCTGATAACACCTGTTGCTGTAATTTTGTGATGAAACATTGTTGTATGAATGAAGGTGCTGCAGAGAATGCCGCCAGTCCACCAGCTATGAATGTACAGATGACAGCCCTGCCCTATTGACCCCCATCTCCCATATCAGCCCCTAAGCAGCAGAAGCAACAAAATGGACAGTAAGCAGCTCACCATTTCATGCGGTGTTCCTCTAAAAATGATCTCGATAAATGATCAGCGTTATCACATGATATATTTCCAATGATTATATTGAGCAGTTTTTGGAAGCACTTCAAAAAGTGAAATACGGAGAAGAGCATCACCCCATGAAGACTACGGCGCATTCTAAATATCTCTATCAAGAGGGAATAATTCTTCATTACTTTAAGTCAACATTCTGATATCATCTTTTTTTTTTAATAAGGCCAGCCAAGTTAAATTATTAGTGAACCTGCCAAGATCCGTGCACTTTTAACCCACAAAGCGACAATAGCTTCCTCTTGCTTTGCCTAATTATATTTGGTTTATATCCCGAATAGATATCAAACATTTAACTTTTCTTGCACTGGAAAACACCGTATTTACCTAGAACGGCGGCTTCATCTAATGAATTTTAACACATAATCCGATCTGCTGTGGAACTTACGCTACAGTCAACTATTTTCCTGACCTAATTAGAGCAAGGACTGTATAACTAAGACTGCGCCAATGTTGTAAATCATTCATGGATATTCTGCACAGGAATAAAAAGCTATTTTTAATCACAATTTTGCCTATGCATGCAGAAGGGGATTACTTTACCAGTTTCTCTTATTTGCTAGTAACGACATTGGGGATAAAACCGTCTCTAAAATAAATAAAAAAATGCTAATTTTCCCTGTAATTTAATAAAAATAAATGTTATACTATTGAAGTGTTTTGCTTGTTTATTTGCCAGGTTATTATTCCTCTTGTTAATACAAATCATCATGAATAACAGAAAGAAGAAAACGGCGTCTCCTGCTAGGTTCTATCTTATATATCGTTGTCCTCGAGGAACCCGTCATTGCGGGTCCGCTATACCACCAGTATTTGGCTTGCTGAATAATTCAATGTATTTTCCAATCTGCTTCAAAATGTATCAAGAGAGAAGTCAATTAACAAAAAATTACCATTCTGACAAGTTAAATTTTTTCCTTGAGTCTATAGACATTGGGGAGGATTTACTAAGTAAAATGAAAGAGAATTCTAGCACAAATAGCACCAAGGAGGTGGAGAACTTGCCGTGCACCAAATTTATCACTGTAAAACTTCTTTAAAGGGAATGTATCGCCTAGATTTTCTTTTACTGATTAAAATCAGATACTAAAGAAGCTACAATGTTGCAGATACAGCCTGCCAGGGACTTGTTTACATCAGCCGTCTCAGAAGGGAGGGGGAGACAGAGAGAAAAGCTCACACACAGATTTTTGTGTCTTCAGCAGAAAGCAGCAGCTCAGAACTGGGGAAAGGAGACTGAACTGAAGTATGGAAGGAATTGTTACTTTGTTATGTCGGCCAGCAACATATCAAAAGTTATGTTTAAGTGGAATATCCCTTTAATGCTATGCTTTACGGGAAGGAACACTAGCCTAGCTCCCATGCTGAAGGTTCACCCAGCTCCGCTTCATATTTTATGACAAGTGTTAATTAAAGCTTCTATAAATGGAATGAAGACTACAGATATTTGAGTCCTGAATTTCTATGTCCGTATTACCCAGGATAGTACATTATTGTATTGTACCTGTTTAAATGCTTTACAGTAAGCCTCATGGACATAAATGACAATAGACAGGACCTGTGACCTTGAGATGGATGTGAAACATTACTGAGCATAGTCTGTGACCTTTACAAGGTCATTCCACAGGGACCTGCTATTGACTTGCATAGATGTTATCTACCTACTAGAGTCACCTGTTACTGTAATGATGTACACATGACTTTATAGCAGCCTCTTCTTATCACCACAGATAAGTCTCTGCTTAAGACTCTATTACACCAAGCGATTATCGCCCGTATTTGGCCGATTATCGGACGTTATGTAACATATAAAGGCAATGATCAGACGACATGCACAATGTCGGCTGATTGTTGTCTTTAAACATGTTGAAAGAAAACTATCCCACTAGCAATGGTCTGCTGGCCGCCACTCTGTGTAATAGGACATTTACATTTGTCTAACCTGCCGATAGTTCCCCTTTAATTATTGGAGTGTGCCATTATTTTAACTTAGCCTCTTAATAGTTGCATTAAAAGCAGAAAAAACCCTCCCAAAAATTATTTTACAGCACACCACAGAACAATAAAGACCCCCCCCCCCCCCAAAAAAAAAAAGGAATACATAGACAACGTTTATTAGTCATTTTTGCAATGATATTTGCTTTTCTGCCCTCTGGAAAAAAAAGGGGAGACAGACATATTTACTGCCCGTTTGGTTATCATTTTAGCATGAACCTTTTTAAAAAGAATGGCCGTTTTTTTCACATTGTCTGTCACTATTCCTGCAGATTCGGACGTTTCATCCCAGTTTTGCTGCATCGATACATTACTATATCTATGTAAGCAGCCATGTAACCTCTGATCAGCCACTCACTTGGAATCCATTAGAATTGCGCCTCAGGAGCTGTATAATAATTATCAGCAAGGGCAGGGCTGGCTGCAGGGTTTTGTGGGCCCTTGGGCGACAGAGTCTCAGCGGGCGCCTTTGTGGAGCAAATCAGGTGGCGACAGTAAAACCAACATCCACAGTATAAATATCTGTATCCCCCCATACACTGACCCATTTGCAGGTAGATAGCAATGGTAGACAGACTCTGCACATCATATAAGTGATAACAGTACAGTTACTTTGAGTGATTCACGTGGGGCGTCTTCTCTGATCTGAGTTGCTCACTATTTTTATTCTTTTCCATCTGGTTCAGGACACCATAAAGATGTCTCCTGGCCACAACTCACAGAATCTTCCAGATTATAGGTATTTTTCTCGTCCTCTTTGCCTCTATATAGTAGTTAGCTGCGGCTGTAGTGTCATCAGAGGTGGGCGGTTTGGATGGTTGTGGGCCTCAGTCAGCCGCCCAAAGCGCCCACATTATAATCTGCCAGTGGTGGGCACTTGCCCTGGTAAGCCGGGTGCTGACTCCGGCCCTGAGGAAGGGCCCTAATACACAGGACAATTATCGTGTGAAAAATTATTAAAGTGTTCAAATTTAAATGTTAATCTTTCCATGTGTATGCAGGAAAAATCGTTTGTGTGTCGTTGATCGCATTCTTTAAGCTGAACGTAAAATCATCATTAATCGTATACTAATCATTCACTAAATGTTCGCTAAATATTGCCTAATGTTGTGTGAATGTTTACATTGCTCCTTCTTTTGCTGGGATCAGAAGGAGTAAACGATCTTAGTAACGATAGTAAATAATGGTTATGGCTCTGTGCATTATGGTGAATGATTTCTGGTCGTTCCCAAAATTGCTCATTGCGATTGTTAATCGGCGAAAACAAAAAAACGCTTTGTCTAATAGAACCCTTACTCTAATGGGAGTCTCTGTCTCCTCTTGCGTAGAACAGTCCATGCAACTTTATACGGCAGTCTCTGCTGAGACGGTGCAGATTGCTAACCCCTTTAAGAGCAAGGAAACACATGTAATTTCCAGGGGGGTCACTATGAGATCACATGACCTTACTAAAGCATTCCAGGAAGTTTGAAATAGAACGACAAGTAAATGGAGTAGTACTAGCTGGATTTTATACATTGGCTGAGTATCTGCATAATGAATCATTTGAAAATTCATTCTTTAACCCTAGTTAAGCATAAATGTAAATGGAAAATTTTTGGTTTTTCACATCCCACTTTGCAGCAGTCTTCGATGCATTTTTGAAGCCACAAAGGGGGCGATAAGAATCAGTCTTTTTTTTTCACTTTGCCTATATATATATTTTATATTATTATTTATATTGTCTATATTTATTACTTTATTTGTATCCACTTCTGGCTTTAGGTTAAAAAAAAAGTGCAAATGAGATTACAGACTAAGGACCCGTGAAGGTGTTTATAAAGTATATTATGTGTGAGTACTGATGCTTTGGAGTATTCACCTATTAAAAATTTTGCTTTTTTGAGCGGTGATTCCCACATTTTTCTGCCTTTTATCACCCTGACACCTTTTGCTGCCATTCAGTGTCGGGGGTTGTAAATAGAGATGAGCGAACCGGTTCGGCCGGTATGGGATCTGGTTCGGATTTTCCCAAAAATCCGAGTCCGATCGGATTCGGATTTTTGGAAATCCGCTACAATTTTTTTTTCTTGCTTACTAAAATGGCAGCCGCCATTCTAGAAAGCAGGAAGTGTTCCGGGCGGGAAAAGCTCTTTCCCATGATGCCCGGAACACATCCAATCAGCAGGGATCTTGCACTAGCCCACCCCTGTGTGACATCGGTATTGCTTTAAAAGGAGTGGTCACATTACCGCACCACGCAGTGTGTAGAGAGAGAGAGAGAGAGAGAGGAAGCAAGCTGCTGTTGTGTACTACAGACTACTGAGAAGACATTGTGGGAAAGGAAAGTAAAGATTAGAAAAGCGGAGAGGAGAAACATCTAGTGATTGAGAGAGAAATATAGAGAGGGCGAAAGATAGATAGATTAGGCATAGGACAGCAAAGGGTGCACGGAACCAAAATGTGCAGTACAGATATACAAGTCCTATACTTCTGATAGTGTGTATCACTTCTGTCTTATCCTGAGAGACAAAAATACCTGGTTCAGGTGTATAGCATTGTATCTTAAGTGATATATATATATATATATATATATATATATACACACACACACACACACACACACAATTTCTATACTTGGACCCTTCTGATTGAAAGTGTGTATATCACATCCTTCTTATCCTGAGAGACAAAAATACCTGGTGAAGGTGCTCCTGCCTGGCCTCCATGTTGGCTACTGCTGATCCTGCCTGCTCTCCATGTTAACTACTGTTGCTCCTGCCTGGCCTTCATGTTGGCTACTGCTGCTCCTGCCTGGCCTCCTTGTTGGCTACTGCTGGGCCTTAACTGGCATCCAGGTTGACTACTGCTGTGCCTGCCCTTGCCTCCATGTTGACTACTGCTGGGACTTAACTGGCATCCATGTTGACTACTGCTGATCCTGCCTGGCCTCCATGTTGGCTACTTCTGCTCCTGCCTGGCCTCCATGTTGGCTACTGCTGCTCCTGTTTGGCCTCTATGTTGGCTACTGCTGCTCCTACCCGGCCTCCATGTTGGCTACTGCTGCTTCTGCCTGGCCTCCATGTTGGCTACTGTTGCTCCTGCCTGTCCTCCATGTTGACTACTGCTGCTCCTGTACTGGCCTCAAATGACTTGCTGGACCTCCACTGGCCTCCAATCACAACTGCTGCTCCTTTACTGCATTTGTGACCTTTTTCCTGCATAGACCCTGTAATGGTGAGTTTCCCGCATAGACCCTGTAATGGTGAGTTTTCTGCACAGACCCTGTAATGGTGAGTTTCCTGCATAGACCCTGTAATGGTGAGTTTCCTGCATAGACCCTGTAATGGTGAGTTTCCCGCATAGACCCTGTAATGGTGAGTTTTCTGCACAGACCCTGTAATGGTGAGTTTCCCCCATAGACCCTGTAATGGTGAGTTTCCTGCATAGACCCTGTAATGGTGAATTTCCTGCATAGACCCTGTAATGGTGAGTTTCCCCCATAGACCCTGTAATGGTGAGTTTCCTGCATAGACCCTGTAATGGTGAGTTTCCTGCATAGACCCTGTAATGGTGAGTTTCCTGCATAGACCCTGTAATGGTGAGTTTTCTGCATAGACCCTGTAATGGTGAATTTCCCGCATAGACCCTGTAATGGTGAGTTTCCCGCATAGACCCTGTAATGGTGAGTTTCCCGCATAGACCCTGTAATGGTGAGTTTCCCGCATAGACCCTGTAATGGTGAGTTTCCCGCATAGACCCTGTAATGGTGAGTTTCCTGCATAGACCCTGTAATGGTGAGTTTCCTACATAGACCCTGTAATGGTGAATTTCCTGCATAGACCCTGTAATGGTGAATTTCCTGCATATACCATGTAATGGTGAGTTTCCTGCATAGACCCTGTAATGGTGAGTTTCCTGCATAGACCCTGTAATGGTGAGTTTCCTGCATAGACCCTGTAATGGTGAGTTTCCTGCATAGACCCTGTAATGGTGAGTTTCCTGCATAGACCCTGTAATGGTGATGTTACTGACATGTAGAGCCCTAAATTCAACCAAATACACTATCCCCGTATCATATAGATGGTTTAAACTATGAAATCCGAAAAAATCTTTTGAAAAGTTCGCTCATCTCTAGTTGCAAATGAATAGTGGCTCCGAGTCACTGGGTGTAGGCCACTGCTATAGAGAGTCATGGATAGATACACAGAATGGTAAGTACATAGATTAGAAAGAAAAAAAAACTAAAAGAGGCTGCAGCTTCTTCCCTAAACAAAATAAATGCCGTTAGGTTTAATGTAACTTTGCCAGGGAATAAATTGCTCCTTGTGCGGTGAGTCACATCCAGGCTGCACCAAGATTACAGACTGATAATTAAAATATTTAGGATTAATGTCTAACGCCTTCGAGATGAAGTCTCATATCTGTTTATCCATAAAATTATAAAGTCACCATTGATGCAATTATTTAATGTATCTGGTGGTCATATAGTAAAAAAAAAATCCACTGCGCTTGTTCAGAAACTTAAAGGATTTTTCCCACTTAACAAATTATATGTGAAATATATGTTGAAGAAGAGACTCCTTTTAAAGTGATTTTTTGCTAAAAATAAAAAGCTGATTATCTCACTATTCTATGCTACCTGGGTTCATATTTCTAAAAGGTTTAAAGGGGTTGCTCACCAAATTTTTTTTTTCTTTAAAATCAACTGGTGCCAGAAAGTGACACAGATTTGTAATTTACTTCTATTTAAAAATCTCCAGTCTTCCAGTACTTATCAACTGCTGTATGTCCTGCAGGAAGTAGTGTATTCTTTCCTGACACTGGCAGTCAGAAAACGTTATGGCTACACCACCAGACCCTGTACTATACCTAATAAACATACAACTAGTTATGCTAATGAAAGACATAAAAATGTACATGAAAAAATATATTAAATTGGCCCATATAAAGTTATATACGCTGCAGGTGGAGGATTTCCTAGAGAAGTGTCACAGAAACTCTACTGTGATTGATGAGGCAACTAGGGGAATATGACAATGTCCATTTACTGTGTCCTATACAGTTCTCTAATCTCAGACTCACACAGCTTGTTTAGTGCAGTATGGATCCTACCATAGAGAACATTGCTCATGGGTGCATGTGTAATCTATTTTACCAGCTACAGCTTTCCATCACTTCATTGTGGTCAAACATCCTTCTAAAGTTTCAAAATATATTAATAAAAAAAAAAAATATATATATATATATATATATATGTGTGTTGTGTGTATTTTTTTTTTATTAATATATTAAATTATTTATATATTTATTTTATTTCTATGTATTTATACATTATTATTTGTTATATTTTTATTTATTTATAAATGATTTATACATATTATGTTATATATTTAATCTTAAGTTTTAAAATATATTAATGAAAAAATAATAATATATGAATAAAATTGATAAAATCGATATATATTTTTTTATTACAATATTTTGAAACTTTAGAAGGGTGTTTGACCACGATGAAGTGATGAAAAGCTGTAGCTGGTAGATTTTATATTATACAAGCACTGGCTGTTCTTTTCTTTCTTTGATTATATATATCAATCAAAATCAGAGGCAGACATTTGTATATCAGTGTATAATAGAGTGCAGTTGGGATGTATTGGAGCACAGTTACCTGACATCTCAGTAATACATACGGTTACTCTGCTTCTCTGAATGTGGATCTAGAAGAATTCTGTAGGCTAAAGGGTAATAATGTCACAGCCGGGATTGTGCTTAAAATAGCGCGCCCATATTATTCTAACAAATCTATGCCCTTGATACCCTTGGGACAAACCATACGTCAGACGCACGTATAAGCCAGCCTTTTCAACTCCTGTGAAAGCAAATGATCTCTGTGCTGCCGGCGTGTGATGATCTCTGTGATGCCGGTGTGGGATGATCTCTGTGCTGCCAGTGTGTGATGATCTCTGTGCTGCCAGTGTGTGATCTCTGTGCTGCTGGTGTGTGATAATCTCTGTGCTGCCAGTGTGTGATAATCTCTGTGCTGCCAGTGTGTGATGATCTCTGTGCTGCCAGTGTGTGATGATCTCTGTGCTGCCGGTGTGTGATGATCTCTGTGCTGCCGGTGTGGGATGATCTCTGTGCTGCCAGTGTGTGATAATCTCTGTGCTGCCAGTGTGTGATGATCTCTGTGCTGCCAGTGTGTGATGATCTCTGTGCTGCCGGTGTGTGATGATCTCTGTGCTGCCGGTGTGTGATGATCTCTGTGCTGCCGGTGTGTGATGATGTCTGTGCTGCTGGTGTGTGATGATCTCTGTGTTACCAGTGTGTGATCTCTGTGCTGCTGGTGTGTGATGATCTCTGTGTTACCGGTGTGTGATGATCTCGGTGCTGCCAGTGTGTGATCTCTGTGCTGCCGGTGTGTGATGATCTCTGTGTTACCGGGGTGTGATGATCTCGGCGCTGCCAGTGTGTGATCTCTGTGCTGCTGGTGTGTGATGATCTCTGTGTTACCGGTGTGTGATGATCTCTGTGCTGCCGGTGTGGGATGATCTCTGTGCTGCCGGTGTGTGATGATGTCTGTGTTACCGGTGTGGGATGATCTCTGTGCTGCCGGTGTGTGATGATCTCTGTGCTGCCGCTGTGTGATGATCTCTGTGCTGCCGGTGTGTGATGATCTCTGTGCTGCCGGTGTGTGATGATCTCTGTGTTACCGGGGTGTGATGATCTCGGTGCTGCCAGTGTGTGATCTCTGTGCTGCTGGTGTGTGATGATCTCTGTGTTACCGGTGTGTGATGATCTCTGTGCTGCCGGTGTGTGATGATGTCTGTGCTGCCAGTGTGTGATGATGTCTGTGCTGCCAGTGTGTGATGATCTCTGTGCTGCCGGTGTGGGATGATCTCTGTGCTGCCGGTGTGTGATGATCTCTGTGCTGCTAGTGTGTGATCTCTGTGCTGCTGGTGTGTGATGATCTCTGTGTTACCAGTGTGTGATCTCTGTGCTGCTGGTGTGTGATGATCTCTGTGTTACCAGTGTGTGATGATCTCTGTGCTGCTGGTGTGTGATGATCTCTGTGTTACCAGTGTGTGATCTCTGTGCTGCTGGTGTGTGATGATCTCTGTGTTACCAGTGTGTGATGATCTCTGTGCTGCCGCTGTGTGATGATCTTTGTGCTGCCGGTGTGTGATGATCTTTGCTGCCAGTGTGTGATGATCTCTGTGCTGCCGGTGTGTGATGATCTCTGTGCTGCCGGTGTGTGATGATCTCTGTGTTGCCGGTGTGTGATGATCTCTGTGCTGCTGGTGTGCGATGATCTCTGTGCTGCCGGCGTGTGATGATGTCTGTGTTACCGGTGTGTGATGATCTCTGTGCTGCCGGTGTGTGATGATCTCTGTGCTGCCAGTGTGTGATGATCTCTGTGCTGCCGGTGTGTGATGATCTCTGTGCTGCCGGTGTGTGATGATCTCTGTGCTGCCGGTGTGTGATGATCTCTGTGCTGCCGGTGTGTGATGATCTCTGTGCTGCCGGTGTGTGATGATCTCTGTGCTGCCGGTGTGTGATGATCTCTGTGCTGCCGGTGTGTGATGATCTCTGTGCTGCCAGTGTGTGATGATATCTGTGCTGCCAGTGTGTGATGATCTCTGTGCTGCCAGTGTGTGATGATCTCTGTGCTGCCGGTGTGTGATGATGTCTGTGCTGCCAGTGTGTGATGATCTCTGTGCTGCCGGTGTGTGATGATGTCTGTGCTGCCAGTGTGTGATGATCTCTGTGCTGCCGGTGTGTGATGATGTCTGTGCTGCTGGTGTGTGATGATCTCTGTAAGGAGATCACTACAAAGATCTCTGTACTGCCCATTCATATATTTGTACATTGGGATCAGATCGCCCCTAAGACGTCTTTTTTCTAGACTAAATAGCCTTAAGCTTGATAACTTGTCCTGGTCCTGTAACCCCCCCACTCCCCTAATGACCTTGCTCGCCCTCCTCTGCACCCGCTCCAGTTCAGCCGTGTCCACCTTACAGGGCGTCTTGTATTTATTTGAGGTTTAAAGGGGTAATCCAAGAAAATATCTGAAAATAACTGATCTGTGTATCGGGCCCCGGCTTCTGTATCGGGCCCCAGCTGCGGATGCGGCATATGACCAGCGGCTCTATTCTTTTCTATGGAGCCGCCGGAAAGAGCCAAGTACACTGGAAGAGCGATGTACTCGTCTCTTTCTGTCGACTCCATAGGAATGAATAGAGCCGTGGATCACGTGCTGTACCAGCCACTCTATTCATCATACAGAATCCGGGGCCCGATACAGAGAGCAGGGAGCACAGAGGTCGGACTCCCCGGGATCCCCTACTTTTTTATTTTCTTGGAATACCCCTTTAATGTATCCATATTATTATGTAGGAGATGCCTGATTGTGACTCTAGAACCAGGTTCTCTATAGTTCTTGACAACATTTCATTTCATCCATTTCTGTAGACAGTATCGCCTGCCGTATACAGATATACCTATAGACTGATTGTTTTTATGCCTTTTATGTATGAAATTGTGAGGCATTAGCTGTTTAGCCTGGAGCTTAGTCAGAGCCATTTAATTGTACAATAGATCCTGGAACTCCTCCAGCCCGTGTGATGCATCTCTCTATACTTGTGACAAAGAGTCTCCTACTAAAACAGTCGCAAAGTCAATAAATGATTAAGACACCGGCCAAATGGTTCATTTCCAGGAGTAAGCCCGATATAGAGATGCGACATCTTACCCTGGATGAAAAATAGTTTGGGTGAGAGAGATTATCAGGAAACATTCTCACCTAGCGGGAGATCCCTCTCTCTGCATTATTTTACATGCTTATCAGGCAGCCGTGTGAGCAAAGAGATAAAGTAGCAATAATATATAGCACATAGGCCGAGGCCGGGATTACAAGTGCTGGGTAGAAACTTAAAAGGGAAAAATCAATGCAGAGTAGCGTCTTGGCGAACACATCAGAGGTTAAATTTAGGGCACCTCTAAAAAAAACGAATAAAGTTGCTAAATTAGGAAATCAGAAAAGCAATGAATTTCATTGTGCGTGCAGATCTGTGCGCTATAAAACCGATCCCGATCAGACCTTAGCTGGCCGCACTTGTAAAGCCTTGTAAAGTTTACTTTTTTGTTGTTTTTTAATCTTTTTAAACTTTTTTTTTTTTTTAGAGGAAAACTTTATTTTGTGCCACAATCTCTAGTTTTTATTAGTATCATATTGTTGAACAAGAAAAATTTTGACCACTTTTTATAAATTTTTTATTTATTTATATATACTTTAAAAAAAAAAAAATTTGCAATCCTGATTTTTCCCCTTTTTGTTTACGCTGTTCACTGTGTGGAAAGAATAATGTTATTTTTTAATTTTAATAGGCTCTGACAATTTTGCATGATATGATATATAATATGTTTATTTATTTTTTAGATATTTTAATTTTTTTTAATGGGAAAGGAGGTAATTTAAACTTATTTTAAAAGGGTTTTTTTATTTTTAAAAACTTTTTTCTTTTACCCTTTTATTTTACAGTTAAAATAGGCAATCATTGGATTGCATATACTGATCAATGCCTTAGCATAGCATTGATCAGTACTATTGGCAATCTTCTCTTAGAGCCTGCCTGAGGGCAGACTCCATCAACAGATGGCCGATCTGTCATTGGCTACAGCAGAACAAAGTGAAGGTTCTGGAGTGGACATCTCGGTGTCCTGATTTGATCATTTGGACATCTCAAGTGCGCAGTTCATGCAAGACAGCCGAGGGATTTACAGGAACTGGAGGCTTTTTGCTAAAAAGAATGGGCAGCTTTACCATCTGAGGAAATCAAGAGCCTCATCCACAACCACCACAAAAGACTTCAAGCTGTCATTGATGTTAGAGGCGGCAATAAACGGGATTAAGAACTGGGAAATGTAAACTTTTGATTAGAGTCATTTGGATTTTTTTTGGTAGTCAAAAAGAGAAAACCCAGTAGTCTGACTATAAATGGCGTCACCCGACCACTAACCACGAGTGGGGAAAAAAATTTTTTTTGTGTGTTTTCATTCAAGAAAACAAAAATTCTGCCGAGGTATGTAAACTTTTGAGCACAACTGTATATAGAAAACACTGAGGGTCAAGATTAGTGTCTGTAAAGGTAATTTTCTTTAAAAAAAAAAAAAAAAAAACTTCCATTAGGTTTTCAATATAAATAATAAGGGAAAAATTTGAATTAATCTTTAAGCATCAAATTATTTTCCATCTATGACTATGAGAATCTCTACACATTCTTCTATGCAAACAAATATAATAAAATGTGAATGTAATTGTGACGCTTAACACCAAGGAGTGCTGACAAGTCTCCTCACATGGACCAGGAGCCCATTAGCCACTAACAGACTCCGTGTACTATACAGCGAGGGCACCGAGTACCAGACATTATATACTGGTCGATTATGGAGCCAAAATAAAAAGCTACAGAATGTCCTCACCTCAATAGTAAACCAACCTCCTGGAAGTGCCCAGGGACACCGGCTGGACATTAAGCGGCAGTAAATCCTGTGGTCAGTGGTTATTTTTGCAGTTTGAAACATCTTAAGGGAACATTAAATAAATCCATGGACTACGGTACTTATCTCTGGTATCACGGGAAGAATAAAGCATGTAGGCTTATATTTCAGAGATAACCTGACTGTTATTTTATGCAGCGTCTGGGAACTTTAGAAGGACATCATAGACAAATCTGCAATTTGTAACGAATGAGCAAAGTCAGTGGGCTCCGATACATTATAACATAGAGTGCGTAATAACATTCACAAGCAGAGCTGCTGAGAGACACATATGGAAAATTATATTATAAGTGTGAACTTGGTTAATGGGGTTATGCCATGTAGCAGAGTTGGTCAAATCAGATGTATACTACTTAGAGATGAGCGAACCTGGAGCATGCTCGAGTCGATCCGAACCCGTACTTTCGGCATTTGATTAGCAGTGGCTTCTGAAGTAGCCCTAAGGCTATGTGGAAAACATGGATATAGTCATTGGCTGTATCCATGTTTTCCAGACAACCTTAGAGCTTTATCCAAGTTCAGCAGCCACCGCTAATCAAATGCCGATCGTTCGGGTTCGAAAGGACTCGAACCCGAACCCAGTTCGCTCATCTCTAATACTACTTACTGTACATATAGGTAGAGGAGGGCAATTTTTTAGTAAAGTAACTCACATCCCTGTACTGTCTTCCCCCCATGTATTTCCTTACTGAAATGCCACCCTGTTGTTGCCATGCACGCACTTTCCCACAATCCCTCTTGCTTTTAGGCTAAGAAGAGACCAACTGCTAGTGCTAGTACCTTGCAAATGCAGATGGACTGAGCGTGCCCGGCCCGGACAGGTTATAAATTATTGCGGCACATGGGGGATTAGTGTAAATGTCTCAAACAGAACAGCTTCTGAAATGCTTTGAAATACGTTTCATTTCACAAAATGCATCAGTTTAGTCCTAATTTGTGAGTCGGAAGAAGCGTGCACGCGCGAAACCATAGTCGCTCTCACTATTGCAACACACCTGCTACTGTTGTTTGTATCTTCCTGAAATAAAGCATCCATGTCGCTGACATCGTGGTGAGTGCCATTGTAACTTCTTGTGAAGCTTATCTATATTGCTGAATTTATTGCTTTCTCAACGTGCACCACAAAGCATAGAATGTGCTATCGGACACTGGGTCTGTAGAATAGAGGAAGCCGTGGTGCCTGCATTCCCTCTGTGTTTGCTTTTTCTAAACATGGATAACACCTTTAAAGTACCCTAAATGGACCATCAGATATACCGCTGCTTTGTTCTTTTTACCATAATCGATCGGTGACGAATCAGGGATGCTGGTAAAGTAGTCTTTTTTCCTGAAACACCGCTCGGTTCCTGCCCTCGCTTCATTGTGTGAACTGACAGGTCTTTCTGCGGCCGCAATTCACTGAATTGCGGACGCAGAAAACTGACATGTCAGTTGTTTGCGGCGCCACATGGGATCCCGACCGGAGCGTATGCGATGTGTATATGCTCCGGCCGGGACCCCATAGAAGGAGAGGCAATGTGCACACACGTGCAAAGTGTGTGTGAACGTAGTGTGAACATAGCCTTATAGTGCGCACTGAGAATCAAGCACCCTGACATACTGATGGTTAAGGTGGATCTCCTCTATTCAAACATGGCAGCCAGTATATATATCCTGGGGTGTGTATTCTTCTACTAAGGCTCAAGTCAGTACTTCATTGGCTGAGATACAAAAGGAGTTAGTTACGTAGCACTAGTGTTTACTAACATAAGCTGTAAGGAATGTAAACATCTCTAGCCATATTGTAATGGCTTCACTATATTGTAATGGCCTCACTAAATATACAAAATATCACATCCTTAAAAGCCCCCACCCCCTTTGAAGCCATTATGAAAAGCAGATGACCTTTATTGCTAGGTCAAAAGGCTAACAATCTGTCCTACTGTGTGCTCTGAGATCTTCATCACATTAGGGACAACCCATCTCTAGCAGATAGGCTACCTCTTATCAGGCTTATACAAATGAAAGTTGAAAGTCAGATTCTAGTCTATTCTTGTCTAATATGAAATGTTTGGGGGTGGCCTTGCTCTTTTTTTGTTCATTGGTTTCAGGCTTTTGGATTCTTCTCAATCGTCTGAGGTGGTGAAATCGGCATGCACAGTCAGAGTTGCTACTTTAACATCTGGAATGGATATAACATCTGTTTGTTCCTTAAAGAGATGAGGGAAACTGAACCTTGCTCTGTATAGCACTGTGTGACTATATCACTTGATCAGGGCAGCCCCTTACTACTGCTACTACTTCAAAAGAAGTGGCTATGTAAATAAAAAACTATAAAGTTATTGTAGCTTTGTATGAGGAGTTGCACTAAAACATCCAACCTGTCTAAAGCCTCATGTAACATAAAGTCCTGTGTATTGCGTCTCATCATACGGTGCGGTGACATAATCAGCAAAGCTTGTTCCGATGTCCGGTGATTTGTTCTTTCTATGTAACATTTGCTGATTCTCAATAAGATGAAGATTCACGTTTCCTCATATTATGTTTAGTGACCCTACCTGAAAGGGCACTTGATGTTCTCTTTGTCTGAATTGGCTCGAGAAACATCAATGAAAAATTATTTCTCTCTCACTCCAATTCATCTTCTCCTTTCCTAGAACGTTTTTTTGCTCATTTCTCAGGATTATATGCAAAAAAGAAGATGTTTTACAAAAAATGTTGCAGTTGCTCAGAAGAATCTTTGCCGGTAACATTCACGAAATGTTATTTAAAGCTTCAACCACTGCGTAATTTCAGCTTCATTTATGGCCCAGAAACATTGCAGAGATTAGCCAGTTTTCTTAGTCATAGGTATAATTTAAGGATTGGGAGCAGAGTCCTCCCACACAATATGTGCACTCTGGATGGATCCGACTGTTTCCCATTGACAGTTTCTTTCATTACACTTTCCTCCGAGTCGCCCCCTTAATTCATTTAGCCGTGACATTAACATTTCTCACATTCAGACTTATTCATAAACATTTTTCTCTTTATTTATTTTTTTTTGTTTTGCGTTTTTTTTTTACTTGTTGATATTTTCCTTCCAGTCATTGACAATTTAGATTCAATTGATTACAATACAAACGAGGAGAGAAAAACAAATGAGAGCTGAAATTTAATTGGCTGCTTTAATAAGATTTAAAGGGGTTGTTCACAAAAAAAAATTCTTTCAGATAGGACCAGGGATATGTAATATACTTCTATTAAAAAATCTCCATTCGTCCAGCCCTTATCAGCTGCTGTATGTCCTGCAGGAAGTGATGTATTCTTTTCAGTCTGACACAGTGCTCTCTGCTGCCATCTCTGTCCATGTCAGGAACTTTCCAGAGCAGCAGCAAATCCCCATAGAAAACCTCTTAGACTGGAGCTACATGTAGTTTTTCTTGTAGTGTGGCAAAGCCAATAATTTATTGTAACCACATGCTTAAGCATTTGCAGTGTGCTGTTGCATTTCTCTCTTGCGTGTATTGCAGCCATGCATGCACCTGTAAAGTGAAGATAGTTGTATTAGATGTGCTGGCCATTTATTTATTTATTTTTTTGTAGTATTTTATTTTAAAGCCTTACTGTCGTGTGTATTAACTTTGAACATGACAAGTGTTACTGATTGTACCAGGTCTCACTCCTGAGACTTGCTGCAATCCCAAGATAAAGCCAGGAGCAGTGTACGTCAGTGCGTGTCTCTCCTTGACTGTCAATCAAATCGTACTTGTTCACTTCATTACATACTATGGAGCAAACAATATGGATGTTCTGCCTGCTGGGGAGTGAGGTGTCCTGCCGTGTGCTACACCTGGTCGTATGTCGGGACTGCAGCAGGTCTCAGGTGTGACACCCGGTGTGATCAGTAACTTATGACTTGTCTGAAGCAATATCAAAAGTTACTGCAAATGCCAGGACGTCTCCACTCCTGAGACACGTTTACTGAATAATTCTGGAATAACATTTCTTTATAGGCTGACACCTTCCAAGCAATGCTGGTCACTTTTAAATCAGTTTTTCCATTTTCTAACACTCTTTATTGTTGGATGCTCGTTCTGTAACCAAGAGTGTAATAGTACCTTTTTGAGTGCGGATACCATAATAATATTCTTCTACATACTTTTCCATTGTGTGAACTGACAGGTCTGTGCGGCAAATTGCAGCAACGGACGTGATTTATGTAAAACATATGTTGTGTGAACATGGCCTTATACTGAAAGATAAACAGCCAACAATTTGTGTTCCTTCTATTGAATCTCCTTCTCTCCAACTCTCCCAATAGATTATTAATCTAGGTGGAATAAACCTAGATAATCCTCAAGTTTCGAGCCAATTTTTGTTTTAACGCTTTAGTTTTCTCCTCCTCATGTTTAAAAGGCCATAGCACTTGCATTTTTTTTAACCTACAGACCCACATGAGCTCTTATTTTTTGCGACACCAATTATACTTAGCAATGCTAGACTCATAGGAGTACTCCGCCACCTCCCCCCCCCCACAAAAAAAAAACACAGACACACAAAGGATATATACTTACCATACCTCTGGTGACGATTGGCGTTTGAATTTCCCGCCGGCTGTGTCCCCGCCATCTTCATCCACTGTCCTCACTTCCGGGTCCAAGTGCAGTAAATGGAAGAAAAAAGTTTGCTAGTGCGCAAGCGCACCGGCAGCGTTTTCATTGGCTGGAGCGCATCACATGGCTTCCAGGAAGCTCAGCCAATCAGAGCTGAGCAAGCTGGAAGCCATGTGATGCGCTCCATCCAATGAAAAGGCCTTTTCCTCTCCCATTCACTGCTGTGGAAGACAGCGAAGAGGAAGGAGAACAGGACTGCCCCCCGCTCTGATTGACCCAAGATGGCGCCCGGGAGAAGAGGAATTTCATCCAATAGAAGAATACCATTTACTGCAAAACATAGTCCATTTTATTTGGGATTCACTTCAGCATGTGTGCGGGGAAGGGAGATAGAGGCAGGTGCGTCTAGGCGACAGCTGTTTCACGTGCACATGGCACGTTTCGTCAGGCCCACGGACGTCACTGCCGGGGGAGGGTCTTGTATAAATAGGTAACAAGATATATGAATATTCAAAACATTAAAAACATGTTAAAAACAAATATTAATTACAAAAAGGATCCAAAATCATTGCGTTCGTTAAGGCCCATGGGTCCCACTGCATATAGTCTACTTATCCACATAGACTCTCTCTGAAGTAGATATTGATGGCCACGTCCGCCATTTTTATTAGGAAACACTCGTTCTAAGCCTACGGACTGTAGTACCTTGGTGTCACCACCATGCGTCTCCCTGACATGGGAAATTAGCCTTGGTACACCTTTCCCTGTCTTAACGGAATAACAGTGTTCCTTGTAACGTGTATTGAGGGCCCTTTTCGTCTTGGTATGAATACTTTATTTAACTTCTGGAGGTGTCAGCTTATCAACACACATTACAGAGTTATTTAACTTTGTAATGTGTGTTAAATAAGCAGAAAAAGTAAATGGCCGCACTACCCCTTTAATTTTTCCATAAAATATTCAGCAAAACCAGAAAAAAATATTTAAAATGGAAAACAAAATAGCATTTTTTCATTTCGGGGGTTTTGTGTTTTTGCTGTTCACTTAATGATAAAACTGACATGTTATTATCTATGTTCCTCCAGTCGGTACAATTACAACGATATGTAAAAAAAAAAATGGAAAAATGGCAGCACCTCTATGCCTCTGTTCACACTACAGGGTTGTACACCTGTGGGTTGCTTTTGCACTTTCTGTTTTTTAGCTTTTAAAAAATGTAAACCTTTTTAAATGTTCTTAAAATTGCTCTATCGCCATCCTTACAAAGGATATATCATTTTTTGCACCATGATCTGTACTTTCTATTGGTACCTTACTTGCGTAAATGCAACTTTTTAACCTAGTTACATATCATTGTAATCGTAACAACTTGAGGAACATATATAATAAGTCAGTTTTACCCTAACTGACAAACGGTGTAAAAAAAAAAAAGAAAAAATTGCATTTTCTCCACCCATATATTTTCTCCACACATAATTTCTCCACACATATATATTTTTTCTAGTTTTACAGCAAAGCAAAGTACAATTAGCGGCGAAAAAATAAGGGCTCATCTGGGTCTCTAGGTGGAAACATACACGCGCTATGGCCTTATACACACAAGGAGGAAAAAACGAAAGCGCAAAACTGAAAATTTACTGTGTCCCCTAAGGGTTAATAGTTAATAGGGAGATTCCTCATACAGCGTTTATTTTTAATTAATTTATTTTTATTTATAAAATGGGAAGGGGGGTGATTTCAACTTTTATTATGGGATGGGATTTTTTATTAATGAGAATATATATTTTTTTTTTACACAGTCATTTGAAGTCCCCCTTGGGGACTTCTATGTTAACTACACTGATTTCTCATAGAGATCAATGCAGCACATATGTACTGCATTAATCAATGAGATCAGTGCTTGATTGCTATGGGCTACTGGAGCCCATAGCAATTGAGTGCTGAGCCAGGATCAGTATGGAAGGAATTGTTAGTCTCACAATGGGCAGCAACATATCAAACATAACATATCAGTTATGTTTGAGTGGAGTACCCCTTTATTCAATGTAAAAAATAGCTGAAAGCCACACCATCAAATCCACAGCAGATTATTATGAAGATACCTGTACAATTTCTAAAAATTCTAGATCCCTGAAATATGAATTACATTTTTGGATGCATTAGAACTTTTTTTGTATGAGATTCAGACAAGTGGGAGAATAGAGTCAGTGAGGATGTATCGGAGGATGAGCCCTTTCTGTAATATATGGCCATTATTAATCAATTATTTCTGCAAAAGACAATTAACAGCTTGACAGAAATCACAGTAACATGTGGTCTCTGAGAGGAAGACAGCGACAGGATAAATCATAGGCCAATGTCCACTTATTAATTGTGATATACGGTATGTTCACAATAATTTATAACATTAGGCTGCATTCGCACGGCCATCAAATGTTCTGGTTGGACTCTCCATCTGGAGTTCTGTCAGTTTTGATGGAACCCGATGGATTCAATTATAGGTCAATAGGCACAGTTGTTGTTAATCATTGGACAGGGTAAACTTATCCTTATCATTATGTTTATTAAAAAAATATATCAATATTTATAGTTTTGTAAGACCATAAAGAGACTCTGTCAGTAGTTATACACTCACCGGCCACTTTATTAGGTACACTATGCTAGTAACGGGTGGTCTTCTGCTGCTGTAGCCCATCTGCCTCAAAGTTGGCCGTACTGTGCGTTCAGAGATGCTCTTCGGCCTACCTTGGCTGTAACGGTTGGCTATTTGAGTCACTGTTGCCTTTCTATCAGCTGGAACCAGTCTGCCCATTCTCCTCTGACCTCTGGCATCAACAAGGCATTTCCGCCCACAGAACTGCCGCTCACTGGATGGTTTTTCTTTTTCGGATCATTCTCTGTAAACCCTAGAGATGGTTGTGCGTGAAAATCCCAGTAGATCAGCATTTTCTGAAATACTCAGACCAGCCCTTCTGGCACCAACAACCATGCCACGTTCAAAGGCACTCAAATCACCTTTCTTCCCCATACTGATGCTCGGTTTGAACTGCAGGAGATTGTCTTGACCATGTCTACATGCCTAAATGCACTTGCGCCATGTGATTGGCTGATTAGAAATTAAGTGGTAACGTGCAGTTGGACAGGTGTACCTAATAAAGTGGCCGGTGAGTGTATATCATGCCCAGAGCTGCAGACATGGGCAAATAGCTGATGGGGAGATAAAACATATCATACCAGACGATGCCGAGGAACAAACGAGTGCTGTCAGCAGCCCATAGCAAATTGCAGAGGTCTGCTGCCACCACTCCTATACCACGGAGCGATGGCAGTAGATTGTTGCTGTCTTTGTTGAAAGACGTCAGACAACGATCAGCCGACAATCGTTAATGTTGGCTGATCGTTGTCTTCTATTACACTCCCCAGCCCTCCCTAGCCCTCCCTGACCTCCCTAGCCCTCCCCGCCCTCCCTATCCTGCAGGACTCACGCACAAGGCTCAGCGCTGGCAGCCAGGCCCTGACCACCCCACATAACTCTGCACGCCGTACAGATTGGGCCTTATTCATAAACAATAAGTTCAGATAAACTTTTTCCCATATCAACCAATGAGTTTCCAGATGTAATTGTTCTACCTAATAAATGCCCGGATCAGACCGGTTGTTACGGGTAATATCTCCGCTCTCCGTCTGCGCTCGCCTTTCTTACAACAAATGAAGCGTGTGAATAACTGCATCTATATAGCGCCATGGCTATTCTCATACCGAAAAAAATGTCCTGAGGACACATACAGATTGGTTAATATGAATAAAGATTTCTTCCTTTGCAGCAGCCTGTTCCTCCGTATTGAGGTCAGACGGTACATGATAGCATCGTGCTTCCACTATAAGTAACATGCTCGGCTGCTCCAAGGATAAATATTTGACGACTACGGAGCGCGCCTTTGATTCATGGTTATTTCTTGAGAACACATCTGTGGGATGCTGGCTTTATTACGGCTGATGAATGCTGATTATAATCCAATTTGTATAGCTATGTATACAGCACCAGCCACTAAATGGCAGCGAGAAATCCATCAGGCCCCAAACTATCTCCCCAGCACCATCTCAGCGCATAGTAATGTGGCGCAGAACGTCTCGCAGGTTGGACACTTAGAACACAGTTCATTAGGAGACGGCTGATTCATTTCACACTCATAATATTTGTTGATGCTTCTTGCTGTCGTTGCATCTTACATGGACGTCCTGGATAGAGAAGTGTTAATGTCGCCTCATTTAGTCTCTGAGATTTGTGAATTTGCCGGATTTCCAGGAGATTGATGGTTACGGTATCGCTGCAGAATCAGGTAATACTGAATAATAAGACTCATTGCCGGAATATAAAAACAACACAGGCAGAAATATATATATATATATACAATGGGGGAGATTTATCAAACATGGTGTAAAGTGAGACAGGCCCCGTTGCCCCCGGCAACCAATCAGATTCCACCTTTCGTTTTCCAAAGAGTCTGTGAGGGATGAAAGGTGGAATCTGATTGGTTGCCGGGGGCAACGGGGCCTGTCTCACTTTACACCATGTTTGATAAATCTCCCCTAAAGTACAGAAACAAAATGCAAATGCTAGGGTGTATGCATAATCCAGATATATACCACAGTAAGGTGACAGACGCTATACGAGTGTTATAGCTCTTTTAAGGAGGAGGAAAAAAAAACGCAAAATGGAAAATTGGCCTTTTCGGCTCTGTCCTTAAGTAGTTAAAGGGGCACTTCAGTGAAAATCTTTTTCTTTCAAATCAACTGGTTTTAGAAAGTTATGTAGATTTGTAATTCACTTCTAGTCTTCCAGTACTTATCAGCTGCTGTTTGTCCTGCAGGAAGTTCTCTCCAGTCTGACACAGTGCTCTCTGCTGCCACCTCTGTCCATGTCAGGAACTGTCCAGAGCAGCAGCAAATCCCCATAGAAAACCTCTCCTGCTCTGGACAGTTCCTGACATAGACAGAGGTGGCAGCAGAGAGCAACATTTGCCGAAAAAGCTATATTACAAACTTTTTAGAAGACACATTGCAATGCAGCCTACTGTGTATGAGACTTCATAGCCACAGACCAACCGTAGTGCCCATGCTGACCCCAAAAGCAAATGCAAGGGAAGCATCAGAACTGGACCAAGGAGATATTGAAGACACAGACTGTACAACAAATGGCTGCTATGCTGAAAGGAATTGTTCACCCCAAAACTTTTCTTTCAAATCAACTGATGCCAGAAAGTGCCAGAGATTTGTAATTTACTGCTATTGAAAAATCTCAAGTCTTCCAGTACTTATCAGCTGCTGTATGCCCTGCAGGGAGTGCTGTATTCTCTAAAGTCTGGAGAGCAGGAGAGCTTTTCTATGGGGATTTGCTGCTGCTCTGGACAGTTCCTGAGATGGACAGAGGTGGCAGCAGAGAGCACTGTGTCAGACTGGAGAGAATACACCACTTCCTGCAGAACATACAGCAGCTGATAAGTACTGAAAGACTAGAGATTGTTTAATAGAAGTAAATTACAGATCTCTGGCACTTTCTGGCACCAGTTGATTTGAAAGAAAATATTTTTGGGGGGAACAACCCCTTTAATAATTGCTGTAGAATCTAAATGACTTGATTATTAAAGGACCTCATCCTAAAAACACCTGAAAACATTCATTTCCAGGTAACTGTTTCGTGTGGTTTTAGATGTAAAATGCCCTTGGCTTTACCAGCCCACCCCTAAATATACCAGGTAAGAGGATCCGTCCATGTTGTATACCATGTGAGCGGCTCAGAGACATCGCCCAGCAGCAAAATGTTCCTGGAAATTATGTTGAAATGTTGGCACTAAGAGTGTATGAGTGTATGAGTGTCCCACAAGGTGAATAAATCTTCGCTTTGCTGCAGCTGTCTCCCCCCTAACACTGCGCCATGATAAACCCCCCCTCATAGATTGAAGGCAGAGCCCCCCCCCCCCATTCGTGGAGCACAGGCTGGAACTTGTGTGTTAATTAGATAATTAAAATGTAATTCAAATTATTCTGACCTATTGCTTATGGTGCGTTTACACAGAGAGATTATCTGGCTGATTATCTGCCAAAGATTTGAAGCCAAAGCCAGGGTTGGATTTGAAAAGAGGAGAAATCTCAGGCTTTCCTTTATGACCTGATCTCTGTTTATAGTCTGTTTCTGGCTTTGGCTTCAAATCTTTGGCAGATAATCTGTCAGATAATCTTTCTGTGTACATGGACCCTAAGCCTGTGTGCTATACTCTATTCAAGGATGTACCAGATTTATGGTGCGTTCACACAGACAGATTATCTGACAAATCATTGAAGCCAAAGCCAGGAATGGATGTGAAAAGAGGAGAAATCTCAGTCTTTCCTTTATGACCTGTTCCCTGTTTATAGTCTATTTCTGGCTTTGGCTTTAAAAAATCTGTCAGATAAATCTGTAAACGCACCTTAATATGGAGGTGGTTCCCGGCATTCTGGGTGTAAACCGCGACTATTAACCGCCGTTAGAATAGTGCAATTACTTTAAAAAAAAGTGTTTTTTTTTTTACTTTTTTTACATTTTTGTTATTTTTTTTACATTTTCTAACTATATTACTATGATTACTGTGACAAGTTGTATCATAGTGATCATAGATCAGTTTAGTGATAGGGTCCAAATTGGTCCCTGTCACTTTAAATTTTCAGACAGCTTTTTGCCTCTGTTGTTCATGCACAGCCTGGATCCGGCCGGGAGAAGATCTGGTGAGCAGGCCGCTCTCCTCAGGGGCAAAAAAACCGACTAAACACAGGAATTCCGGCCAGTACAGAGAGTCACGTCTCCATGTGTCCATCAATCACATGACGGCCTTCTCTCTGTGAGCGCTCAGATGGCCGGAGATACACACGACTTCCTGTTTTCTGACTGTTTTAGAAAAAAAGAATCAGAAAACAGGAAGTGCCGTGTTCTCCATGAAGCAAAAAAAAAAAATCTACTGTTGATTTAGATTTTGAAAGTTATAAAGACAGGGACACTTTAACCCCTTCAATGCCGGTGAGCATTGAAGGCAGAGACTTGAGGACAGAGGTGAGCGGCTGCCCAGGGACTGAGAGGGGCCCTGATTGCTTAAGTTAAACTTAACTAAAATGACAGCATTGGGGGAGGATTATTCCGCCCCTCCGGGACCGCGCAGAATCTGCCATACTGTGGAATCTGGAATACCCATGTCACCTTATGGCAGAAGCGGCCCTGATCAGGTCACAACAAAGAAAAGGACCTACAGCAAGATAATACATAGACATGTACAAGAAATAAGAACAAATAAGAACCATCGCAGCCGACGCAGTGTATGAATAAAGACAAAAATGATGCGGAAAATATGAAAGAGTTTGAGCAAAGAAAAGAGAACTTATTACTACACAACATATAATATACTACACAACATATAATATACTACACAACATATAATAAACTACACAACATATAAAATATACTACACAACATATAATATACTACACAACATATAATTAGGGATGGTCCGAACCTGCCGAGGTTCGGGTTCGTATTAACCCGAACGCTCGGCACCGGATTACCGCTGTCTGCCGGCTCCGTGGCGGGCGGGCTGATCCAGCGGGAGTAACGCCTGGAAAACTGGGATATAGCCTTTGGCTATGGCTGTATCCCAGTTTTCCAGGCGGTCCTCCCGCTGGATCCGCCCGCTCCACGGAGCGGGCAGACAGCGGGAATCATTACCAAGGGTTCGGGTTCGTACGAACCTGAACCAAACTCGGTTCGGACCATCCCTACATATAATAAGTGGCTGCAGGGAGAGGCCCCTCGGCACAACACCCCGCTCATGGAAAGAAATAGCCGTCATTTGTGCCGTTTTAGAGATTACATTACAAGAAGGGGAAAAAATCACACAAAGGGTGCGTTCACACGTACAGGATCTGCAGCAGATTTGAAGTTGCAGATTCAATGCGCAGTAACTCTGGGCCATCAAGTCTGCTGCAGATCCTGTACGTGTGAAAAAGTTATTTTCCACAGACGATTCCAGAATGAAATGTCTTCTTTTTCCTCTTTGCTCGGGGAGGTGATTGATGTCACTTGAAGTGCGGCGCACACAATGCAGTTACTAGAATAAATACGTATATGACTGATTTCCCAACAAAATTAGACAGGACATTGATTTATTCCCAGACATCCACCTCTGCTTCTTCCTGCTGCACCGGGACCTTTATTTAGGCTTCATGCGTAATGGAGGACTTTGCCAAACTATTGCCAAATTACTAAGGTGAACCAAAGCCGCTATTACATAGGGTGATTGAGAGGAGCAAAGAGCGCTGTCAGCAAGTAAACGAGCGCTGCCGCGGGTGAGTACCGGGGGGGGGGTCGCGGGGAGCTGCAGGGGGGCTGCCCAGGTGATCGCTGATCATCCGGGAAGCCCTTAGCAGATAGAGTCGGTGTGCGGTTGCAGACACCTATTTCACAGAGCGACGGCAGCAGATCGCTGCTATATTAGTCGTTGAAAGATAACACAAAACTAAAGACAAAGACACCTGGCAGGTGCAAGGGATTGTCTTAGGCCTTGGGGCCCCTATCATATTTTACAGGATGGCAGCCTGCTCCCTCTGTCTATCCTCCCAGATGTTACAGTTGCTCCAATGCCGGCCATTACAGCAGGAGCCTGACCATATATTATAGCTGCCTCTGGCTGTGGATGGTGTCGCTGTAGCTCCTGACACCGCACCATCTAATGTTGTATGTCATTAGAAAACCTTCCATACAGTTATGCCGCGGCTCCGAGAAGCATGCAGAGGTCAGGAGAACAGCCGGAGTGTGGACAGGTTATGTAATAACTGTTTGGGCAAGGGCTGCATGGACATCGCTAATGATGTCCGTGCAGCCTTTGATAGACAATCATTAAGCCATGTAATAGGCCCAGTGATCTAGCAGATCGGTGCTCATTTACAATATTGATCGGGCCTTCATCAGCCTGTGTAACAATATAAAAGTTTAGCACATGGTCAAGTGATGAAGTGGCCAATACAACATTTTCTACCAGATTTGCATTATTACTTTCCATGTTCCCAATCTATAAGAATAGTATACCATAGCAGCACTGAGAGGTAAGTATAATAACTTCTCCAGTGTGACAGTCAGGGGGGAAAGTAAGTAAAAAGCTTCAGATAATTGTTGCTGCATTTATGTGTATTTTTGGCCCTTTCAGGATAAACATTCATGCTCATGGTAAATTTGGCCTTTGGTGGTTAATAACTTTATCCTGTTCCTCATTTGTGGTAAAATAAGTGAACAAAACTGCCCTGGAACTAGGTCAACGGACTCTCTAATGACGGCCAACAGCTGCGGAGTAAAGACTGGGAGGTAGGAGAGGTTACGTCTCCTGATTATTACCTATAATTGTCCTAATGTAATATTCCGTCTGAAGGCTCCAGAAAATGTCCTGAACTAAAGTCCATTGTGCAAATAAATGGCAGGAAAACCTATAGAAGTACAATAGTTTTTTAGGTTTGCTGTTACACAATCGGCTGTAAAAGTCAAAACATTCGATTAGGTGTTATGGGAGATAAAAAAAACAAACGTCTGTGTTCTTTTTGAAACTGTGACATACTGTATGTGTCCATGAGTTGTGTCTGATATAGTAGGTCACCCCTTTAACGTGTCTACTGTGCATCAATGAGGGGTGTACACAGAGGCAGGGATAAATGGTTAAAGGACAACTCCGGCCTAAAAAAAGGAATAGCTATTTAACATATATAAACATACATAAAACCGCACAGCTGCCAGTGTTATACCACTGTAGTCCCAGCTATGCAGCCGCTGATGTCACAGGCCCAGCCAGCCAATCAGCAGTTACAGTGGTACCTAGCCTTTGATGCTGATTGGCTGAGCAGGACTATAACAACACATCCTTAAACCCAGGTGCAAAGCATGGACCAGGGCTGCAGAATATGGTGAGGGACCCAGAAAGGTGAGTGTATGTTGTTTTTTTTTATTTTATTCAAAACCTCCCCCCCCTCCCAGGTATATATCCATTAAAGTGTCACTGTCGTGAAATTTTTTTTTGCAGAAATCAATAGTACAGGCGATTTTAAGAAACTTTGTAATTGGGTTTATTATCAGAAAAATGCATTTTTATCATGAAAAAGCAGTTTGAAGCTCTCCCCTCTGTCTTCATTGTTCTCCTATGGAGAGAGCTAAAGAAAAGACCAAAACAGGACAACAAAGAGTTAATCTACAAATATCTAACGTGATATCTCTTGTGACAGTCACCAGTGACCTGTCTGAGCTCGGATTACAGCTGTCACCCAGCTCTGTGCCTGTAATCCTCTGTTCTCTGCTCTCTGCTGCCGGCTAACTCCCTCCTTCCTCCTCCCCCCTCCCCTCTCCCTAGAACAGACAGGGGACGTCTCCTGCAACAAGTCACAATTTTCAGATTTTTTGGAGTGGATGAAAAAGAGGAAGGAGGGGGGGACCTGGGAAAAGGCTTTTTACATGCAGATAATGGCAGATTTGGCTAATAAACCCAATTACAAAGTTTCTTAAAATCGCCTGGACTATTGATTTCTTCAAAAAAAAAAAAAAAAAAATACGACAGTGACTCTTTAAGTGTCCTGCCTGGGCAACCCCTTTCATACACCAACAATCCCATAGAAGAACATGCAGGGTGTCTAGGCGTACAAAATACGGCCGTTGTTGCAGATTGCAACAACGGGCGTACTTTTATGCTGTGTGAACATAGCCTTAGGCTACGTTCACACTACGTAAGTTTCCGGCCGTAGCGCGTTCCGTGAATAAGCGGCCGGAGATTTACATAGTTTGCGTACAATGGAAAGTATACGATGTACGGCTGCACAGTTCACACTACGTAAGAACTTACGCCCGGATCGTATGAGGCGCCGTAAAAAATGAACCAGACCGTTGTTTCAGGACGGAAATGCTGTAACCTACGCCCATAGCGTAACATGCGGTCCCGTACGGAGTGGCGATTTCTTCATTTTTGCACTTTGATTTGCCGATCCAAAAGGTTCTGTGGAGTGTCCGGGGCTAGCCGAAGATATCCAAGTAAAAGACCTCTGTCAGATCGCTACATATGGCGCTCGGGAAGCGTAAGTAGACTACGGGCGTAAGTTCGCGGACCGTACGTAGCCGGCCGCAACTTATGTAAATCCCCGGCCGGAGTTTCACAGGTATATGTCCGGCCGCGTAAAATATGCGGCGGGACATATACGTAGTGTGAACATAGCCTAAAAGTGTAAAAACACCACAACAAACATTGTTTGAGAAAACTCTAGATAATAAGTAACGTCAGGGTCAACCTACTCAAAGGGGCAACGCTACAGTAGGGAATTATATACCGGCCTAATGAATATCATGATACATTAACAATTATCACATAGAAAAGAAATGAATTATTCCTCTTTGCTATACAAAAAACCTGCTCAACGCGTTTCCCTGTCAATATTCAACATGGTTCATCGGGGGAATATATGGTCAAATTATCCGATTATAACATGACTGTAATGGTACATCAGACAATGCGAATATACTGCTATAATTAGGCAATTAAAGTGCAAATACAGTGCAGTGGGGACTTATGGAAACTAACCTGTGGTATACGGCTCCATTATGCCGATTTCTTGGAGTACCTGACCATACCATCACCCAGGTACAATTACCACACACCACAGTGACTTGATAGCACAGTATTCAAACTTGGCTTCCCGTTCATAGTATTCTGGACTACCAAAGTCGCTGGCATGTTTTGCTGCTTCAATGTCCGTTTTATGGACCTAAACAGGTAAAAAAAAATGGCCATTTTCAGGGACGTCGCTAGAGCCCTAAAACATACGGGACGCGGGGCCTCTGAGTTGCATCAATTTGCCACAAGTGGTTTCCACTCACTGTGAAGAATGGAAAAAGCTGATTCCTGACCAATTCTCGCCAATATTAATTATATTTAATAGTAATTCCTCTTCTCACACAAACAATACATTTATAATGCAAGACATAAAAACAAAAATGTAGCCTATAGACAAAAAGAATCTTAAACGAAAACCCTACTAAAACTATAGTAGCATACAAAAATAATCCCGCCATGCCTTGACCACATAATACCACCACCTAATGACTAATGCTATCATACTGTATACAACCCCCTACATGCAGACCATTATACCTGCATATTACAGCACAGTTACAGTACATCCAGGGACTCACAAGTGACATCTTCTCTGATTGGAGTCTAACTCTGTTGTTGTCTGCCCCCTCCTGTATAGTCCCCCTATTATGAATGCCCCCCTCCTGAGTAGTCCCACTGTTGTAGATGCCCCCCTCCTAAGTAGTCCCACTGTTGTAGATGCCCCCCTCCTGTGTAGCCCCCCTATTATACATGCCCCCCTCCTGAGTAGTCCCACTGTTGTAGATGCCCCCCTCCTGAGTAGTCCCACTGTTGTAGATGGCCCCTCTCCTGTGTAGTCCCCCTATTATACATGCCCCCCTCCTGAGTAGTCCCTCTGTTGTAGATGCCCCCCTCCTGAGTAGTCCCCATATTATAAATGCCCTGTAGGGACAGGGACATCCAGTGCAGGCAGTGTCTCTGTATTATGCTGCCTGCGCCACATGATGACAGGAGAACATGCGCTGCTGGGAGAGGAGCTGCTCAGCAATGGGTGACAGGTGAGTAAAAAAATTTTTGTTTTTCGTTTTTCCCCTCAAGCTGGTTAAACTTTGGAGGCTTGTGCCACGGACATTTATTCCTAGCGATGCCCCTGGACATTTTATACTAATATTGGCTATTTACTATTGATGTTTTTTGCCAAAGAGCAGAGAGTTAATTTTTTACATAAACCTAAAACCGAATTCCCAAAAAAGTGGAATCATTTAGTTTGCAACTGTTTTTCCCATAGGAAAGTAGAATACGGCTTGGGCCACACTGCATTCTTGCGTTGCGTTTTTTTTTGGGGGAAAAAAAAAACAGATAAAAAAGTGGATGGAAAAACTGATACATTTTGTGCATCCATTTGATCTGTTTTTTTTTCATTTATTTCCATTATAATTTTTTTTTTAAGATTTGTCAAAACACATCCTTTTTTTGGCATGCATAAAAACTTGATCAACCACATTTTTGTGTACACTAAAAAAAGACGATGCATCTGTTTTTTCCTCCATTTTTTTTTTATAAGACAGATGAAAAAAAAAATAATTGCAAAAACACAGTGTGAGCCCAGCTTTAGGCTTGGTGAAATCCAACATGCTAAATCCTTCCTTTCCCATACATATCAGAAAGTTTGCTGATCGTGCCAGGACTGCAGGTTTGTCTGACAAACAGACGTATTCATGTTTTGTCATTTGATGCTAAATGTCCAAATCTCCTCGACTTCTCGACTTTGTCAGGCTTTACAGTAAACCTACGGTTGGCAACATTCTGCTAACAGTAAAGGTCCGTCATCTCCCATATAATTAACTCTGTCCTTGGCTCGGAGGTCACTCGGGCCACACAATCGCTGCACAGAGAAACTTTTTGAATTTGAAAGTTCAATTTTATTTCAACATTTGGGAGTTAGAAAGTATTCCACGTGACGCATCAATAAAGCCTGTAGAATTACACATAATCCCAATAGACAGGAACTAATTTGTTCCACTACTAGATGACAAAAGGATTCATTACATTCCTTGGTAACATTTTCTACAAAGTTCAGTGTACAATTTCTACAGGTCAAATCTATTATAAAAAAAAAAAATTCTCCCAGTTTTGCATTCAGATTCCGACTTGCATGTTATTTTGTCTGTGGAAAGTAACTGTGTTAGTAGGAACCCACCGATGCTAGCTGACAAATCTGCTTCCTGTCTATTGGAGAGGTTTTCTAGGAATTTATATCGATAGCTTATCTCCACGACCGCCACCATGACCCGAGCTTGAATGTCGCCGAGCTCTTCTACCACACACAGCCCTATGTACAGAAAGAAGAATTTGATGTGATATTACGGTATTTGGTCTTTCTTTTTGTCTTTTTTTTTTGGGGGGGGGGGGGCATATTTTTAGACTTTTTTAGGCAACAGCAATCAGTGGCGGATTAAATGTACCCTGGGCCCCGGGCTGTCCACCCAACCTGGGCCCCCCCCCAGTCAATTCGCCCACATTATAATCTGCTACTGCGTCCCCCCCCCCACTGTCCCCAATAAACACTGCCTGCCTCCCCTCCCTGCTGGCCCCAATAAACATAATGTTTGGTCCCTTGCTGCTACCCCCAGTAAGCATTGCCCACCCCACCTCCACTGCCCCCAATAAACATATCGCCACCTCACCTGGTCCCCTGATGTTGCCCCCCCCCCCAAGGTCACAGCAGCACAGAGGATGTCAGGAGAGGAGGGTGCTGATCTTATAGGAGAGGTCCGAGCAGCACAGAGGATGTCAGGAGAGGAGGGTGCTAATCCTATAGGAGATAGTCCCCCTTTATAGATGGTCTCCCTCTATCCCCCTCTATAGATGGTCTCCCTCTTTCCCCCCTTATACATGGTCCCCCTCTTTCCCCCCTTATAGATGGTCCCCCTCTTTCCCTCTTTATAGCTGGTCCCCCTCTTTCCCCCTCTATAGCTGGTCCCCCTCTTTCCCCCCTTATAGCTGGTCACCCTCTTTCCCCCTTATAGCTCGTCCCCCTCTTCCCTCTCCCCCCTTATAGCTGGTCCTCCTTTCCCTCCTTATAGCTGGTCCCCCTCTTCCCTCTCCCCCCTTATAGCTGGTCCTCCTTTCCCCCCTTATAGCTGGTCCCCCTCTTCCCTCTCCCCCCTTATAGCTGGTCCTCCTTTTCCCCCTTATAGATGGTCCCCCTCTCCCCCCTCCCTTATAGATGGTCCCCCTCCCTTATAGATGGCCCCCCTCTCCCCCCTCCCTTATAGATGGTCCCCCTCTCCCCCCCCCCTTTATAGATGGTCCCCCTCTTTCCCCCCCTTATAGATGGTCCCCCTCTCCGCCCTCCCTTATAGATGGTCCCCTCTCCCCCCTCGCTTATAGATGGTCCCTCTCTCCCCCCTCCCTTTATAGATGGTCCCCCTCTTTCCCCCCCTTATAGCTGGTCCTCCTTTCCCCCCCTTATAGATGGTCCCCCTCTTTCCCCCCCTTATAGATGGTCCCCCTCTCCCCCCCTCCCTTATAGATAGTCCCCCTCTCCCCCCTCATAGATAGTCCCCCTCTCCCCCCTCCCTTATAGATGGTCCCCCTCTCCCCCCCTTTATAGATGGTCCTCCTTTTCCCCCTTATAGATGGTCCCCCTCTCCCCCCCCCTTATAGATGGTCCCCCTCTCCCCCCTCCCTTATAGATGGTCCCCCTCTCCCCCCTCCCTTATAGATGGTCCCCCTCTCCCCCCTCCCTTATAGATGGTCCCCCTCTCCCCCCTCCCTTATAGATGGTCCCCCTCTCCCCCCTCCCTTTATAGATGGTCCCCCTCTCCCCCTCCCTTTATAGATGGTCCCCCTCTTTCCCCCCCTTATAGCTGGTCCCCCTCTCCCTTATAGATAGTCCCCCTCTCCCCCCCTCCCTTATAGATAGTCCCCCTCCCTTATAGATGGTCCCCCTTTCCCCCCTCCCTTATAGATGGTCCCCCTCTTTCCCCCCCCCCCCTTTATAGATGCCCCCCAGTGAGTAAATAACACAAAAATAACAAAATACAACTCACCTACCCTGCGTTCCCCCGTCGATCCTCTCTCCGTCTGCAGTCTCCGTCTGATGCGCGGCTGCCGGGGGTGTCCGGTCCTCTCCCCGGCAGCGCGCGCATCACACAGCTCCTAGTGCCGCCTGGGCCCTGACTTCCGGTACGTGCACTCCCAGTACCGGAAGTCAGGGCCTCAGGCGGCACTAGGAGCTGTGTGATGCGCGCGCTGCCGGGGAGAGGACGGGACACCCCCGGCAGCCGCGCATCAGACGGAGGCAGCCGGAGACTCTTGTGACCGCAAGCGAAACAATGCTTGCGGTCACAAGAGTGCAGTGGCGGGGGGGCCTCCCGGGCAGCATTATAATGTGGGCGGCAAGGCATGGGCCCCCCTGGAGCCTCGGGCCCCGGGCGGCCGCCCAAACCGCCTACATTATAATCCGCCATTGACAGCAATAGTTATAGGGGGATTTTATTAAAGGGGTTGTCCGGCGATAAAAAATTATTCACAGAATAACACACATTACAAAGTTATACAACTTTGTAATGTATGTTATGTCTGTGAATGCCCCCCTTCCCTGTGTTTCCCCCCACCCACGCTAGACCCGGAAGTGTGGTGCATTATACTCACCGCATCTCGTGTCGTCCACGGTCTCCGATCGTCAGCAGTGACGTCTTCTTCGGGAGGCCAGCGGATCTTCCCGAGTGCCGGCCGCCCTCTGCAGCGTCATCCGAAGCTCAGCCGCGATTGGCTGAGCATAGCTGTGCTCAGCCAATCGCGGCTGAGCGGCTGATGACGCGGCCATTTAAAATAGACACAATGCTGTACAGATCACTTTACGGCAGCCTCCTCTTATCACCACAGACAAAACAGGAAGTCTCAGCTTAGTTATAGCCCCAGTGGTGAGAATGAGAACTGCAAGATATCAGGATTATTTTATTATATAGACAGAAAAATGGAAAATTAGAAAAACAGCACCAAAAATTCTTAAATATTTTTAATAGAGATGAGTGAAGTAGCTGAAAATTAGTTTTGTGAGGTTCGTAAATTTTGGGTAAAACTTGTTAAGATTTGCAAATCGAATCTTAACAAATTTCAATAAAACAGCCAAACTATAGTAGCTACAGTACTGGGACTATTACAGAATGACAAATTTGTTAACACATGTTCTTGTAAAAGTGTCAAAAATCACAATAAAAAAAAAAAGCCAATCAGCCAGTTTCAGCCATAGGCTATGTTCTCACAACGGTTTTTCAGCTCTCTTTAAAATGACATCCGTTATTTTGAGTCTAAAATAACGGACGTTAATTAGCAGCCTGACCTCCCCTTAGTGCACTGACGGCTGTTTGTACATTATTCTAGTAGACAAAAGAAAAACTGTGGTGAACAACTGATAAAAACATCCGCTGTTTGCAAAAGACGTCCGAAAATATCATGTTCATTATTTTGACGTCCGCGGTAAAAACGTACTTTATTCAATGCATTGTGTGCATTGGACGTGGGTCTTTCCATTGACTTCAATGCATTGCCACTGCAGTCAGTTAAATCATGGCAATAACGGACGTTATTTTACATTTCAAAATCAGATGCCTTTTCTCTATTTTTGAGGTTGTGTGAACATAGCCTTAGACAGCAGTGGACCTTGGTGGAACAGCAGCATAAAATATATAAACTTTGTAATAAACCATTTAACACGTTTCAATCCCACTTTCACCTCCCCTTGTGGGGCACCTTTTGTTTCTCCATTTACTTTAAGTGGCGCCAATATAAGTGACAATTTTATTTCCATTTTAAATGATTTTTTTTAATTTTCATTACTAATGAAAGTGAAATTTTGGAACACAGTAAGAGTGGAGTGCGAGCGCTGACTATGTAAGGCGCACGCTCCATTCACTGATCCCAGTAACTTGGTATAACAATAAATAGGAGTGCCCAGTGAGTGACCAATATGAACTGTGTCTTTTCTGGTCCCAGTGGATTCCCGAGTTACTTGGTAAACTGGACACTTGGTTTGCAGCTACAACAAACAATCCCCCACAATCTGCCCTCCTATCCTCTCCTCTCTGTTCCTATATCACCCTGTTAGTCTCTCCCTCCTCTCTGTCCCTCCTCTTCTCTCTCTCCCTCCTTTCCTCTCTGTCCCTATATCACCCTGTTAGTCTCTCCCTCCTCTCTGTCCCTCCTCTTCTCTCTGTCCCTCCTCTCCTCTCTGTCCCTATATCACCCTGTTAGTCTCTCCCTTCTCTCTGTCCCTCCTCTCCTCTCTGTCCCTCCTCTTCTCTCTGTCCCTTCTCTCCTCTCTGTCCCTATATCACCCTGTTAGTCTCTCCCTTCTCTCTGTCCCTCCTCTCCTCTCTGTCCCTCCTCTTCTCTCTGTCCCTTCTCTCCTCTCTGTCCCTCCTCTCCTCTCTGTCCCTCCTCTCCTCTCTGTCCCTATATCACCCTGTTAGTCTCTCCCTGCTCTGCTGTAACTGCCGGTTGCCATCCTGCTCTCTCCTCCACACACAGCCGACAGAGGGGCAAAATAATAAATAAGGACACACACACCGGACAGGATCGCTAGCGGCGCCGCAAAGAAATGACATGTCAGTTTTCTGCGGCTGCTATTCATTGAATAGTGGCTGCAGAAAACCTGTTAGTTCACACAATGGAGCGATCCGAACGGGTCACAGAGCAACTGGTGTCTTACGCCATGTGAACATGGCCTAATAGTGTAAATATAGTCTACTTCTGGCGATTTCCTACGTTTATGTGGCACAACATATATACAGTACATGAAGGAACTGTGGTAATGTAGCAGCAGGTGCTCAGGCTGCTGCGCATCAAGAGGGACGTCGATGAACGCCGACATTCTCAGAGAGGCAGGATTACAGCCAACTCATGCATGACTAGTTTGGAGCTTAGTAATGCCATCATGCTGAGCTAAAGGTAATTTACATATGACGTGAGACATTTACAAGATACATTTTCGGGGGACATGTAGAAAGCTGATAGGTGTCAGTTATGTTTGCAGACAGTGCTAGGGGTTTCATTACTATATATATATATATATATATATATATATATATATATATGTATATATATAGCTTCATAGGCATTTTGGCGGTGACTGGTTCCCTTTAAAGGGAATCTGTCACTAGGTTTATTCCACCTTAAATGAGGGCGGCATAAACTAGTGACAGAAATGCTGAGCAGATCAGTGTATTACTAACATTATTCTGCTCAGCCGTTCTCCTAATATGCAGGAGAATAGGATTCTTGCCACACCCCTCCCCCCGCCCTCCAGCTGCTGAGTGACAGGTGACTGCCTATACAGAGCATGAATAGATAACTGCCAATCAGCAGCTGGTGGGTGGAGTTTTCTGCTTCTCATGAATATCCAGGACTACTGAGCTCATGCACATAATGGAGAGGACTACTTATTGTCCATGTTATTCAGGAGGAGATCTCTGATTAGCTGTACAGAGCAATGTAAGTGATCCATCATTCTGCTTAGCTTCTCTGTCACTAGTTTATGCCGCCCTGAGATAGGACGCCATAACCCTACTGACAGAGTCTCTTTAAGGAAACTGGTTATACAAAGTTTACAAATCAGCAAAAGTACCAATCAGGGCAAGTACCACTTGTAATAGGGGAGATGTTAGATGATAATGCAGTAAACCTACCATACCCAGGCTCATGGCAGCCAATTTATTTTATAAATCATTATAGAAAGCCGCCATCTAATATCCGAGCAGATCACTTAGCAACAGTATCGCCGGACACTACACACGTAACTAAGTGGTATCCACAATAGGGAATAAAGTCTCCAGTCTAGAGAGGAATTCTGGGAAATTGTGAAAACAATCATCGGAGGAAAGTCATTTCTAATATCTGCAGTTTGATAAAATGTTATGGTCATTGCTATGCTGATTTAGATGAATTATACAGATGAATCGACGTTGTGAATTGGACCTTAAAATGACCGACTGTACGACAAAGCACCGGAATAACATAGTAATAAAGAATGCAGAAGACTGTAAAAGCTAACAATGGGTTAATATACATCATCACACATTCTACTACTGAAATATTTTTAACCCTAAGGCAGTGTTCACACTACATTCGAAAAAGAGAAAAGGCGCCCACTTTTTCTATTTATAAAGACATCAGTTATTGTCGCAATGCAATTGACATCAATGGAATGATGGACGTCCAATGCACACAGTGTATAAAATAACGGACGTTGTCTGCACAGACGTCAGAGTAATGATCATGACAATTATTTTCGGACGTTTTTTGCAAACACCGAACATTATTTGTTAGTTGGTCACATACAGTTTTTCTTTTTTCACCGTCCTTTCACCGTTTTACTATTAAATTCAATGGACTTTTCAATTAAAGACAAAGGGCGATCAGTCAGACCTGACCTAGAATAATGGATAATGAATAATCACTGCACTGATGGACGGACAAACAGCCAAATGATGAACGTAATTTTTTCTTTTCAAAAATGGAGAGGAAAAAAAGTTGTGTGAACTTAACCAGACACTATGAGGCCATAAATAAATGTGTTACTTTACTGAACATTTAAAATATGATAAAAAAATGATGAATTGTAGACAAAAAGTCAGCGCCCCAGACTGGTAAAATAACAATTATATAAAGGGATATTACCCTGACCTTGGATAACCTCTCACTATGTAATTATGACCCACTAAGCTCAATGACCGCAGATGGTGGTCACATTGCGATGGGCCTGCATACATAAAGCAAAAAATATTTCTAGTGCAACAAAGAATAGTAACTAATAGAGCAAGAGAAGCCCAGAGAACGTCCCGATATCCCGACCAGCCCGGGTTGTCATGTGTCAGGCCTGTTCAGCCAGTCAGCGGCCGAGGCAGGACCCTGCTCACACCAGGAAGCGGAGGACAGCAGACCCCAGCACTGGAGCCGGAGAGGTAGTTGCATGTTTTTTAATCAGCCACAAAAGTGACAGAAGATGGTGCAAAAGAAGACGCCTCACACAGTCCCACAGACTAAAAATAGAAGCGTTATAAGTTGGGAATAGACCAATTTTCAACACATTTAGTTTTTTAAAAAGGTTGTAATTTTTTAAAATTCGAAAAATAAAATGAAAGTTATACAAGGTACATATCGCTGTAATCGTACTGATGTGAGGAACATAGAGAACATGGGTGGTAGGCCCCCGGATGGTTATAGCGGTGGGACGGCCGGTCCCTTGCTAGGTGTTGTAGTGTGACGCCAATACTGTGGTGGATGGCCGAGATACAGCCGGACCTTAAGGGTTTTGTCACGTGACGCCAGTGGTGGGCACACAGGTGTGATGGCACGCCTGCTTTTAAAGAGTAAGGCCGGTTGTACCCTTCTCTCCTGTGGTCGGTGTCCTGCCGGGTTGCTGCAGGGTCATAGTGTAGTCACAGGGGTTGTTGCCACAGATGGCCAGAGCGGTGTAATGACCCTCCCGAATATTGGTAGGACCGGCCACCCACAGAACGGAGATGTACCAAGGTTGCGGTATAAGTGCTGTGCAGGTGGTGGTGAATAATCACAGACTCAGGTGATAACGTTGACTTGGTTACTACTTGTAAATGTGCAGCAGGTGACACAATGAATCTTGATATACACTTGATAAAGTTCCAATAAATACACGAACATAGAACCACCAGATCTGTGAGATAAGTGCTAAGTAGGATGTAGTAGAGTTGAGGTTGTACTAAGGTAGCGTAGCAGAGAGGAGAGTGCCGTGAGAGTCTCAACCCAAGTAGTAATGGGCTCTGCCGAGAGGTTGGAGTGCATAGAAGAAAACTTGTAGAAGAAGAAGAAGAAACAACCTGTGCTTGTGTATTGACCTTTCCTATAGTCTTCACACCACCTTATGCCCACTAGCTTTGGCAGAACCGTACCAATGGGTGACACAGACCTCAGACCTCGTTACCTGGGATGAGCGGAATGGTCAGAATTTTCTGAGTACACCCGTGCTGCGAGATGGAGTTCATAGACTTTCAGTAACTTTGCACCACTTTGATCAGTTCCTAACTCTTTGGCTCTTTAAGGGATACTGTTCTGAACTATAGTTACTCCTCGTCCTTGGCGTGGGTTGAGGTGATCTGTTGGCTAATCCCCTCTAGAAGGGTTTAGCAGTGCAGCACACAGCATGTTTGATGCTTCAAGAAAGAGGTTTGTAAGCGGGCTTTGTCCTGCATCCTACCCATGCGGGGTACTGACCAAGACTACAACTGTAGAAGGGACCTGGCAGAGGGCCAGGGCCCAGGTAGAACCACTGTGGAGAGCTATCTGAGCTGCGTCCTTTCTCCATCGAAGCTCAGCTAAGACTCCTCCTTCACCCAAGGGACTAACTTCCTAACCAGCGTGTAAGGTGCGCTGTGGTTGGGTGGAAACAGTGCAATAGAAGTGTGGAAAGGGGAGAGGTGATAGGACAGAAGAAAGGAAAGATCCAACTGGCTAACAGAATCTGGTACATATACATACAATAACCCTTTGAGATACTTCAGCCGTGCAGCTTCCATACTTTAGTTATACAATACAGCGACATCTAGTGGTCATCTTTAGTAATACTGTAGCTGATTTCAATTTGACAGCACAAATGATTTTTTTCTGTTTTTTCAGCATACTTTATGGGAAAATCAAGTCTGTCATTGCAAAGTACAATTGGTGTTGCAAAAAATAAGGCCTCATGTGGGTCTGTAGGTAAAAAATACAAGTGCATTGGCCTTATTAATATACAGAGGAAAAAGCTACAGTGCAAAAACAAAAATTGGCTTTAAACTTAAGGGGTTAAAGAAAGTAGAAACCTGCTTTTATTCTCCAGTGCAAACTGTCACCTTGCACTTCCAAGCACTAGCTGCTTAACCTGCTCCCCCTCCTATGACAGGCATGGTTCAGCTTTTAACTGATTGTAAATAAAGCAGGAATAGGGATGGGAGGGGGACCAAGGAGGCATTCCAGCCTGCAGCATTCCAGGATTCGGGGAACACTTCTTTGACTCTTTGCACTGTAGAATACAAAGCATATTTCTACATTTTTGAAGCACAGCTGGATATATGAAAGGTACCGTGTGTCTCCTTGACCAAACATCTATCTAGCAGTGTCAGCAGTTTGGAACCTGATTTGCAGCTGACAGATCCCCTTTAACCTGAGAGGCCGGGATGATCAGCCGACTGAGTTGTCTAATGGATTAAAAGCGGGGATGACCTATAAATTATTTTCCTGCACTATAAGGCCAGGTTCAGACTATGTAACTGTGCGGCTGTAATTGTGCGGCGGTATTTTTGGTGGTTCATGCGTACGCTGGAAAGTATAGGATATACGGCTGCACAGTGCACACTATGTATGAATCTACGGCCCGATCGTAAACGGACCCGTAAAAAATGAACAAGACCATTGTTTGCGGCTGGACATGCGGCTGAGGAATGACAGGCGGTCCGTACGGAGTACTTCAAAAATAGCCGGCAATGATGCCGAATGCCGATGCCTCTAATAGTTAATATATTAAATTAATAAAACACATTTTCTTTGTAATAAAGTCCCTTTCGTTGTTCAATAATTTAATTCTAACGAATCCATCATTTTGCAATTAAATATACTGTTAAAATAAATAGATATATAAATAAATGTATATTTATATATATATTTATTTTTTGACAGTATATTTAATTGCAAAATGATGGATTCGTTAGAATTAAATTATTGACCAACGAAACTGAATTTATTTCATCGAAAATGTGTTTTATTAATTAAATATTAATTAGTACAGGAAGCTCCATAAGCCGTTAATTCATATGCGGCAATAGAGCTTTCTGTACTAATCATCACTTTACTTTAATGAAAACATCAAATGTTTCTTCTAATTATGTTATCACAATAGCATTATTAGAAGAAACATTTAGAATTATATGTGCGCTCAGCTGATTGGCTGATCGGCTCAGTGCACATATAATTAGCGGGTCCGCAGTACAGTCACTTCATTGTGCTACGGACCAGCGAAGAGGACACATCGGATGGTGAGTATAGAGCTCTCCCCACCCCCTCCCCAGCACTGCACCCCTCCCAGCAAGGAAGGGGGGTCACTTAACCCCTTCCTTGCTGGGATGGGTGCAGTCTGACATCAGTTTGGCCCCCAAGGGGTTAAGGGGGATGCAATACATCCTCCCTTAACCCCTTGGGGGCCAGACTGTAAGCAGTGATCTGTAAAGATGCTGCATACTGTAAGGTGCACAACACCGCTCACAATGATGGGTGTTGTGCTCCTGTTTGTGTGTTTTTTGTGTGTTTCTCCCTTTTTGTTTTTCAGATATCGGTAATAATAATAAATAATTAAAAAAAACCGCATAGGGTCCCCCCTATTTTTATAACCAGCCGGGTTAAAAACCAAACGACAGCAGCCTGGTAACACCAGGGTGGGAAGAGCCATTGGTTTAGGCCCTCCCCAGCCTAAATCTTACCTGCCTGCCCCGTCCAGGAGCGCCGATTTTGACGCTCCGGGACCACTGGCACCCGGCTCTTCCCAGTACCCCTGGTGGCATTGGGTACTGGGGTAATAATAGGGGGTTAGTGTTAGCCATTTTATACCGGCTAACACTAGGCCCCAACTTAGTAATGGATTCCGTCTATTAGACGGCTTCCACTACTAAGTCTATAAAGTAAAGAAATAAAGACAAGACACAAGTTAAAAAAATTTTTTATTCAAATAAAAACACCCCCACACCCCTCATTGACCATTTTATAAAAAAAAAAAACCATTAAAAAAACGCTGGTCATCGACGTAGTCCACGGAATCCGACGTAATCCACAGGATACCGATATCTGAAAAACAATAAGGGAGAAACACACAAAAAACACACAAACAGGAGCACAACACCCATCATTGTGAGCGGTGTTGTGCTCCCTACAGTATGCAGCATCTTTACAGATCGCTGCTTACAGTCTGGCCGCCAAGGGGTTAAGGGAGGATGTATTGCATCCCCCTTAACCCCTTGGGGGCCAGACTGATGTGAGACTGCACCCATCCCAGCAAGGAAGGGGTTAACTGACCCCCCCTTCCTTGCTGGGAGGGGTGCAGTGCAGGGGAGGGGGTGGGGAGAGCTCTATACTCACCCCGCTGGTCCGCAGCACAATGAAGTCACTGTGCTGCGGACCGGCTCATTATATGTGCGCTGAGCTGATCAGCCAATCAGCTGAGCGCACATATAATTCTAAATGTTTCTTCTAATAATGCTATTGTGATAACATAATTAGAAGAAACATTTGATGTTTTAATTACAGTAAAGTGATGATTAGTACAGAAAGCTCTATTGCCGGCAATATGAATTAATGGCTTATGGAGCTTCCTGTACTAATTAATATTTAATTAATAAAACACATTTTCGATGAAATAAATTCAGTTTCGTTGGTCAATAATTTAATTCTAACGAATCCATCATTGTGCAATTAAATATACTGTCAAAAAATAAATATATATATAAATATACATTTATTTATATATATTTATTTTAACAGTATATTTAATTGCAAAATGATGGATTAGTTTAAATTTAATTAGTGAACAACGAAAGAGACTTTATTACAACGAGAATGTGTTTTATTATTTTAATAGATTAACCATGACAGACATCGGCATCGGCATACTGCAGAGGATCGCAAACCCCGGTGATAGCAATTCATGTAAACTGTGTTCCCTGCTTTCCCAGATGCATCCAGAGGTGTTTCCATCATTTTCTTAAGATTTTATTTGTTATTTTTAGTTGAACCAGATTTCCAAGTAAATGACCGTATGTTTTGAGCCGCATGTCTATTTTTTCCCACGGCCGTAGTTTCACCCGCACATTTACAGCCGCATAAAAAATACAGCCGCACAGTTACATAGTGTGAACCTAGCCTTAGGCTGCATTCACACTACGTACATTTCAGTCAGTATTGTGGTCCTCATATTGCAACCAAAACCAGGAGTGGATTAAAACACAGAAAGGATCTGTTCACACAATGTTGAAATTGAGTGAATGGCCGCCATTTAATGGCAAATATTTGCTGTTATTTTAAAACAACGGCCGTTATATTGAAATAATGGCCGTTATTTACAGTTATATGGCGGCCATCCACTCAATTTCAACATTGTGTGAACAGAGCCTTTCTGTGTTTTTAATCCACTTCTTGTTTTGGTTGCAATACTGACTGAAATATACGTAGTGTGAACCCAGCCTTACTATAGATGGTCCCAAAATACAAATACACTAATAGAAGAGATAGGAGAGAAAAGATAATCTTGCAAACGCATCAGTATTATAGATCAGAGCTGCATTAACCATTCTGCAGACCCTGGAGCTGAAATCTGACAATGTCTGCAGACTGAAGCATTAGTCCATCATTAATATTATGTGTAGAAGGTGACGTGGTGGGAGACTGCATCCCGGCAAATCATATGGTTTATTTTACATAGATACAATTATAATTCCAGCAGGACATCTCTCGGTGTAAGCGACTTAGAGTAACTCTCCTGATGTCAGACTTGATGTCACAGGGACATATGTGCCACCGGGTTTGGATACTATAGTTTTTTAACTTTTAATCTGATTACTATGATGGTTGTGACCATCGTGTTTCCATGCGCTGTCAGTAGGAAGCAAATGATTCCTCTATAACACTAAACCCCATCTGACATTGAGCTGCCAGTCATTGGTATGCTGACGACAGATCAGGACTGTTAACATGCAGCCATCGCCACTATTTTTCTTGTCTTAGGTGATAAATATTTAATGTCAGATTAATTTCAATTGAGATGGAAGCAAGATGAAAACAATGGGGCCGGGTGTATGCAAGCATCAATTCTTTCTGGATAGGATTGTCACTTATCAGATCATATGAGAAATCATATTGTGCAACCCCAAATTAAAGCTGGCTGTACATGGATAAATGTTACTTTTCAGAAATCAATAACCATCAATAGTACAAGCGATTATAAGAAACTCTGTAATAGGGTTTTATTAAGCAAAAGAGTTTCCTTCTGTACTTAAAAAGCTGTTTTCCTCCCTCCCCCCCCCCACGCACACTTCAGAAGAAGCAGTATTTCTGTTTCCATTATGGTCTATGGAGGGGGAAGGGAGTGAGTGAGCACAGAGAGGAGAAAAGGCAGCCCTGCACAGCACATCATCCTGCAATCATCTCTCACCAAGCTCCCAGATAAGCACTAACCTTTCTGACCAGTCAATCCATCGTTCTATGTGCCCAGACAGTCTCCAAACTGCACAGCTGCTTCTCTGCTCTCCCTGCTCACTCATCCCCCTTAGCCCCTCCCCTCTCCATAGGTTATAATGGACTCAGCAAAACCGTCTTCACTTTGCTCCTCTGTAATGTAGGCGGCTTTGCCTGATAATGAGAAGTAGTGGGGTGGGCTGAAAAAAAAAAAGCTTTTGGATTACAAAAAGAGGCTTTTTTGCCTAATAAAATCTATTGCAGAGTTTTTTTTTAAATCACTTGTACTATTGATTTCTGCAAAAATATATTACACAGTTACACTTTAAGCTGCATTTACTTTGGATTGTAAAGTAATAACTACAATCACAATGATCCGTGCAAGCTCTTTCAGCTTCAATCAAATCAGTGGGGCCTCGATTTGTGTCACATACTCCCGTTTTATAGACTGTCCAGGAATATAAAGTGTATGGGGGACATTTATTAAGTCCGGCGTTTTTTACGCCGGACTTATAAATGTTCCCGCATCTCCGGCGCTACGGGGATTTATGTAGAGGCGGACTGTCTCTACATAAATCCTGTGCGCTCTGGTGCGCACAGCCTAAAACCTACGCCAGCTGAGGACTGGAGTAGGTTTTCGGCGTATCTTTTGGTGGAACGGATGGTAAATCGCCCTCCGTTCCGCCCCCTTCACACCTCCCCGCCCCCCGGCGTACTCGGCGGAAAGTGCCGATTTGTGAATATCTTATTCGCAAATCGGCCATTTGCGAATACAATAATGCGCAAATCGGCACTTTCCGCCGAAAATCATCCGTACGCCGGATAATACATGTCCCCCTATATGTTTGTTGCAAAAAACTTGTGCAAGAAAGTAGCTGTGTTTTTTCTAAGGGAATGTTCACACTGAGGAATAGGCGAGGAATTTAAGAGGAAAAGTTTTCTGCTTGAAACTTCCTCTTCTTCATTAGCAGAAATTCAATTACTTCTATGGGGATTTCTCTAGCGGAATCCGTTAGTCCACTTAGGGTATGTTCACACGTGTGTTTTTTCCCCCTTTATATTATTAACATTAATATAAAATAGAAGTTACAACCAGTTTCTTTAACATGCTGCATGTTTTCTGCTGGATTAAACAACTATGAGATCTGTTTCATAGATCTCACCGGCTGCACAAGTGATATGTCCGCCACTGGTCCTCACCAAGTATAAATGATAAATACAGGGGTACAAAGACTTAGGCCTTATTCACACGATCCGTATTTCCGTACTTGAGTTAGTGCACATTGATGTCTATTGGGCTATTCACACGATCAGTAGATGACAAGGACTCAAACCAATCCTGAAAAAGAAAGGACAAGTCCTAGTGCGGAACCAGATTTTTTTTGGCGGATTCTCTGATAGAAATCAATGGGATCCGCTATTTTCTACGGATTGTAACTTTTTTTTTTTTTTGGCATCCGTATTTCCGTACAAAAATAAGAACGAGTCATTAGTCACATATTGAAAGGTTGTGTTTATAAAAAAACGGATTTACGGAAATACAGATACCCAATGCGTAATTTTTTGTGGATTGTACAGGTGGATAGCGGGAGCACATGAAAAAATACTGAACGTGTGCATAAGGCCTTACTTGGTCCCTCAGAGCAAACATGTGTCTACTGTACATGCGATGACATTTATGGCGCTGGCCTAAGAGTCTAAGCTGTTACCATAGATGAATCCAGACGCCCCTTTGCTTTGCAGCCGACACATTTCTGGCCGTTCTATTTACGCTCCTTGTTGAGTTTTGATGAGGACCCGGTGTTTGGAGTTAAATTTGCTCTCCGACCTCCATCTTACTCGGGCGCTGCCATCTCTGAGAAATACATCATGATGAGAGCGCTTTGTTTTGATGATGTATTACACTAATGCAGCTGTTTCTCTCTTGATATATGAGTGAAATAGATTATCACTGTGCAGGGGACTGATGATATATTACTTAAAAAGTGGAGCCGTTTGGGATCGAAAGGGCAGATCAGATGTAATTATAGGATAAAAGCCAAGGTACGGCTAAAAGCTCTTCTCTCTCTGACATTGGGGTTAACCTATCTTTTCAGTTGGATTTTTTTTACGCTGTGTCTTGTTTAGTATTAGGTGCTGGGTGTTTGCTAATACGCAACATGTTCTTCTCCATCAATATTTCATCATAATAAAACAAAATAGCCTAAAACCATATTCAGATGGAGACTATTCTACCTTACACCCTGCGCTAGGATAACTGAACGTGGGGAGAGAGTTTAGGAAGGACATGGGCTCAGGGATTAGATTCTAAGAGTTAGAGATTAGATTGCCAATGCCTAAATAGGGTTGTGGGTTTTTTAATTTTTTTAATAGAATTTCACTGTATAAATCCTTAGAAACTTGTGTATCTTTTTAAATACTTCACTTTATTTTGTTCTAAGCAGAGGAGTAGCCAAAGGATCACAGACTTTGTCTCAAGGGTTCAGCTTAAAGGGTATTCCACTCATAAAACATAAATTTTGATATATTGCTGCCCATGGTGAGACTAATAATTCCTTCCATACTTGTTTATATCTATTGAGTCTCCTTCCCCTAGTTCTGAGCTGCTGCTTTCTACTGAAGACACAAAAATCTGTTTGTGAGGTTTTCTCTCTGTCTCTCCCTCCTCCCCCCTCCCTTCTGAGACAGCTGATGTAAACAAGTCCCTGGCATGCTTTATCTGCAACATTGTAGCTTCTTTATAATGCTGACCTGCTTCCGTCACACAATGTGCGTCCGTTCTGACGGCCGTACATTGTATAGACTTTAATGGTTAATTGGATTGCAGGCATCACCCAAATGTGCCCACAATCCAAATAAAATAAAATGATGTTCCTGCGGACGTTGTTTATACACATTGTAAACATTAAAGTAAAAACAGAGATTTTCTATGAATCTAATAATAATACAGATTTGTTTTCCTGTATAATATAAAGGGCTGCCTAAATTAGATGAATTATTAGGCACCAACACGGGAGGTAGGTGGTTTGTTTAATTTTTGCTTCTTTTTCTTACATCTCATCCAACTTGTGTTCAAGGTGAAAAAATAAAGAAAAAGCACTACCGCCTGTGACCTGTAGGTGGCGATGCTGGGCACTTCTGCTGTGCTCACTGTTTATATAGTACTGTACATAGTAACAAGGTTCTCTCTCTTATTTACTCTCTAAAATCAGGCAGAAAGCAGTCCTTTATATACTAGTGTCTTACCAAATATCCTTCTCAGCAACTGATGCTACTTTTACCAACAATATTATTCATCCACCAAGAGGAGAGAGAGTCCTGATCACAAGAGCTTACAGTCTATGAGCAAACAGAGCTGAGACAACGGGTGGGATATTTATACAGCGGATGAGTCATCTTATATAAATAGGGAACATAAAGAGGACGGGTCAGTGAGCAGCCAATCTGTATAAAGGGGGGCACTGCTAACTAGTGTGATAGTAGGGGAGAGAGATAAAAGATACTACAGTGGATAATAAAGGGGTACTCTTCTGGTGTCTTGAGTTCAATTGAAAAATCTCCAGTCTGCCAGTACTTATCATCTGCTGTATGTCCTGCAGGAAGTGGTGTTCTCTCCAGCGTGACACAGTTCTCTCTGCTGCCACCTCTGTCCATGTCAGGGACTGTCCAGAGCAGCAGCAAATCCCCATAGAAAACCTCTCCTGCTCTGGACAGTTCCTGACATGGACAGAGGTGGCAGCAGAGAGCACTGTGTCAGACTGGAGAGAATACACCACTTCCTGCAGGACATACAGCAGCTGATAGGTAAGGGAAGACTTGAGATTGTTAAATAGTACCCCTATAGGAGGGCTGGGAGTTCTGGATCATGTTCTCATTCCCATATCTGAGATCTGCGATCATTGCCCCGTATAATGGGTGTGATCGATTGAGACATATTCTATAACAGAATTGGCACCTCTGATATATAGATGACACCAAATATACCCCAGTCTGTAATCCCAGTCGGCCCCTAATCTGCAGGATATCCTGCCCCATAGTCTGGTGTATTCCCATTAGTATCGCAGTGATTCGTAGTAGCGCAGCGCTTCCCGCAGTCACTTCTCATTCCCTCAGGTCACACTTACTTGGCTCCTATCTGTGGGGCGACTCTAACATCTGTGGTTTGATGTGTCCTACTTTGGAATTTCACAACCCTCCGACCCTCATGATTCATTTTGTTTGTAATAGTAGATTAAGTGCGTGACAACTGTGTCCGTTCTTCTGTCATTGTGAGCCCCGGCTGGAAAGTCTATATTGGACAGACGACTTAAAGGGAAACAGTCAGTATGACTGGGCTGATATGGTTCCTGACTGTACAGTATAGCTCTGCTCTGCTACCAGCCCCCTCTACAGCAGCCGCTTTACACCGGGGAAAAAGGGGTTTTATTCTGGCACACATGACCAGGAGAGGGGCGGCAACTAGTCATCTGGGTGGGGAGACACTCGTGACTAGTCACCGCTCTCTGCCTGTCAATCACCCCCACAGAGCCTGCCAACAGGCAGAGAGTGGTGACTAGTCAGAGACAGCTCCCCGCCCAGATAACTAGTTGCCGCCGCTCTCCCAGCCTCGTGCACCAGGATAAAATAAGTTATTTCTAATATTTCGGTTGACGATTGTGTCACTCTTCTCAGAAAAGAATCTAGATGGATATACTGTACATACTATGAGTCTGGGGGAAGGGGGGGTCTTAACTAATATATTCTGTAAACCTGTAGTTAAAGGACAAGTGCCATGAAAAACTTTTTCCCAGTAATTGAAGCACATTACAAAGTTATATAACTCTGTAATTTGCTTCAATCACCTATCTGCCTCCCTTCCCTGTCTTTTCCCCCCTCCACCAGGAAGTGTTCTGACTCACACAGACCTGATTACTGTCGTCACCAAGCTCTTCTCTCAGCTCCTTCTCCTGTTACACTAGCCTCCCCCCTCCCCTGCCTTGTCAGGTGACAGGCTTGCTCAGCTCCCATTGGCTGAACAACTGCAAGCCATCACTTGTCACATCTCACTTGCTTATCTTCCCTCAGACTGACTCCGGCACATAGGCAGCTCCCCCCTCCCCTCATACCCTCTCTCCCCCTCCCCTCATACCCTCTCTCCTGCTGCCATGGACTCAGTGAAGGAGTCATCTCACTAGAGAAGATAAGCTGAGCAAGCAGAGTCACCTGACAAGGAGGGGGAGGGGGAGGCTGGTGTAACAGGAGCTAGAGCAGCCCTCCTGCTGATGACTCATCCTCACAAGAAGGAGCTGCCTGGTGACGGTGACGGCAGTAATCAGGTCTGTGTGAGTCAGGACACTTCCTGGTGGGGGGTGGAGGGGGGAAAAGACAGGGAAGGGAGGCAGATAGGTGATTGAAGCATATTACACAGTTATATAACTTTGTAATGTGCTTCAATTACTGGGAAAAAGTTTTTCATGGCACTTGTCCTTTAAATATTTGTGCAAATACATTTATTTAGCAAACTTGTCTCCTTCTCCTAATATACGAGATCTTTCTATTGCTTTGTTGAAAGTTCGTTGTCTAATTTTACTGACCATCACTCTGCTCTACAAGCAGCGGTCTGGCTGCTCTAGTCTCTGGTTTTAGAGCAGAAGAATGGTGCTTGGGTCTCAATTTTTTCATTCTTTCACTCTTGTCTTCATAAATTGGCCGTAGACTTATAGCAAAATGCATCTTCCGGATGTGTGCAACCTCTGACTATGTTCACACGACGTACAAAAGAGAGAAAAGGCGTCCACTTTTTCTATTTAAAAAGACGTCCGTTATTGCTGTGATTTAACTGACTGCAATGCATTGAAGTCAATGGAATCACGGACGTCCAATGCTTAGAGTGTATAAAATAACGGACTATCTGGACGGAGATCAAAATAACGTCAATAATAACAATTATTTTCAGACGTCACCGGTGTGATTGTAAGAGACTGATGCAGCTGTGATTCTTCATTCCCAAGACTTGTTATATAGTGTTATTACATTTTTGTTTTCACTTTTGTGTCAAAATGTTCTTAATTATGTTTGTACTTGACATTAGTCACTATATATATATATATATATATATATATATATTCTAATGTTTTGTCATAATTTAGAACAGATTTGTTTACACAATCACACTGACCATAGTCACATGGTTTCTTACAGATTGTATACCTATGTATATTCTACCTTATGTCTTACTTTTAGGACTTGTTTTTTCTTTTTGAAGCTGCTTGCCACAAGACTTGGCTTCGTGAACTTCACTCCTCTTCCTCCTCATATATATTCTGTCATCTGAATGGATCCAGACTGTTGATTTCTTACATACGATAGAATCACTTTGTAAAGCGCAAAAACTAATTTTTTCAAGTAAGGACCGCTACTGTTTCATAGATTGGCATATATTATTTTATTTAAGTATATGATTCACTTTTCTATGCTGTTTTGGATCCCCTCTGATCTTTGGTGATCTGCGCCGGTCACCTGCCTGTCCTGTCTGGAGTGGAGAAACCTTACCGAGCCACAGAGAAAGGAGCAGTAAGATACCACATGACTGTAGGTAGGTGCACACCGCAACGGACTGAACCACCATCCGACATCAATCAAAATTCGGAGTGGAGAAACTGGTCTGTATCTTGCCCCATGGGGGTTAAGGCCATATTATATGGCGTAATATTCCAGATAAGCGAGCACTGATCTGCCAGGTGCTCACCGATAAAGCCTTTTACATGACTCGACTATCTTGACTCGCTCGATTTTGATGCAGTAAGGCTGGGTCCACACTACGTTTTTGCAATCCATTTTTTTCATTCGTTTTTGCAAAAATAACGGATGGAAAACAGATGGAAAAAACAGATGCATTCGTTTTGATCTATTTTTCCATTGGCTTCTATTATTAAAAAAAGGGATCAAAACGGATGCGTTTTTTTAACGGACACAAAACTGAGGTCAACTACGTTTTTCTGTATGTTAAAAAAAAGGATCCATTTTAATCTGTTTTTTTTTTTTATAATGGAAGTCAATGGAAAAACAGATCAAAACGGATGCACACAATTGCATTCGTTTTTTTCATCAGTTTTTCATCCATTTTTGCAAAAAAACGGATGAAAAAAAAACGGATTGCAAAAACGTAGTGTGAACCCAGCCTAAAAGTTGCATGGACATTGCTAGAGAAAATGCTGTATATAGAAAAGATTTTTTATTTTTTTTTTTACTTACCTCTCCACGCTCCCTGTGTCCTTTTAGCTTTTCCCTGATGTCAGGCCGTGGAAGTTTGTACATTCATCTCTGAAGTAACAGGCCCCTCAGCCAATCACTGACCGAGATGGGACAGCGGCCTTGTACTGCAGAGACCGTCAAAGTACCAGTGGTGACTGCAGGCAGCGGGAGAACAACAAGAAGCGTGAACAGATATGTATAAAATGTATTGTTTTTTACACCGTCATCAGCTGTCGGCCACGCGTCACTATTACACACATTTCTTAGGCTGAACGGTGTCTTTACTACACGGAGCGATAATCTGCCGAATCGGCCTGATTGGGCAGATTATCGCTCCGTCTAACAGGGTCCTTACTCAGGAGTGGTCGCAATCTTAGCGTTTCTCACGTACGCCTCTTATCTTGCACAACATCACCAGGTGAGAGTTTCTTTGTCACATTGGTGGATGTTAATTTCTGCATCATGGGACGATGTCTCTTTGTATTTCTCTACATTAATTTCAATGAGAGCTAAGTAATACTTATAGTAGATACGGCTTCTGTAGAGCCATATGGTTATGTGTAGCGCACCATGCTGCCTTATAGCCTATTAGTGACGCCTGTACTATTCAATCGGGTGGGCTACCCAGCACCTTCACAGTGCACCACACAAACTATGAAAACCTCATGCTCCCGAGCATCACATATTTGGTACGCCGGGCGCGTACGCCTCTTAGTGAATCCTTGTACCTGTACGCTGGACTTCATAAATCCCCATCATGGGGTCTATATACTACATTGGGGCTGCACACAGGGGCCTTATACAATAAAGGGGCCGCACAGAAGGCCCTGATACTATATGGGGACTCCGCCATCTACCCTAGGGCCAGCATGTTGCCTATACTAACATTACAAACAAATCTCTGAAAATGGAATAAAATGTACTTAAAATGGCAGAAAAAGTGTGGCCATACTTACTGACATAAGGGCAGGGTAAAAAGCTATATACTACATTGGGTAGGTTGCGATAGGAAACCCTGCATTTCAGTATAAGCACACAGCTCTGTATGAGACCTACAGATAGTTACATTTGTATTTGTAATCTTCACGTTCCAATGTATCTGGCCAGTAAAAATCTATTTTGTAGGGAAAAATGTCACTGAACATGCATAAAATACAACAGTAAACTAGGTATTAAACGCGTCCGTACTTATAATCTAACAATGTGCTACATTAAAGTCTATGGAAAAATGTCAGTCAGTAATAGAAAACTATTTTTTTGCAATGTGTGCACAGACAGCTGTTTTTCCATAGACATTAAAGTGTCACTGTTGTTTCATTTTTTTTTTTTGCAGAAATCAGTAGTCCAGGCGATTTTAATAAACTTTGTAATTGGGTTTATTAAGCAAATCTGCCATTATCTGTATTCAGAAAGCCTTTCCCCAGGTCCCCCTCCCCCCTCTCTCTAATTCACTGCTCATTATCAGGAAATCTCGTCTTTTTTACAGCAGTGGAGCCGTGTGTAACCTATGGAGAGCGGAGGGGGGAGGAGGGAGATTAGTCACCAGCAGAGAGCAGAAAACAAAGGATTAAACAGCGGGACCTGTGTGAAAGCTGGTATTCAGAGGTCAGAGAGGTCAGTGCTGACTGTCAGAGGAGATAGCCCGGTGATGTATCTGTAAATTAACTCTTTGTTGTCCTGTTTTGGTGCCTCATCTCCCTCCCCTCTCCATAGAAAACCATGAAGACAGGGGGGAGAGCTTCAAACTGCTTTTTCATGATAAAAATGCATTTTCTTTTGCTAATAAACCCAATTACAAAGTTTCTTAAAATCGCCTGTACTATTGATTTCTTCAGGGCTATGCTCACACACCGCATTTTTGCTCTGTATTTTTTAACCAAAACCAGGAATGGATTGAAAACACAGGAAGGCTATGCTCACACACTGCTGAAATTGAGTGGATGGCCGTCATTTAATTGCAAATAATGGCCGTTATTTCAAAACATCTGCCGTTATTTTAATACAACGGTAATTTGCCATTAAATAACGGCCACTCACTCAGTTTAAACAGTGTGTGAACATAGCCTTCCTGTGTTTTCAATCCACTCCTGGTTTTGGTTGAAAAATACAGTGTGGGAACATAGCCTACTGTTGTATGTGGCTTTCATTTTATTGTGTGTGTGAACATAACCTATTATTTGAGCTAATTAAATTTTTTGTTCCGCCTCTTTTTCTAGGTGACGATCCAGGATAAAACTGTTTAGAATGGGATATGAACTCAAAAAACTGTATAAAAAAACACACCAATAGGAGTGCGATTTCAGCTCCGCAGACATTAACCAACCACACCTCCTTCTACTTACACATGTGTTGAGAATATTAATACCGTTTGATTCCAGCATCGGAGACAACATCTCCATGTACAAGGCACGTCTCTGAAGACAGCACAGCAAATATCTGACACTTGTACAATACAAACCATGTACCTAGTGCTATGTTTAGAACATTACATGACAAAGTTCTTTCTATAATTATTATTTATCACCGCACGCTCCCGAGCCGAGGCAGATAAATAACGCTGAAAAAAAATCGGTATAGATGGGAAGGCCCGGGGAAAAGATAATAAAGCAGCAATAGAAAAGCATCAAGCCAAATAAAAGCAATGCTAGGCCTAAAAACAACTGAAATAGATCACAATATAAGAAAAAAAAATGTATATAAATGAACCTGAGCGCTATTTGCAGACTGGTATTACGTATTCAGGTTCAGTACAAAGATGTGCTAGACAAAAAGAGTGGCGGAGCAGAGCCATGCTTCAATCCACTCCAATTCAATAGCGGTGGCAGCTTCTGGGGCTTAAATCATTAACAACCTTGGAATGAACTTTTATCCAAATGACTGCAAACTGCATAAAGAAGCCAGCGCCGTCTACACTACCTTTTATGCTTTAGGGAGACCCAGATCTTACCCTTTTTATTTTCTCTTCTTACGCTGGATTTTTACTTTGATGATGGAGCCGAGAAGATGTAAAGAGCATTGTACATACTAGTTCATTAACATCAACAATTGCCCAAGGTTGGGATTGAATGTGAGACGCAGCAAGGCTTCAAAAATAATTCTGCCATTTCATTACCAATTTATCAACAAGGATGCTATTATATTCCAGGGAAGGGAGAGGATAATGAAGAGACGAAGAGGAGACGTACTTCTTATGAAATAAATCCAAAAATATAAGATTGGAGTTATGTTTGGTGGCTGGGACGTAGGGGGTGTTTGGTGGGGGGGCTCATCATATTGGGCCGTTCTGGGCAAACAGTTTCGAAGGTGTTTTTCCAGACTAATCATAAGAATTCGGATGTAAAAAAAATTAGTTTTTTACTTCTTAGTACAATAGAACCAGGTCAAAATATGTCATGAAGGCTGGCATCACAATACCTTAAAATCTCGGAAAAACACCAGCGGACAGATGTTAGCTGGAGGTCAGTGGAAGTTTAGGATGGGCCTCACACACGTGGTGTTTTGTGGGGGTGGCGTTCTCTCTTTTCTAGTGTTTTTGAGGCTCTTTGGCAGTTTTTTAAAAATGCAGCATGCTGAGAGGGTGGCGTTTTTTCTTCTATAGACTTCAATGGAATTGTTCTGGTTGTCTCAAAAAACACACACAAAAACGCCGAATCCACGAAACAAATCATTGACACATAAAGTCAAAAACATTAGGAAAAATGACAGAAAAATGAAAATGCAAGAAAAAAAAAACAACAACATGCGCCGCATTGAAATTTTTTTAGGGCTTTTTTTGGCCTGAAAACTTCCAGATAAAAGTGTGTATAAGGGCACCCGAAAGGAAATTCACAAACTACAATGTTTCTGTTTCAAACTGGAGACAAAAGGGGTTCTGTCTCTGGAAGAAAGAGACCATGGTTTTGTAGTGCTAGAGAACCCCTTTAAGTCAATAGCACTTACATCAGCGGGCAGTGTCCCTCTTAGGACCCTATTACACGGAGCAATAATTGGCCGAATAAGGTCACTTATGATGATCGTGTCATCAGCTGATTGTGTCTTTAGGTTCGGACCTAAAATCATTGTCCGCGCCGCCATCGCTACGTGTAATAGCTGCCGATTGAATAAACTGTTATACATCACCTCTCCACACTCCTATTCTTCTCCTGCCCTCTGTTTGCTACCCGGCACCAGTCTGAGCTGACAGGCCGCTCAGCCAATCACTGAGAGGGGACAGGAACGCGGCCAGTGATTGGCTGAGCGGGCTGTTACTCTCATCTCGGGAAGGCGGAGAAGCGGAAAAGAAGATAGATCTCGTCCTGTGGCACTGCCTAAAGGATGTCTCCAAGATATTCCAGTATAACAAACTTGCATTTATTGAGCTAAAAACAATAAAACAAAGCTACATAACACAACAAAGTGATAAAAATAATTGCAGATGGCGCCATCTCAGCCCTCATGTGTGCGGGGCCAAAGTGACCTTTAACCTATACAGTGATGTTAGATCCATATAGATGGCACCAAAATATGGCACATGGAACACAAACTGCCATGGTAACCCGGGACGTGGGGAGGGGGGGGAATGCGGAACGTGACATGAAGCAAGGTGTAAAGTAGAAGAAATGGCCACAGGATGAAGGGCATCAGAGAAACCTGTAGGTAGGGGGTATACTCCACTTATCTGCACTTCTGCGGTGCTGTAAATGACTAAGCGGGCTAAAGTGGAGGCGGCAGCAATAAGAGGGGTACACCATAGACCTGTAAGAAGACTGCAAAAAATACAGGCACCAAACACAGATCTCTTTACTAAAGACTCGGCTTATTAGTTCAAAGACCCAGGAGTGATATCTTAGTCTCCAAATAGCAACAAATGCCTTCTCTCTGGGAAAAAAAGAGTTGAAACTGTAAGGACAAATTAAAGTGTTCCTGTCGTTATACTGTAACTTTCTAAATTGGCAGTAGATGTGATATAAAGCAGGTCTGCAATTTACATTCATTATCATTTTCTTAGTTATCATCGAAAACAGGGCACTTCCTGTGTTTAGTCTCTTTGTAAAAAAAAGAGACTAAACACAGGAAGTCCCGGTCATCTAAGCACCTACAGAGAAGGCAGTCATGTGCTGTATGGACACATTGAGTCATCACTGTACTGGCCGGGACTTCAGAAGGAAGATTTATCAAAGGGTATAACATATACACAGGTGTACACTGCCCAAACCAACTACTTACAGCTCAGCTTTCAGCCCTGGTAAAATGATAGCTGAGCTGTGATTGGTTGCTGTGAGCAGTTTACACCCATGTATATTTTATACCCTTTGATAAATCTGGGCCCATGCGTTAAGTCTCTTTTTCTCAACCAGCACAAGAATATAAAGCTTCAGGAGACTGGACCTGGATACAGTAAGTATAGCTGGTATATAGCTGCCTTCAGGAGACTGGACCTGGATACAGTAAGTATAGCTGTTATATAGCAGCCTTCAGGAGACTGGACCTGGATACAGTAAGTATAGCTGTTATATAGCTGCCTTCAGGAGACTGGACCTGGATACAGTAAGTATAGCTGTTATATAGCAGCCTTCAGGAGACTGGACCTGGATACAGTAAGTATAGCTGTTATATAGCAGCCTTCAGGAGACTGGACCTGGATACAGTAAGTATAGCTGGTATATAGCTGCCTTCAGGAGACTGGACCTGGATACAGTAAGTAATGCTGTTATATAGCTGCCTGCAGGAGATTGGACCTGGATACAGTAAGTATAGCTGTTATATAGGAGCCCTCAGGAAACTGGACCCGGATACAGTAAGTCTAGCTGTTATATAGCAGCCTTCAGGAGACTGGACCTGGATACAGTAAGTACAGCTGTTATATAGCAGCCTTCAGGAGACTGGACCTGGATACAGTAAGTATAGCTGTTATATAGCAGCCTTCAGGAGACAGGACCTGGATACAGTAAGTATAGCTGTTATATAGCTGCCTTCAGGAGACAGGACCTGGATACAGTAAGTATAGCTGTTATATAGCAGTCAGGAGACTGGACCTGGATACAGTAAGTATAGCTGTTATATAGCAGCCTCCAGGAGACTGGACCTGGATACAGTAAGTATAGCTGGTATATAGCTGCCTTCAGAAGACTGGACCTGGATACAGTAAGTACAGCTGTTATATAGCAGCCTTCAGGAGACTGGACCTGGATACAGTAAGTATAGCTGCTATATAGTTGCCTTCAGGAGACTGGACCTGGATACAAGTATAACTTGTTTTACAGCATGATAATTAAAAAAAAAATAACGAATGCAAATTGCAAACTTGCTTTATATGACATCTACTGATGATTTTGAAAGCTATAACGACAGTGACACTTTAATCATATTACATAAATGATTGGTTGTTTTGGCCAACTGTACAGTACTTTGATGTGCACTTGTTTAATCATGAGGTTCATATAGATAAGTAACTACACAGCATGGGTACACAGCATGGAGCATTATTACTATGGGGTGCAAAGCAGGGGTCATTATTTCTATGGGGTGCCCAGCAGGGTCATTATCACTATGTAGGGGTGCAGAGCAGGGGGCATTATTACTATATGGGGGCACAGCAAGGGGTATTTTACTACATGAAGGGGCACAGCAGGGGACATTATTACTATATGGAGGTAACATCAGGGGGCATTACTACTAAATTGGGTGCATTGCATTATTACTATATGGGACACAGTGAGGACATTCTTACTATATGGGGCCATAGCAGGGGGCATGATTACTATATGGGGGTCACAGCAGGGGGCATTATTACTATATGGGGGCACAGCAAGGGGTATTTTACTACATGAAGGGGCACAGCAGGGGACATTATTACTATATGGAGGTAACATCAGGGGGCATTACTACTAAATTCGGTGCACGGCATTATTACTATATGGGACACAGTGAGGACATTCTTACTATATGGGGCCATAGCAGGGGGCATGATTACTATATGGGGGTTACAGCAGGGGGCATTATTACTATATGTGGGGGGGGGGACAGGGTATCTTACATACAGGGGGCCACCCACATACCAACTCACTTTACTGCACATGACTCTAAACTGTGGAATTACTATTGTAAGAGACTCTATAGGTGGATAAAAGAGAAGGAAGTTGATGGAAAAGAGCTCAAGATGTTTGGCAGTTTCTGAAAACATGAATTGTAGCTGTAAGAAATCATCATGGAGGACTGGGCCAGGTGGAGAAGAAAAAGAAAGTGAACAACTCAAGTAAAAGACGTCACTTGTGAGTCCCTAAATAAAGTTGTTTGTATTTTGTAGAACATTATTTGGTAGGGGAACACTGAATTAGATATGAGGCCGCTGGTACAGATGGCAGTAAGAGCCTGCAGTTACCATGTGCTTTAAAGCATTGCAGCCAGCACCTCCATAACGTTGCCTCTTTAAAGCAGACCGGTCAGAAGCTTTTTGCTGTGTGAAGTAACAGTGTGAAGAGGCTTCCTACCCTTCATCAGAAGTAACAACTCTTATTTCAATCAGTCGCTCCAGTACTAACATATAGGCTTTAGGCAGGGGCGTAGCTAGGATTCACAGGGCCCCATAGCAAAAAAAATTCAAGGAGCCCCCCCTATGCACAACACAAAGCACTGCGTGTGTGTATATATATATATATATATATATATATGTATATATATATATATATATATATATGTATCTGCTTTCCTGTTGGTGCACTGATAACCCCTGACCTCTGCACGCACATTTTCCTTTCCTACTTGATTGCACAGCTGGAGAACAGAGGTCAGAGGTTATCAGTACAGTGAAGCAGAGATCTCTGTTTCCTGCTTGTTAACCCTTTTTTATGTTGCAGCATGTAAGTAAACATTGGGTCACTTACACACTGCAATACATAAGGGGCTAAGCAGAAGGACACACACTCTTACCTTCTCCCCAGGGCCCCCCACCTGTATGGCCCCCATAGCAACTGCCTACCCTGCCTCTATGGTAGCTATGCCACTGGCTTCAGGAGTGTATGCAAACTAGAAGATAAAGCCCATGGAACATTTCCTTTAGCTGCAAAAGCCCAGCAACATTTGGCCTCTTTTCTCCTAATGGTATGTTCACACATTCAGGTTCTTAATTGCAATTAAAGAAAACAAAGCCAGGAATAATGTAATGGCATGCAGTGGTGTCCGTTCTACCCTACCTGCTGCAGGTCGCCCGGTCCTGTGGTCATCTGTACAGTCTCCTGCTCTGAACTGGCCACCTGGATGATTGGGCTCCCTCTAGTGGCAGACATGCGCCTGTTCACCTGTATTTATAGCTCAGCTTGCAGGTTCTGGAGAATTCTAGCCTGTCCACATGAGGGTATATATAGCCACCACCTCCACACCTCTGTGCTCAGTTCTTGGTGTGTTTCAGTTAGCAAACCACGTCTGTGTATCCTGGCTATCTGCCACTTCCTGGCTTCCTTCTAGCCATTGGATCTTGTTTAGCGCCTTCTCACCATATTTTAAAGTGGGACCGCAGAATAAGAGCATCTAGTTCCAGGCTCCTGTACTCCTTCGGTACCTTCTCTGAGGGTAGCGACCTGGGATTTTTCCGCAGTGAAGCCCATGTGGTGGGCTCTGGTGAAAACTGGGGGCTCCTTAGACTCCGTTCATTCGAGAAGATACATGAGCATTCATCTGGGATCTAGGAGATCCACCTCCTTGTGTCAGGTCCATCCAATACAAATGGATTTGAAAAGAGGATAAATCTCAGTCTTTCCTTTATGACCTATTCTCCATTTATCATCTGTTCTCCTAAGTTTCATAAGACTTCTAAAACTCATACCTCAGCGGTGGAGCGACAGATTGATATAAGAGTTATAGCTTCTGATTCAGGGTAAGAAGGCCTATTGTGCACTGCTTTTACTTTAGTCAGAAAAATGCTGCTAACAGGTCCACTCCAAGCCGTGTAAGGTCCAAGGACAGACCTGGAATTTATACTGTTCAAAGCGACAACTCCAGATGCCAGCAGCAATGATCAAACTGTAACGCCTGGAGTAGTGGATCCACTGGACCGACACCAGCGATGGCACTAACCTCACCAGGGGGCGGAGTCTAAGGGGCCGCTGGTTTTCACCAGAGCCCGCCGCAAGGTGGGATGGACTTGCTGCGGCAGGCGACCCCCAGGTCGCTACCCCTGGCTTGGTTGCTGGTGTCGGCAGGCGAGGCGTGGCAGGAGATGGCACAGGCAATGGTCTGCAGGTGAGAGCGCACGTGACAGGCTGAACACGGGAACAGATGGAGTGACAGGGGAACAGGAACCAGGAACAGGGACTAGGGACCAGGTAACGGATAGGACTCAGGAACAGGGACTAGGACCAGGTAACGGATTAGGACACAGGAACAACAGGGGGCTGGGCCAACGCTATGGGAAGCATGTAGAGGCTCCAACACTAAGGACAGGGTATGCTGGGATTTATAGGGGAGTGATTGGTGCCACTAACCAATTAGGAGCGCACTGCCCCTTTAAATCTGAGACAGCCGGCGCGCGCGCGCCCGAGGAGGCGGGGCCGCGCGCGCCGGCCGGCACAGACCGCGACATGCACGGAGGAGAGGTGAGGCACCCCAGGGGCCGAAGCAGCAGCAGCGCCGGGTCCCTACACAAGGACCCCGGCGGCTGCACGGGACAGGAGGCGGTCGCGGCGGCAACCCGGGACGCGGGAAGCCGCCGCGGCCGTGACAGTACCCCCCCCCCCCCTTTGGCCTCCCCCTCTTTTTTGCCTGCAAATGGCACAGGAAGCCACAAAGTCTTTGACATCTTGGGATAGACTGGGCCACCAGTAGTGGCGAGAGATCCGTTGGCCGGTCTTACGGACTCCAGGGTGCCCGGCCTCCAACGAGGAATTACTGGTACTAGGCGATCAGGCGGTAAAACGTGGCAAGGGAATGTGGGTCTGTGGACGAGGACCTTCTGTAAGTTCTCCCGGTGGTGAGAGGACATGACCTCAGTCTTGGGTACGGAGAGAGGGTACACCTTGGCAGAGAAGGCATCCGCCGAGTCTTGGTCTTCTGCCGGTAGGCCGGATAGAGGCTTGGCAGGGACAGAAAACGACATAGTACACTTGGTCTGAGGTGACTTGAGACACTGGTTGGAACAGTCCTGACCCCAACTGAGAATCTCCCCGGTTCTCCAGTCCAGCTGAGGGGCATGTTCTTGCAGCCACGGGAGTCCCAGGAGGACCACGGGGGAAGAATGGGGCAGGACGTAGAAGGATATCTCTTCTTGATGTAAAGGACCCACCTGGAGGACTAAAGGTGCGGTCTGGTAGTACACACTGTCGGTAAGAATTTCGCCCATGACCGAGGAGATAGTCAGGGGCCTGGCTAGTTGGATCACGGGTAGCCGCCATCTTTGGACCAATGTTGCCGCAATAAAACTGCCTGCTGACCCAGAATCGAGGAAGGCAGTAGTCTGATGATTTTGTCCTGAGGGAGTCCGGATGGAAACTGGCATAGACAGACTTGGAAAGGTGGCACTCACACCTAGGGACACCTGTCCCACCGGACCTAGGTGCGAGCATTTTCCGGATGTTTGGGGACGTAGGGGACATCCCAGCCGGAAGTGATCAGAACCACCGCAATAGAGACAGAGATTCCGCTCCAGGCGCCGGATTCTTTCATCAGGCGTCAGGTGAGCCCGTTCCACCTGCATAGGAATCTCAGGAGAGGGCTGGGACATCGAAAGGTCAGGATTCTGGAAAACCGGCGCCAGCTGGGGATGGCGACGGGAACGGCTTAGTAAATGTTCATGCCGAACCTCCTCCTCCCTGTCCGAAAAACGAGTATCAACTCGGGTGGCCAGTAGAATGAGTTCGTTCAGGGAGGTAGGCAGGTCTCGGGCAGCGAGCACGTCTCTCACTCGACTAGACAGACCCTTCTTGAAGGTGGCCAATAGGGCGGCCTCGTTCCAGTCCAATTCGGCTGCCAGGGTGCGGAACTGGATGGCGTAGTCACCAATAGAGGAGCTGCCTTGAGAGAGGTTGAGGAGAGCAGTCTCGAATGAAGAAGCACGGGCAGGTTCCTCAAAGACGGAGCGAAACTCGAATAGGAAGGCCCGGAGATTGGCAGCAACAGGATCATCACGGTCCCACAGTGGCGTGGCCCAGGCCAGGGCTCTACCTTCCAATAGGCTGATGATGAAAGCCACTTTAAAGCGCTCGGTGGAAAACTGACTACTCAAAAGTTCAATGTGCATGGTGCACTGAGTCAAGAATCCTCTGCCCAACTTAGAGTCCCCAGAGTACTTGCTTGGGAGAGCCAGTCGGAGTGAAGAAGAAGCGTCAGGAGGTGGTGTGCGCTGGGCAGTAGTCTGCTGCTGTAAGGCGGTAGTGAGTTGCTGGATCTGCTGCGACTGTTTCTGGATTTGTTGCGCCTGCTGAGTGACCACTCTGGCGACGTCACGGAGATCAGGCACCTCGCCGGGATCCATGGTTGGAGCCTACTGTAACGCCTGGAGTAGTGGATCCACTGGACCGACACCAGCGATGGCACTAACCTCACCAGGGGGCGGAGTCTAAGGGGCCGCTGGTTTTCACCAGAGCCCGCCGCAAGGCGGGATGGACTTGCTGCGGCAGGCGACCCCCAGGTCGCTACCCCTGGCTTGGTTGCTGGTGTCGGCAGGCGAGGCGTGGCAGGAGATGGCACAGGCAATGGTCTGCAGGTGAGAGCGCACGTGACAGGCTGAACACGGGAACAGATGGAGTGACAGGGGAACAGGAACCAGGAACAGGGACTAGGGACCAGGTAACGGATAGGACTCAGGAACAGGGACTAGGACCAGGTAACGGATTAGGACACAGGAACAACAGGGGGCTGGGCCAACGCTATGGGAAGCATGTAGAGGCTCCAACACTAAGGACAGGGCATGCTGGGATTTATAGGGGAGTGATTGGTGACACTAACCAATTAGGAGCGCACTGCCCCTTTAAATCCGAGACAGCCGGCGCGCGCGCGCCCTAGGAGGCGGGGACGCGCGCGCCGGCCGGCACAGACCGCGACATGCACGGAGGAGAGGTGAGGCGCCCCAGGGGCCGAAGCAGCAGCAGCGCCGGGTCCCTACACAAGGACCCCGGCGGCTGCACGGGACAGGAGGCGGTCGCGGCGGCAACCCGGGACGCGGGAAGCCGCCGCGGCCGTGACACAAACGCATTTGGAGCCTGCAGGTTCTTGCCACAATGTGTACAAACAGCCTAAGATTTGGTTCCAATATTTGGGTTTTTGATGTATTTACTCAATTAATGACCAACCCCACATAACTATCGTGCTGTGCCTGTGATATTTGTTGCCCTAAAGGGTCATTGCCATGATGGCTTCCTATGTGCTTTCTACTGTTAGGGTGCATGCACACTGTGGAGCGGCGACGGATAACCTGTCACGCATTCCGCAGCTCGCACCCGCCGGCGGACTGATGCGGGTGAAAGCTGCGGAATGTGCGACGGGTTATCCATCACCATTCTGCAGTGTGCACGCACCCCTAGGTGTGGGGAGACCCGGCTCACGCCAGAGAGACATCAGATTGCCATCCCACCCCAAGTTCCATGCACAAGCCCTAATGATTAGAATAGGGCTTGTGCACTGAATTTGTTGGGCATAGGACATCTACCTCAGCGACCCAACCTCCCAGTGTGATCTCCGTCTCTCCCTGCCAAATTGTGGAGAGCACATGTGAACCCAATGTGGCAATGACCACATGAGTGGTCATGAGTGGCAATGAGTGTGACATCCTGATACAGGGTTCATGGCCTTGATGTCTGATAATGTGAGTGCATTCTGGAAAGGCTATGGCTCCTCACCTTAAAATACCTCTGCAGGTGATGCAGACGTCACGATCATTGATTTTCAGTTTGCTTTGAATGAAGTCTACTAGCAGGATGCTCTGTAATATCTAGAGCTGTGGGAACGTCTGTGAATACAATGCACAGATGAAACTTCACATGTTCCCCATTGCATTGTATTGTTTCCAGCAAATTATTTTAGTTATTGGGTCACCAAAAATGGATTATACCTTACATCAGCGTGTGGCTTATCACTATTTCATCCATACCATTCATTCATACCATTAAAAAAACATAACGCACCCCAATAGAAATGGCAGACTGCTGCAGTGCGGATACCCTGAATAAGCCTGAAAATAAGTCCTAGTTACAGTCAGCACCTCCAGAGTTAAAGTGTTCCTGTTGTTATAACTATTAAAACCTAAACAAACAGTAGATGTGAAATAAAGCCTGGACCTGGATACAGTAAGTATAGCTGTTATATAGCTGCCTTCAGGAGATTGGACCTGGATACAGTAAGTATAGCTGGTATATAGCTGCCTTCAGGAGACTGGACCTGGATACAGTAAGTATAGCTGGTATATAGCTGCCTTCAGGAGACTGGACCTGGATACAGTAAGTATAGCTGTTATATAGCTGCCTTCAGGAGACTGGACCTGGATACAGTAAGTATAGATGTTATATAGCAGCCTTCAGGAGACTGGACCTGGATACAGTAAGTATAGCTGTTATATAGCAGCCTTCAGGAGACTGGACCTGGATACAGTAAGTATAGATGTTATATAGCAGCCTTCAGGAGACTGGACCTGGATACAGTAAGTATAGCTGTTATATAGCTGCCTTCAGGAGACTGGATCTGGATACAGTAAGTATAGCTGTTATATAGCTGGCTTCAGGAGACTGGACCTGGATACAGTAAGTATAGCTGTTATATAGCAGCCTTCAGGAGACTGGACCTGGATACAGTAAGTATAGACATTATATAGCTGCCTTCAGGAGACTGGACCTGAAATTTTATAAGTAGAGTACTTTTGTTTTTTTATTGTTGACACTGAGCAATCACATGATCGCCAGAATGGGAGTCAGGAAACCTTATGACTTCTGCTGAGCGGTACACATGGCACTCATTGGCACACAGTGTGTGTGTGACTAGGAGGGCAGGTGCAGTAATAAACCATTTGTTGCTGACAGCCGGCTCTCCTCTCTAGCATCTAGTGTGCGAAGGTAAGATGAACTCCACAGAGAGAGCCTAGGACCTCTGTGGGCCTCCAGGGCCGGTAGATGGCCAGCTTCCACTTCAGACGACCTGCACACAGCAGAGGGAAATGCGCAGTACAATGTGACTATCAATATTTTCTGGAAATTCACCAGGAGACAACCTATTAGGCCTTATTCACACATCCCATAATGAACCTTTCCCCCCCCCCCCCCCCAACTGCTAAAGAAATCTCAATATGAATAATGAGGCTCTTGGTTACCATTAGCAAATAGTGTAAACCATCCCACCACGGTAAGGTGGCCTCATGCTGGGACAGTCCAACACTGTACTTATCTTATTTTTTGGGTACCTGTTGCACCTCTCCTCAATGCTGTGTTTGGCTTTTCTTACTGCCCCCCCCCCAACCAAGGGCACCCCAACTTCTGCCAAACTGAAGACGTCTACAGGGGAACTCAACATCAACCGCTACCATCTCTGCAGCCGCCCTACCACTGTACAGGCTCATGGAGTGCGGCATAGCCCTTGTGCTTTGTGGCCCATCTATGAGAGATTTGTGGAGCCAATGGTTCTAGCTGCTTATTTTTCACTATTCTGACCTTTCAGCAGCTAATAACTTTACAAACAGTGATCATCAAAACTTAAAGGGGTAGTTAAAAGAAATTCTTTCAAATTAACTGGTGCCAAAGATTTGTAATTTAATTCTATAAAAAAAAAAAAATCTCAAGTCTTCCAGTACTTATCAGCTGCTGTATGTCCTGCAGGAAGTGGTGTATTCTCTCCAGTCTGCAGAGCAGGAGAGGTTTACTATGAGGATTTGCTGCTGCTCTGGACAGTTCCTGACATGGACAGAGGTGGCAGCAGAGAGCACTGTGTCATACTGGAGAGAATACACCACTTCCTGCAGGACATACATCAGCTGATAAGTTCTGGAAGACTGGAGATTTTTTTTTTTTTATAAAAGTAAATTACAAATCTTTGGCACTTTGTGGCATCAGTTGATTTGAAAGAATTTTTTTTGGTGAACAACCCCTTTATGCTACGGTTAATTTTAGCCTCCCTTACCCCAGCACCTATATACTCAGATCTGCAGCTCTGTTCTTGGTACAACAGATTCATTTTGAGTTATTTAAGGTAATATACGAATAAACTGCAGTAGAATAATGGTCAATATAACCAGAATAGCTCTACAGATATTATAATGTATAACTGAGGTGCACAAGATACAGAATGATAGACTAGCATAATACCGTCGGTAAGTGATGGCTGTATCTTAGGGTAGGTGTCAAATTGCGTTTCATCAAGCAGGCAGGGAATGTATGTGTAGGAACAGCTTATGATGGGCAGCAACATAACTTTTGATATATTGCTGCCCATGGTGAGACTAACATTTCCTTCCATACTTGTTATTTTCTATTCAGTCTCCTTCCCCCAGTTCTCAGCTACTGCTTTCTGCAGAAGACACAAAAATCTATGTATGAGCTTTTCTCTCTGTCTCCCCCTTCTTTCTGAGACAGATGATGTAAACAAGTCCCTGGCAGCAACATTGTAGCTTCTTAGTAAAGCTGGGAGGGTTATTCTGAGGCCAAGTTTCTAATGAACTCACTGTGATTAACCCTCCCAGCATTACAAAGAAGCTACAATGTTGCAGATAAAGCCAGCCAGGGACTTGTTTACAGGGAGGAGGGTGCGACAGAGAGAAAAGATGTTTTTGTCTACAGCAGAAAGCAGCAGCTGAGAACTGGGGGAAGGAGACTGAATAGATAATAACTATAAGTATGGAAGGAATTTTTAGTCTCACCATGGACAAAAACATATCAAGAGTTATGTTTGAGTGGAATACCCCTTTAAGCCAACGTACTCTTGAGTAAAATGTGCTAGTTTTTGGCACGTTTTGGTTGTCTGTGCGCCAGAAAAACAGGCTTTGAGCTGTGTTATAATATACGCCAATGTCAGGTGTAAGTTATGTGACATTATTCGGTTCAGGGAGGCCACACCCCATCCTGCTGCAGAATTTAAAGTGATAAGAAAATAGTAAAAATGCACAAAGTCGGGTAAAAGAAAACCTCCGTATATCGGTGGTTATAGACAGATTTCTCATAAACAACAAGTGTGGGCCCTGTGCTAACACGATGGGATGACTGCGGCCTTCCTTACACTTTCTATGCACTGCTGCTTTGTATATGCACTTGCATTGCCCCAATGCGGGGGATGGCTGCGCTTTTATAACCCCTGGGGCACCATTATTCTTCAGCTTATAGCTAAATCAGATATAAAACAAAAATATAGATTTTTGCCACTGACAATCTCGGGAGAGTCGAAGGATTACATTGCAGGTAGTGTACATTATGTTAGCTCACTCAACCATGCTGAAGAAATACGGCGAAGAACGGCATGTTTGTCCGAGCACACGCTAAAAGGAAATGGAAAGTCCTGAGGGTCACTCACCTCGGGGGAAACGTATGCAGTTAGCATTTCCATGTTCCAAGATGAGGGGAGAAGGGGTCGGATTTTCTGCCCTTTGGTTATTCACTATCACTGGTTCACATTTTGTTGATGCGGTGTGATTTGCCCCATCCCAAATTTTTTTTATTTATTTATTTTTTGTTTCAGAATGTTAAACTTAGAAAGTAACAGTGAGCACAAAATACTTAAAGGGAATCTGTCACTAGGTTTATTCTACCATAAATGAGGGCAGCAGCTAGTGACAGAAATGTTGACCAGATCGGTGTATTACAAACATCATTCTGTTCAGCCGTTCTCCTAATATGCAGGAGAATAGGATTTGTGCCATACCCCTCCCCCTGCCCCCCAGCTGCTGATTGACAGTTGCTGCCTATACACAGCATGGATAGATAACTGCCAATCAGCAGCTGGTGGGTGGAGTTTTCTGTTTCTCATGAATATCCAGGACTATTGAGCTCATGCACATAATGGAGAGGACTACTTATGGTCTATGTTATTCAGGAGGAGATCTCTGGATCAGCTACACAGAACAATGTAAGTGATACATCATCCTGCTCAGCTTCTCTGTCACTAGTTTATGCTCCCCTGAGATAGGACACCATAATGCTACTGGCAGAGTCTCTTTACAGGAATAATTCTGTTCAGCCCTTACCATTTGCTAGTAAAAGCTCCCATAATGCTTCACACTGCCCTAAAATCATGAAAAAAATGCAGACAAAAACGCCAGTGGATAGATGTTAGCTGGAAGTCAATGGAAGTTTATGATCAGCCTATGTAACTGTAATATAATACAAGCAGTACATGGTACCAAGTTTAAATGAAATTTAAAGGAATTGTTCACCTTTATTTTTCCTTTTAAATGAACTGGTGCCAGAAAGTGCCAAAGATTTGTAATTTACTTGCATTAAAAAAATCTTCCAGTACCTATCAGCTGTCCTGCAGGAAGTGGTGTATTCTCTCCAGTCTGACACAGTGCTCTCTGCTGCCACCTCTGTCCATGTCAGGAACTGTCCAGCGCAGCAGCAAATCCCAATAAATAACTCTTCGGCTCTCCAGACTGGAAAGAATACACAACTTCCTGCATGACATACAGCAGATGATAAGTACAGGAAGATGAGATTTTTTTTTTATAGTAAATTACAAGTCCCTGGCACTTTCTGGCACCAGTTGATTTGAAACAAAAAAATTTGTGAGCAACCCCTTCAAGGTTCTGGCGCAGTCAAATTCCTGACTTGAATCCGCAATGAGATGCTGGGCGAAAATACTCAACAATAATGTAAGAGACTCATCACAAGGAGTGACGTTTTTACTGCAAGAGGGCACAACTGCTATTAGGTTTAGGGGAAGGCAATTTTTTTTTAAACATGGATGATGTAAGTTTTGAATAGAGGCCGTTATACATGGGCAGAATATCGTCAAGGAGAAGTGCTAGAAACGCTCCTTCAACCGATAATCGTCCTGTGTAAGAGTGTCAGCTGAGGAGTGGGAAGATGCCGCTCGTCGACTGACTGGGTGGTTAAACGTATCACTATCGGCCGTAATGCCCCCCTGTGTAAACAGGGGATGTGCGGCCAATAACAGTACATCGAAATGGTTGAGTTTACTGATAAATGGTGATAACGACAGCGGCGATCTGCCGCATGCCGCCGTGTGTAGTAGTAGTAGCAGGGGCAGCAGACCGCCACTGTCTTCATCATAAGCAGTGAGCGCGGACCTGACAGGTTGGCGCTTCCTTCCTCCTCTATATCATGTTGTGTAATATGGCCTTAGGCATGAACGGCCGTTGTTGCAGTGAAATTAGCCTTGATTTCAATGCACTATGGCCAGAAATAATTGGCATGTCAGTTATTTCCATGGTCGTATTGAACAATGGCCGTTCCTCAATACACTGGGTGCAAAATGGACGTTGTTTGTATTGACTTTAATGCAACACATTTTTTTAACAACAAGAACAGTCGTTCTTGTCATAAAAAATATGTTGTATGGGCATGGCCTTAGGCTATGTTCACATGATGCTGTACAAACACTACAATGATCATGTACAATGTGTAAACATAGGGGGAGATTTATCAAACATGGTGTAAAGTGAAACTGGCTCAGTCGCCTCCGGCAACCAATCAGATTCCACCTTTCATTTTCAAAGAGTCTGTGAGGAATGAGAGGTGGAATCTGATTGGTTGCCGGAGGCGACTGAGCCAGTTTCACTTTACACCATGTTTGATAAATCTCCCTCATAGCCTTAACCTGAACTTTATTTTCACGCTAGCTTTACAATTGTAGTGTGCAACCACCATAAAAACAGGAAACATTGGGGGAGATTTATCAGACATGGTGTAAAGTGAGACAGGCCCCGTTGCTCCCGGCAACCAATCAGATTCCATCTTTCATTTTCCAAAGAGCCTGTGAGGAATGAAAGGTGGAATCTGATTGGTTGCCGGGGGCAACAGGGCCTGTCTCACTTTACACCATGTTTGATAGATCTCCCCCTATGTGTTTGAAGGGTCGCACATCAAGGGGTCTCACCTGAGACGCTACGACCGTCCTTCTTTCTGCATCTGCCCCTTGAACAGAATGTTTTTGAATTGAAGGATATTTTTCTCAGATTTTTACAAAAACCTCCCATGTAAACACAAGTCGTAGTGTGCAATAAAATATAAGAGCGCGAGGTCAATGCACTTCTGAGGCAGCTGAGTCTGTAGCTGGACACATATTAGGATGACTTTGATTTGTCCGATTTTTTTTATATGATTTACCTTTTACCTGCTGTATTTGTGACTAAGGACCAATATCTCTGCTCTCGGCTTTTGTTGAAGGGGTAGTTCACCAATTTTTTTTATTCTGGTGCAGAAAGTGACAGAGATTTGTAATTTACTTCTATTTACAAAATGTCAAGCCTTCCAGTACTTATCAGCTGCTGTATGTCCTGCAGGAAGTGATGTATTCTTTCCAGTCTGGAGAGCAGAAAAGGTTTTCTATGGGGATTTGCTGCTGCTCTGGACAGTTCCTGACATGGACAGAGGTGTCAGCAGAGAGCACTGTGTCAGACTGGAAAGAATACACCACTTCCTGCAGGACATACAGCAGCGGATAAGTACTGGAAGACTGGAGATTTTTTAATAGAAGTAAAGTATAAATCTCTGGCACTTGTTGGGATCAGTTGACGTGAAAGATTTTATTGTTGGTGAACAATCCCTTTAGTGGCTCCACATCTGTAGTTTGATGTGAATGACTTTTCTGCTGTTGTCAATTACTGCACTAAGAAAATCCTGAGATCCCCTTTTCCCGATATCCGCCTTCAGTTGTATCTGTCACACTTCGTATATCCCCAGCGTACGGCCGTCCTCTGTTCTGCTGACCTCAGCGACCTTTCTTCCATACCAAAGTGTCATCACAATGACCAGCTTCATTTATGTAAACATTCCCATTAACGTCTATGGAGAGAGAGCGTAGGAAACAGATTAGGAACACGCGTCTCCTCATTGTCAGCCCAAAACGTCTGACCCAATAACAAAGAAATAACCTGCTAAATGAGTTATCTATAAGGATATGATCACACTGTGCTGCAAACTGCAACTGTTTATTTATATTGGTTATCCGCACCATTAATTCCACAGCAGGTTAAAGGGGTACTCCACTCATACATAACTTTTGATATGTTGCTGCCCATGGTGAAACTAACAATTCCTTCCATACTTGTTATTATATATTCAGTGTCCTTCCCCTAGTTCTCAGCTGCTGCTTTCTGCTAAAGACACAAAAATCTCCGACCTCCCTTCTGAGACAGCTGATGTAACCAGTCCCTGGCAGGCTTTATCTGCAACATTGTAGCTTCTTGTAATGCTGGGAGGGTTATTCTGGTCAAGTTGCTGATGAACTGTGATTTATACTCCCAGCATTACAAAGAAGCTACAATGTTGCAGATAAAGCCTGCCAGGGACTTGTTTACATTAGCTGTCTCAGAAGGGAGAGGGGAGGAGGGGGAGACAGAGAGAAAAGCTCACACACAGATTTTTGTGTCTTCAGCAGAAATCAGCAGCTGAGAACGGGGGGAAGGAGACTGAATAGCTAATAACAAGTATGGAAGGAATTGTTAGTCTCACCATGGGCAGGCAACATATTAAACGTTATGTTTGAGTGGAATACCCCTTTAATGTTTACATGAATTAATCTGATCTGCGGGATGGAAGTTGGCTACACACAGGAGATATTAGATCCCAGCAAGTGCGACAGATCCAACAGGTGTATATGGAGATCTGTATAAAAGTTGATCTACTTTGGATTTTTTCATTGCAGTCATTGGCGATAGCAGAAAAGTTGTCTATGTCCGACTCCAGATGTGCAACCGTCCACAGACGCCCGGATCACCGACAGATCTAATGGTGTCGTCAGCCGCAGAAACAATCATAACAGTGAATGATACTATAATATACCGTCCTATATGTCACATACTAACAGTGAATGATACTATAATATACTGTCCTATACGTCATATACTAACAGTGAATGATACTATTATATACTGTCCTATACGTTATATACCCACAGTGAATGATACTATTATATACTGTCCTATACGTTATATACCCACAGTGAATGATACTATTATATACTGTCCTATATGTCATATACCCACAGTGAATGATACTATTATATACTGTCCTATACTTCATATATCAACAATGAATGATACTATAATATACTGTCCTATACGTTATATACCCACAGTGAGATACTATTATATACTGTCCTATACGTTATATACCCACAGTGAATGATACTATTATATACTGTCCTATACGTTATATACCCACAGTGAATGATACTATTATATACTGTCCTATACGTTATATACCCACAGTGACTGACACTAATAACAGGTGTCTCTCTATGTTACATCTGGGTTACAATAACCCAGGGGGCCAGTCATATCCCTAGTCATGAAGGGGTTAATAAGAGACAAAGGACATAAAGACAATGCTGTGCACAATGCCATCAACAGGTGTGTATATATATATATATGTGTGTGTATATGTATATGTATATATATGTGTGTGTGTATGTGTCTGTAAGTGCTGGGGTCTCCTCTGCTCCCATCATCCATGTTGTCCTCCCTGATGACCCCTGTGTGTGCACGGCGCAGCTGTCTCTGTGATCCATGAGCATCCTCCTGTGCCGGGGATAAGTTTGCAGCCGGCAGTGACCTCAGTGTGTTATACTGCAGCAGTCCCTGCACATGTCTACCTCCTCCCTCCAGGAGCTGAAGGGGAGCAGGGTGTGCAAAGTGCAAGGGGAGGAGGAGGAGGAGAGAGCCTAGGGCAGCTCTGCACTGTGACCCAGCCTTGGCTGTGAGCTTGTCTGCTGTATGTCTGAGGCTGCTGGGAGGCTGCCCCTCCATGTGTGTGTGTGAGTGTGTCAGTGTGTGTGTGCTCCGCCGCCGCCGCTGCCCTTTGATCCTTGCACTAGTGTTAGGGGCTCGGAGACACCGGGGGAGCAGAGACGGCGGCTCCTCAGCATCATGTCCGTACACCTCACACACATAGATCCCATCCATTGAGGAATATTTATTACGGCGGCGGCGGCGGCGGCTGCTGGGGGAGGGAGGTGAAGGGGAGGACAAGCCAGGTGCAGCGACCGAGCGCCCTGACTCCCGGAGCCCGCAGGAGCCGCTCCGTCCTCCGCCTCCCGCCGGAGCACCGAGGAGGGAAGGTGATGGACGCGGAGAACCCCCCGGCTCTCTCCTCATCTCACCGGCGGCTCTAAGGGGACACAATGCCCAGGAGGAAGCAGGAGCAGCCCAAGCGCCTGCCTTCACGTAAGTGCCCGGCTTGTGTGCGGCGGCTGCGGCTTGTGTGCGTTACTTTGGGGCTGTGTGCGGGCTGAGCAGGGCAGCCATGTTGTGGAGAGCTCCCAGTCCTGGGCTGGCCATTTATTTCATCATTTTATTCAGAGTGGTCTCTGGGTGTTGTGTGCAGCGGCGGCCCCCCCTCCGCCTCAGCCGTCACCCCACCGTGCCCCCCTCCGCCTCAGCCGTCACCCCACCGTGCCCCCCTCCGCCTCAGCCGTCACCCCACCGTGCCCCCCTCCGCCTCAGCCGTCACCCCACCGTGCCCCCCTCCTCAGCCGTCACCCCACCGTGCCCCCCTCCTTAGCCGTCACCCCACCGTGCCCTCCCGCCGCCCCCCGGCTCTCCCGGAATCAATAGGGCTCTGTCCCCGGGTAAAGGTTGCGGCCAGCTCCGGCTGCTGAGCCTGGCGGCCCCGGTAGGAGAGGCGGAGAGGCAGCGGCAGATACAAGGGGGAGGGAGGGAAGGAGGCTGAGGAGGAGGCTCGTGAGAGAAACCCGGGGGGTGGGCCGAGCACCGGGGAAAGGGGGTGTCTGTGTGCAGGAATCTGCTGAGGCACCGGGCACCGCCATAACCCTGCACCCCCGGGCACCGACATAACCCTGCACCCCCGGGCACCGACATAACCCTGCACCCCCGGGCACCGACATAACCCTGCACCCCCGGGCACCGACATAACCCTGCACCCCCGGGCACCGACAGGGTCACATACAGCAGGGGCACTGCCATAACCCTGCACCCCTGGGCACCAGGCACAGACCTAACCCTGCACCCCTGGGCACTGCCAGGGTCACATACATACTACACTGCCGGGCACCAGACACAGACATAACCCTACACCCTCGAGCACTGCCAGGGTCACATAAAGCCCTACACCCCCGGCCACTGCCAGGGTCACATACAGCTGGGGCACAGACATAACCCTGCACCCCCGGGCACTGCCAGGGTCACATACTACTGGGGCGCAGACATAACCCTGCACCCCCGGGCACTGCCAGGGTCACATACTGCTGGGGCGCAGACATAACCCTGCACCCCCGGGCGCTGCCAGGGTCACATACAGCTGGGGCGCAGACATAACCCTGCACCCTCGGGCACTGCCAGGGTCACATACAGCTGGGGCGCAGACATAACCCTGCACCCCCGGGCGCTGCCAGGGTCACAGACTGCTGGGTGCAGACATAACCCTGCACCCCCGGGCGCTGCCAGGGTCATCACATACAGCCCTACACCCCCCTGGGCACAGACCTAACCCTACACCCCCCGGGCACAGACCTAACTCTACACCCCCCGGGCACAGCCATGGTCCCATACAGCCGTAATTTTGCACCCTCGGGCACTGCCAGGGTCACATGGAGCCCCTCACCCTGCGGGCACAGCCAGGGTCCCATGCAGCCATAGCCCTCCCCCCCTTACACAGCCTGCCCACTCTAGGCAACTTTACCTGCTACTTCAGCCCGTTCCGTCGTTGTTCCCAGCCCTGGCATTGCCCATCCTGTAACTTTTCTGATGCTGGGGGCGACTTGGCACGTCTTGTAGCCAATGCCAGCTCTTCTATCTCGGCCGCACAATGCCTATTGTAAGTGTGATGACATTGTGACCCCAGCCCTGATTCATTGCCACATTGTACTCTGCACACGCTGGCATTGCCACCATCAGACAATATCCTAGGGCATCTGCCAGCTAGTGACCCCTGTAAAGCAAGGCCACCTGCTGTATAGTAATCTGGAGACGTCAGGGGCACAGAGAGGGCACGGCTAACATCCTGCTGCCATGTTCTCTGCACTTCCTGCTTCATGCCAGTCAGTCAGGCTCAGTGTCAGGCTGCGGGCACTCTTTGTATACAGCATGTCAGAGTGCCAGGGTCTTGTATATTGTATTATTGTAGCCTGCGGGTGATGCCAGGCCTGTCACTGCTGACTGTATTGTGCCATCTTCCTTTCTTTTCTCTCCAGCTGGGCACAGGGGTGAAATAACCCGTCCAGGGCAAGGGTTAAGCGTGAGCGGGTGAGGCGGGGGTAGGGCCCTTGTTTACCCGGTGTGCCCCGGTTCAGCTGAGGATCTGTACATGTCTGTGTTTTCCCGGCTGCCACAGTCGGTCACCTGAAGTTCACCAGGTTGGGGGGAGGGGAGGGAGGGGTCAGGTTGTTGCTTTCCATTTGCAGCCATTTGCTTCTCTGCAGACGGATGGCGATCAATATCCATAACATAAATATATGTATGCATGTCTCTGACACACGGGGAGGGATAGAGGAGGCTGGCGGAGGAGCCTGGCGCTGTGCAGTGCAGCCATAACCTCACCCTGGAGCTTTCCCTGCCACCCAGGGCTCCATTGCAGCTCTGCTATACGCTGGCACATTGTGCACGCTGGCTGGACCTGCTGCTGCTGTGTCAGTACCTATGTTATTGCTATATACCAGGAACAAAGAATAGGAATATATCTCCTCCTCCCATGCCCTGTACTTGGCACCGGACCAGGTCATTTGTAATGCTGTGCCCACTGGCTGGTATATAGTATATAGTGCCCCAAAGGGTTAATGACAGTGCCGTAACCTGCTGCTATAACCTGTGGAGGACGTCCTCTCCTCATTGATTCTCTTGTTTTATTGCAGTTCCTGCACCGTTCGCAGATTAGATTGCATGCTCTGCGGCGCAGAGAGGTCAGGGCTGGTCAGGCCGCCCCTGAAGGGGTTAATCCCGGAGGGGGATGTTTTTGCTATTTTTGCTTTTGCTTTGAAGACAGAAATCTGTAAGGATTGAGCAGATCTGGAGAAGGCGACCTCTGCTGAACAGTGGATGTATCTGGAAGTGGCAGAGCCATGTGACCTTGACCCCGACCTCAGCTACTCCCCTCCAGCTCTGACTCATTCTCCATTTTAGCTCAGTCACTGTGGGCCTACCAGGGCTTTGTACTCTCACTGGATCGCTGCATCTTGCTTCCATCTGCCGGCCTGCAGAGCCCCCCGTCTCTTCTCCGTCCCTCATCTGTTACAGGCAGCGCTGGATTCTCTCACTTACTGTAAAGTTTAGTCAGTGGCTCCGTGCTGCAGCCGCTGGGTTATAGATGCAGAGCTGCCTGTCAGCTGTATCCAGCAGGTTGTCTCATATATAGTATAGACCTCATGACATCATGTTTTAGTTCTGTACGCAGTATATACACATATATATATATATTCCCACCTGGAGCCAAAACCTATTTTGTCATTTATTTTGTGTATTAAAACAAAGGATGTGACGTGGCCACAAGTATATAGTGATAGCCACGTTGTAACAGAGGAGAGACGACCGCGCTTGTCTCCTGGCCTGTCTGTTTTAGTAAAAAAAAAAAAGGAAAAGGGGGGGGGGGGCATGATCAAATCTATTAAAGGGAAAGTCCGGCTAGACCCCTTTTTTTAAGCAAGTGCTGGGAGAGGTGGATAAAAGAAATAATGTGCTCTTACCTCCTCCGCTCCATCACTGCTGGGTGCATACTGCCGCTCCTTTCCCCTGTCCATGTCAGGAACTGTCCAGAGCAGCAGCAAATCCCCATAGAAAACCTCTCCTGCTCTGGACAGTTCCTGACATGGACAGAGGGGGCAGCAGAGAGCACTGTGTCAGACTGGAGAGAATACACCACTTCCTGCAGGACATACAGCAGATGATAAGTACTGGAAGACTGGAGATTTTACAATAGAAGTAAATTACAAATCTATATAACTTTCTGAAACCAGTTGATTTGAAAGAAAAAGATTTTCACCAGAGTACCCCTTTAAAGTTTAAGCACAGCAGAGGTGCCCACTATTCCCTGATACTTTTTCTCTGTGTTTGTTGCACCCCTGGTTTTAGCTTACAAATACTGATACTAAATACTAAACTCTTAAAGTGACTGTACCACCAGGCCCAGACTGAAGCACTGGAGGCGGCCAACCCACCCCCAGTGGGAAGAAACTCCAGCCCCTCCATGACGTGACTCCATTAGAATCAATGGAACCCTATGATAGAGGGGAGGGGGTTTCCTCCCACTACGGGTGGGTCGGCCCACCTCCAGTGCTTCACCCTGGGCCTGGTGGTACAGTCACTTCAAATTTGGCTGATCTGACTGTCTGGACGCCACACTCTCTGAAATCGGTGACAGCTCCGAGCTGGCGTAGATTTCCAATTCCTGGCCTGACTTATAGTAAATCTGTCAGGCCGAGGGAGAATATATCATTCCAAAAAGACAGATTTCTGGCGCACATCGCGGCCATAGGAGTCTATGGATATGATCAAAATACAGCGAGCGAAAGGAGTATCCAACACGTCACCAACTTTTAAATTCTAGAGCTCTTATTCCATAGATGTCTATGAATGATTTCTAATAATTAGAAAGAGAGGAGCAGAAAGCCATGGAAGGTCCTGAATTCTGTTCAGATGCCATCCTGCCACTTAGGGTCCAATACACGGGACGATTATTGTGGCAAAAATCGTTATATCGTTCTAAATTAAACAATAATCGTTCTGCGTAATTGCAGGCAACAAATGAAAAATCTGAACCTAAAATTATCGTTAATCGTTCTCTGTAGTTCCGCATTTTTTCACTAATTGTTCAGTGTAATTGCACATTGTTTTGCTGGGATCAGATGGAGTAATGCTGCGTTTACACGGAACGATAATCATTCAAATTTTCACAATAACGATGGCATTTGAGTAATAATCGGCTCGTGTAAACACAACGAACGATCAAGTGACGAGCGAGAAATGTTCCTAAATTGACGTTTGCTAAAAATTTGCAGATTGCTTCGTGTAAACCGTCTTTTACCGATTCACCCTAAGTGTGAGATAGGCATAAGCGATCTTAAAAACAATACAATAACGAATTTTTCTAGTGATTTATTCTTCTAAACGCTGATTGTTATAAAAACCAAATCATTGCTTCAAAATCGTTAAACGATCGATACATTCTATACCTGTTATTATCTTTTCAGTCTCCTTCCCCCAGTTCTCAGCTGCTGCTGCTGAAAATACAAAAATCTTTGAGCTTTTCTCTTTGTATTCCCCTCCTCCCCCCTCTCTTCTGGGACAGCTGATGTAAACAAGTCCCTGGCAGGCTTTATCTGCAACATTGTAGCTTCTTTGTAATGCTGAGAGGATTAATCACAGTGAGTTCATTAGCAACTTGACCTCAGAATAATCCTCCCAGCATTACAAAGAAGCTACAAAGTTTACATCAGCTGTCTCTGAAGGGAGGAGGGGGAGATGGAGAGAAAGGCTCACACCCTGATTTTTGTGTCTTCAGCATAAAGCAGCAGCTGAGAACTGGGGAAAGGAGACTGAATAGATAATAATTTCAGCAAGACACATGGCCAAGGACATTGTCAGAGAAAGAAAATAGAGCTGCTAGAATGGCCCAGCCTGAATCCGATAGAAAATGTATGGAAGGGATTGACTACAGTCTGATTTTGAACCATCCTTGATGTATGGGGGACTCTTTGGAGGACCTCTAAGTCTTCGTTATTATCTGTAACCTGACTTCATAGCAAACCTAGTTTCGCTGTTACTGTGTACATGTTTTACTTTATTTCTGTATTGAAAAATTTATAAATAAACAATTTATTAAAAAAAGAAAATGTATGGAAGGAACTGAAGCTCAGACTTCACAGAAGGCCCACTGAGGTTTCAGGATTTTACGGTGTCACTGTCGTTTCACAGTCAAGAGTTTTGATTGGTCAGGGCCTGAGCGTTCACAGAGAGTGTTTGGAAGAACAAGCGGGGAGAAGACCGTGCGCTGCATGTCCTCTTCTCACTCTGAGTTAGATAAAGAGTCAAGCTCTACAGAGATCCAACTCTTTTTTCTTTTCCTAAGGGTATGTTCACACTGAGTAAATCAGTTGAAATCCCGCCTGCCTCAGTGTAACCTAGCCGCACTCTCCCATAGAGAAGCAGTGTCACACTGAGACAGACAGGATTCCACGGCGGAAAGCTCAGTGTGAACATACCCTAAGCAACGACTGGATTTGCTGCAGTGCGGTCTCTTGGATGGTACAAGTTTAAACACTCAGACCCATCAGAACTTTTGACGTGTTTTTTCTAAGGACAGTGATATTTTAGAGTGTGGAAGAATGGGCCGAAATCCCACCTGAGCAATGCGGGCCACTAGAGCTGAGCGAACTCTGAGCAGGCAGCATTTGATGAGCGGCGGCTGCTGAGGTTTGGTGATTGGATCCATGTTTTCCAGGCATCCACCGCTTATCAAATGCTGCATGCTCAAAGTTCGTTCAACTCTGCATGCCACTAGTTTATCCATACAGGAAGCATCCTGAAGCTGTGACTACCTAAAAAGGCTTTTATATCAAAGGAGAAGTCCAGCGAAAAAATTTTAAAGTATTGTATTGCCCCCCAAAAGTTATACAAATCCCCAATATACACTTATTATAGGAAATGCTTATAAAGTGCTTTTACTTACTACTGCATCAAGGCTTCACTTCCTGGATAACATGGTGATGTCACTTCCTGGATAACATGGTGATGTCACGACTCCCAGAGCTGTGCGGGCTGTGGCTGCTGGAGAGGATGATGGCAGGGGGACACTGAGGGACACAGGGCACTGGAGGGACACTGAGCATCCCCCTGCCATCATCCTCTCCAGCAGCCACAGCCCGCACAGCTCTAGGAGTCGTGACATCACCATGTTATCCAGGAAGTGACATCACCATGTTACCCAGGAAGTGACATCACCATGTTACCCAGGAAGTGACATCACCATGTTACCCAGGAAGTGACATCACCATGTTACCCAGGAAGTGACATCACCACGTTACCCAGGAAGTGACATCACCACGTTACCCAGGAAGTGACATCACCACGTTACCCAGGAAGTGACATCACCATGTTATCCAGGAAGTGAAGCCTTGATGCAGTAGTAAGTGCAGGGAAAAAAGCACTTTATAAGCATTTCCCGTAATAAGTGTATATTGAGGATTTGTATATCTTTAGGGGGGCAATACAATACTTTAATAAAAAAATTTCGCCAGACTTCTCCTTTAAATATTAAACATTTTGTTTCATGTTCACTACATTTTCCTGTGTCATTTCTCATTATTACCCAAAACACCAGCGTACACCAGCGAAAATCAACTGCTTTCAGAAAGTTGTAATTTACTTCTATTTAAAAATTTCCAGTTATCCTGTACTTATCAGCTGCTGTATGTCCTACAGGAAGTGTGTTTTCTTTTCAGTCTGACACAGTGCTCTCTGCTGACACTTCTCTGGCACTTTCTGACATCAGTTGATTTGAAGAAAAAAAAATTGTATTTTTTTTTTTTTTTGCTCAGTTGCCCCTTAATTTACAGTCATATATGATTTAATGTGTTTATTGCTTATTTTACCCGTTGTTTATCAGGTGTTTGCTAACACTGGTGTGAACCTTGCTCTAAAGTGGAAGGAACACCAAGAGTAAATGTATCCTGTGGATATGTTTTTTGGGATTTTTCATGGCGGTATTCAGTATATAACGCATGTGCCAGTCTTAGGTGTATTTGCACCTTGCTCATCATTTCTGCTTTCTGTCAGATTTTGTGGTGTGGCTTAGCTGGAGGAAAGGTTTTAGAATTATTTATTGGAGATTTTTTAAAAAGTCAAGTTATTGTGCGCTCTCACTCTACTTGATGGGTGGTGTAAATATTCTAGAGGGAAAAAAAATAATTTGAACTAAATGGGCCCTGTCATGTCCTAGAGATGTGTCACAAGTTGTTGGTCAGATCCCGCTAAGTGTCTTCTCTCTCCCTGATCTCTGCTCTTGGCATGAGACAAGCTTGAATAGTAAGTGTATTGGCCTGTCTCCTGCAGCAAGACAGAGAGAGAGAAGCGCTGAGCTGTGCACTTCTCTCCCCTAGTTCTAGCAATGGATGAAATTCTGAGTGCACAGACTGCGACCTGTGAAAACTTTTGAGGACATAAGAAGAAAGAGTCCAACAGCCTCAGTGGTCAGACCTGATGCTGTTGAATTCTTTGTCCATATAGAACTGCCATGTTAAAGGCTTTATCCCAGTGTTTATCCTCCTCACTTGAGTATCATGTACTTATAAGCCATCTGTGGATCTTGTCTGCCCCCGTTCATTTGGTCGTCTTTCTGTAATATTGGTGGTAGTGCAGGGCTGCACACGGACACATTGTTTGCTTGTGGTTAGTACATCCCTCAGATCCCAGTGTGCATGGATAACCAAGTAACAACCAAGGTTTCAGAAAGTTATTTAGAGTTGTAATTTACTTCTATTAAAAAAAAAATATTAAGTTTTCCAGTACTTATCAGCTGCTGTATGTCCTGCTAGAAATGGTGTATTCTTTCCAGTCTAGGGAGGTTTTCTATGGGGATTTGCTGCTGCTCTGGACAGTTCCTGACATGGACAGAGGTGGCAGCAGAGAGCTCTGTGTCACATTGGAAAGAATACACCACCTCCCGCAGGACATACAGCAGCTGAAAAATACTGAAGTGGTGGAGTGGAGATTTTTTTAATAAAAATTAATTATAAATCTCTGGCACTTCGTGGGACAAGTTAATTTGAATTTTTTTGTGTGTATGTGAACTTACCCCTTTTAGGGTAACCAAAACTTTGAAAAGGGTTATTGTATTAGTATTTCATCTTTAGGTATAAACACAAAAAAAAAATCAGATTCTGCTATGTAATATCCTACAGTGACATCAGTGGAAGGAGCCCCTGCTGGCCGTTCTTCTTCTGCCGATTTCTGTGTCCACCCCCGGTAGCATATAATGGTGGACACACAGGTTCCTTGTCTGGTGCCTTTTCTTTTATGGGGCATATTATACGTTTTCTTCATGTACTTCTATATGTGAAGAGAGAGGATAAGTACTACCCAAACATGTTCTGCCCAACTGAACCTTCCTGTGTTCTTTATGGTCAGGGGAGGGGTAAGCCTATAAGGACTACACTGACTTTTCTTGGCATGCTTTGTGACCTGTGTAGACTTCATTGTTCAAGGAGGGGGAGGCTGAGCACTGACCGTTGTTTATTATTGATGGCCCCATCCCATATTATCTATATATTGTTGTCACCTTTCCTTGTAACCTGTCTGTGATGATGAGGAGGACACTGAGGACCGCTTCATTATAGGGATGAAAATGTTTCAAGATTTCAGGATTATTTTATAGCATAAATGATCAAATGGAGAAACAGTAAAAAAAAAAAAATTCTTAAAAATGTTTGTAAAATTTATGTAAGGCATATAGATTAGCCGTGGATTATGGCGCACTGGTAATATTGTCTTGCTTCTCTTCCCGCACATCTGATCTATTTATTTTATATATAAACGTGAAACTCGCCAGTAGAGATGAGCGAATCCGCCGTCTAAACGAAGAGAAGCGCTTTGTGTAATCGGCAAGCCGTTCACCAGTTTGCCGCCTTTGAAATCTGTGCCGCTCCTCCCCAGGTGTCGGAAAAAGCTGGATCCAGTCCTGGAAATTTTTTCTCCGACGCTTTGCTTAGACGGGTGATTCTCTCATCTCTATTCACCAGTAATAAATTATTATTTATAAGCGCTACAGAATATGTTGGCGCTATACAAATAAATATTATTATTATTACAATAAAATAATAAATAAATATGTTGCCCTACAAATAAATGTTACAATGTAGCCATCTGGTCGCACACACTGAGTACAGTTCACTCGCCGCTATGTTTGATTTGTTTTTTGCTGGTGTATATTTAACCCCTTCATGATCGGGGTCTTTGATGCCCGGATGTCCTGCTCACAATACAGCAGTGTCGCCTCCTAAGAGCCATAATGCTTTTATTTTTCAACTTACAGGGCTGGTTAAGGGCTTATTTTTTGCGGCACAAACTCTAATTTTCATTAGTATGATATTAATCTAAAAGAAAAAATTTCTACAGTTTTTTATTAATTTTTTTTCTGACATCTATTATAAAAAAAAAAAATCTGCAGTTATGGTATTTTTCCCCTCTTTCACCGAGCAGTAAAAATATTGTGATATTTAAATATATCGGACAATTCTACACGCTATGATATTTAATGTTTATTTATTTTTACTTATTTTTATAATGGGCCAAAACTTTTATTGGGGTGTTTATTTTATAAAGTTTTTCTTTTTCTTTTTTTTTTTTACACTTTTTTTTAACAGCTACATATGCAATCATTAGATTGCATATACTGATCTATGCTGTGCCATAGCATAGCATAGATCAATACTATTGGCAATCTGTACATAGTCTACCTGAGAGAGTAGCTTACCCCCGCCTGTCAGCACAAGTGATCGGGACCCCCGCAGCCATGATGTGAGGGTCCCAATTAGTCAGTGACAGCTAAATAGTAGTTTAACCCTTTAAGGACATGGCCCATTTTCGTTTTTACGTTTTCGGTTTTTCCTCCTTGTGTTTAAAAGGTCATAGCACTTGCATTTTTCCACCTAGAAACCCACATGACCCCTTATTTCTTGCGTCACTAATTGTACTTTGCAATTACAGGCTGAATTTTTGCATAAAGTACACTGCGAAACCAGAAAAAAATTCAAAGTGTGGTGAAATTGAAAAAAAAAACGCATTTCTTTTATTTGGGGGAAATGTGTTTTTACGCCATTCGCCCTGGGGTAAAACTGACTTGTTATGCATGTTCCTCAAGTCGTTACGATTAAAACGATATATAACATGTATAACTTATATTGTATCTGATGGCCTGTAAAAAATTCAAACCGTTGTTAACCAATATATATTCCTTAAAATCGCTCCATTCCCAGGCTTATAGCGCTTTTATCCTTTGGTCTATGGGGCTGTGCGAGGTGTCATTTTTTGCGCCATGATTTGATCTTTCTATCGGTACCTTGATTGCGCATATATGACTTTTTGATCGCTTTTTATTACATTTATTCTGGATTTGATGCGACCAAAAATGCGCAATTTTGCACTTTGGGATTTTTTTGCGCTGACGCCGTTTACCGTACGAGATCAGGAATGTGATTAATTAATAGTTCGGGCGATTACGCACGCGGCGATACCAAACATGTTTATTTATTTATTTATTTGTTTACTTTTATTTAAAACCTGGGAAAAGGGGGGTGATTCAGACTTTTATTAGGGGAGGGGGATTTTTACTATTAACAACACGTTTTTTTTTTTTTTTACACATATACTAGAAGCCCCCATGGGGGACTTCTAGTATATACACTGTGATCTCTCATAGAGATCTCTGCAGCATAGATATGCTGCAGAGATCCATGAGATCGGCACTCGTTTGCTTTCGGCTGCTGCAGCCGGAAACAAACGAGTGCCGAGCCGAGGACGGCGCCATCTTGGACGCGTCCCCGGCCGGCATCAGTAACGGAGATCGCTCCTCCGGGACAAGGTCCCGGAGGAGCGATCTCCCCCACTAGACACCAGGGAAACGTTGCCTCCGGTAATCGGAGGCAGCTGTCAACTTTGACAGCTGCCTCCGATTAGCTAATTAGCGGGCACGGCGATCGGACCGTGCCCACTAATAGCGGCGGTCCCGGGCTACACGCGGCACCCGGGATCGCGGCACTTCAAAGCGGGGCCGCGCTTTGAAGTGCTAATGAGGACATAGGACGTACCGGTACGTCCTATGTCCTTAAGAGGTTAAAGTGTCACTGTTGTTCACTTTTTTTTTTTTTTTTTTTTTTTTTTGCAGAAATCAATAGTACAGGTGATTTTAAGAAACTTTGTAATTGGGTTTATTAGCCGAAAAATGCATTTTTATAATTAAAAAGCAGTTTGAAGCTCTCCCCCCTGTCTTCATGGTTCTCTATGGAGAGAGTATGTGTGGAGTGAGATGAGGCACCAAAACAGGACAACAAAGAGTTAATTTACAGCTACATCACCAGGCTATCTCCTCTGACAGTCAGCACTGACCTCTCTGTCCTCTGAATACCGGCCTTCTCACAGTTCCCGCTGTGTAATCCCTTTGTTCTCTCCTCTCTGCTGGCGACTAATCTCCCTCCTCCCCCCTCCCATCTCCATAGATTACACAGGGCTTGACTGATAAAAGAGTTGAAATTTCCTGATATTTAGCAGTGAATAGGGGGGGGGGGGGCTGGGGAAAGTCTTTTTGAATGCAGATAATGTAATATTTGCCTAATAAACCCAATCACAAAGTTTCTTAAAATGGCCTGGACTATTGATTTCTGCAAAAAAAAAAAAAAAAAAAAATAGTGACACTTTAAGCAAAACAGCTTTGAGTTCAGTAAAATTACTGGTACTATTTGTTTATGCAAACACTAATTTGTGAGAAACAGAAGTAAAGTGGACTCCGCCATAGCTTGGTATCCTGTAAATACAATATGTATTCTAGGAAAAATAATTTTGCAGCGGATTTGCCTCCGATCTGCTAAGTAAAATGTGCTGCATGTGGAACCGGCCTAAAATTTTGTTACAGAATAAAGGCGGCCTAGGAGAATGTGACCTTATATTCCCATCATTTCCACACCTGTCACCAGGGGACGTGGATGTGAGATTCTACCTGGGTCATATGGAATAGGTGCGCTCTATAAATAATAGTTCATGAAAAACCTGGCCGCTATGGTCGCCTCCTGATATACTTGATTGCCTCCAACCCTTTCTAAGAATAAATGATGCGATTCTTATTGGACGTGGTTCTGCCCTGCCAGATAACAGATAGTTCTATGTGAAGGATGACAGACATTTTCTGTACATATAATGCTAAATCCCAGCAGTGTGTAATGTGCCGTATCCATATATCTTGCTGTGTTATATGATCCCCAGTCTGACAACCAGACCAGAGCTTGCTTTTCTGTGCAGACAGGGTGTCAGTGTCTACGTGACCTACCGAAGTATGCCCGCATCTATCAGATCCCTTCTGTCAGCTTCCCTCTAAGTGTCTCTTCCATGTGTAGAGTGTTGCTGGAGATATGATTTCTGCCCCATCAGACCTGGCGATCAGGGATGTAGTAGAGGAGTCCTTACAGTGATCAGCTCCAGAGTAAGAGCCCTATTACTCGGGACGATTATCGTGTGAAAAATCGTTAAATTGTGTGTAATTGCAGGCAGCGATCGAAAAATCGTTCATATGTCGTTGATCGTTGATTTAGATCTGAACCTAAAATTATCGTTAATCGTTCGCTGTAATTCCGCATTCGTTTGCTCAAGTTTCGCATTTGTTTCCTAATTCAGTGTAATTGCACATTGTTTATTGTTTTACTAGGATCAGAAGGAATAAACGATCATAATAACGATTGCAATAACGATTGTAGTAACGACCATCGTTCTGTGTAATATGGTGATCGATTTCAGGTTAACAATAAACAATCTCTTTTGCGATCGTTAATCATTAATCGTTAAAAATCGCTCCATGTAATAGGACCCTAACTCCCCAGGACTCGCACTCTCTGCCGTTGCTGTGCCTTTGAGTCTTGTATACATTTGCTACCAGGCGACATCAGTCCATTAAAGGGGCAGTCTCATAAGAAAATCACTTATTGTAAGTATTGTTTTTATATTACACATATTTTTTAAGAATTGTTTCACATTCATCTTGAGGCGGCAGAGTGTCTATTGCCCTCTATGTCCCTGAGTCTTGCTGTAAAGCATGTCACTAAATGCTGTTATAAACAGCCCAGGCAATATGGCCGCCCCCATAACAATGTACAAATAGCAAAATAAAAAAAATTACAGTCAGAAATAGAAACCGATTTGGATAAAAGAAAAAGTTTTATTATCTGACTCAAATCAGTAAAAGAACATTTAGGTGACATATTCCCTTTAAATGCTATCCGTACACCACGATAAATGTCATCATACCCTTCCTTAGGCCTTATTCACATGTTCTGTAATTTTGTCTGTAGTTGTGAACAAAACTAGTACCTATTGATTTCTAATGGGCTATTCACACTATCCATAGTTTAACTGATCCGCAATCTGTACCGCAAAAAAAAAAAAAAAAAAAAATTAGTACCAACCATAATTGTGGAACAGACTGTCCAATAGAAGTCTGTGGGATCCGCATCTCTTTGCTGATCTGACATCTGTAACGTCTGCAAAAAAAAAAAAGCGAATCTGCAGAAAAATACTAGTTCCTCAAGAAATGTCACAGGCTGAAAGTGATCATGTGACCTTTTTAGCGGTCGGCATCTTTTTTAACCAGTTAAACTATTACCTAGCATTGTACAATTTTTGCGAATCAGCAAAAAAAATGTGGGTTGCTCTACGGACATTTTTTTTGGGAAATTGCGGACGTTATTGTACGAACTGGAAAAAAAATTATTGAATGCGTACATGAGGCTTTAGGCTATGTTCACACTATGGCAACAACGGCCGTAGTTTTTGTGCAGCGGAACACAGCCTATTAAGCAATCGTATACGCTCCGGCCGGGATCTGTGCTGCCCCCGCAAATAACTGACCTGTCAGCTCACACAGTGAAGCGAGCGGCTCCGGGCGCTCGCTTCACTGTGCGCTATGGGAAGCTCTGATGCGGGTGCACGCTGATGCGCCCGCATCAGAGCTCTGCGGCCGGAAAGATCACCCGGCTGGTACTTAAGTACCGGCCGAGATGATCCGGCCAGAGACCGGCCGTTCCGTGACCCGCCCAGAGTCACGGAACGGCCGGTCTCATACGTTGTGTGAACATAGCCTTATACTGATATTCCAGCTTTTATGCAGAACGCGATGGGAATGGGGCCTTACAGATTTTATTTGTTATAAATATTATTACTCACACATTCTACATATGTATCTATTCCTGGGCCATGTTCAGACAGCATATAACACAGGTGATTCTGTGATCCGCAGTACCGGCCGGATGATCTTCATTTCACATGAATTGGGATGTGGACGCACACGGATGCGCCCACATCCCAATTCACGAGAAATGAAGGTCGTACCGGCTGGTATCACCTTTGTAACACCGGCCGTTCACCAACCAATTCTCTGCTGCAAAAATGGAGCGTGTGGCCGGAGCCGCAGGCTCCATTGTGTGAACTGACCTGTGAAATGTCCTGTGTGGTCCTTATTCAACTAATAGCGACCACACAAAAGTGACATGGCAGCTTTTCGTGCGGCCAGTTTGGATCCTGGACAGAGTGTATACTATGTGTATACGCTCCAGCCGGGACTCCATTCATGCCCATACAACGTATATTCTGTATAAATCACGGCCGTTTTTGCAAACTGTGATTATTAAAGGGGTTATCCAGCGCTACAAAAACATGGCCACTTTTCCCCCTCTCTTGTCTCCAGATTGGGTGGGGTTTAGAAACTCAGTTCCATTGAAGTAAATGGAGATTAAAGGGGTGCTCTGGCGGGGGGGCACTTTTTTGGAGGGACCGGGGAGGAAATAAAAAATGTCCACTTACCTCCCCGGTTCCAGCGGCGGGTCCCGCATCACGGCGCTCCGGTGCCAGGTTCCCGCCCGCTTCCGGGTGTCTGACGCGGGCCCAAGACGTGACGTCTCAGGTCCGCTCAGCCACTCAGTGAAGGAGGCGGGATCCGTTTAAAGTCCGCTCGGATCCCGCCTCCTTCACTGAGTGGCTGAGCGGCCCTGAGACGTAGCGTCTCGGGCGGCGTCAGACACCCGGAAGCGGCCGGGATCCGGAGCGCCGTGATGCGGGACCCGCCGCTGGAACCGGGGAGGTAAGTGGACGTCTTTTATTTCAGCCACCTCCTCCCCGGTCCCCCCAAAAAAGTGCCCCCACGCTGGAGCACCCCTTTAATTGCAAACCACACCTGAACTGGAGACAACAGTAGGGGGAAAAGTGGCCATGTTTCTGTAGCGCTGGATAACCCCTTTAATATTGGTGAAAAAAAGATTTGGGTTGAGAGACCAGGTGTCAGTCGGCGATGCTTCTTCTGCTTGTGTCTAGTCTTCATAGCTGATTGTGGTTTCGGGGAGCAGCTGCTCTTGTTCTTTTGAGACCCGACTTGCATTCGCCTGGTAGAGAAGCCACTGATGACCTCATGCGGGGTCAGACATTCCTGCAATCGTCTCTTCCAGCTGAGTATTCACTGATCCAACAGCTCAATAACACATTTAATCATGGTCACTGACCATGATGAAGAGCATCAGGCGGAGAAACAACCTCGGCGCGTTGTGGAGTAGTGTTCTGTGACAGTCATGGGGTCTTCATCAGTAGAGACCGGGCTGTAATAAGAGTTATGGACGTAATGGCGGCTTTGTTTTTTCCTGCCCTTAATGTGGTTAGAAAATAATTTTTTAATGATTAGCAATAATTAATTTGCTATCAATTTCTTAGATGAGATTGCAGTTAAATGTCAATGACATGGAGTATGAAACAATATGTATAATGGTAATTTATTATGGGAATACATGCGGAGATATTAGAGCTCATTAGACGGGCGGCCTCCAGGTCACGGCTCTACAAAGGTTAATCTGACCACAGGGTCGGATGAGAAATGGTTTCGGGGCATATTATATAGAAAGGTGATGTGTAGTTATCAGATGCCCGATACTAGAAGGACAGTCATGTGCACGCAAGCATACCTGCGCATGCATGCCTCATGTACTGTATCGCATCGGATTTTACACTTCCAGTTCCGCGCCAATACCGTGTACTGTCATTTTCTATGAAAAAAACATACAGCAGATTTTTCATTCTGGGTATGTAACACCCCTTATCGCTGAGCGGGGCGAGTGCCTGAGCGAGTTGTCAACCAACCGACAACCAAGCAGAAGCATGTGCCGCCAATGTATTAGCCCAACAGTGGTGGATTAAGTGGGGGGTTACCAGGTACTGAGGCACATAGTGCATAAATGTTTCTAACACTCTGCTGACTATGTAACTACAGTTCTAAACCTCATTTACCATTGAGATATGCACAAAAACTGTGCTAAGAGCTTCATGGCTGAGCAGCTGCATGCAAGCCTTACATCAGCAAACACAATGGCAGGCATCGGATGGAATGGTCCACGACACCACTGTGGAGTGACAGATCATACCTCCTTATGGATGAGCCTTGGTTTAGCGAAAGCCAGGATGGCATTACCTGACTACATTGTACCAGGTGTAAAGCTTGGTACATGAGGAATGCTATGGGGTAGTTTTCCCAGGGGTTGGCATATGCCCCTTAGTTCTAGCGAAGGGAACGATTAATGGCGTTGTTCACTTAAAAAATGTTAAAATTTTTATTAATTGTTATTGATAAGTATTTATGTTCATAAATAAAGATTAAATACAATATTTTTTGTTGGATAACCCCTTTCAAGCTTTTGGTTACACTAAAAGGGGTTGTTCACCAAGAAAAAAATATATTTCAAATCAACTGGTCCCAGCAAGTGCCAGAGATTTGTAATTAACTTTTATTAAAAAAAATCTCGAGTCTTCCAGTACTTAGCAGCTGACGTATATGTCCTGCGAGAAGTAGAATTCTTTCCAGTCTGGAGAGCAGGAGAGATTTTCTATGGGGATTTGCTGCTGCTCTGGACAGTTCCTGACATGGATAAAGGTGGCAGCAGAGAGCACTGTGTCAGACTGGAAAGAATACATCACTTCCTGCAGGACATGCAGCAGCTAATAAGTACTGGAAGACTAAAGATTTTTTATAGCAGTAAATTACAAGTCAAGGCATTGGGGGGGGGCATTTAGTGTTAGAAAACTTTACCTCATCCGTCTTTTTTAAGGCTATCATTATTTATGCCGGTATTATAAAATATTGGCTGTTATTTCACCTAAAAAGAGGTAGTGGGAGCATAGCCTTAGGATGAACGAGAATGGAGATTGCGAGCCACGTCTTCTCATCCAACATCATTGTCTGACCTCACAAATGGATGAATGATGGACGAATGGGTGAATAATCCCAGATGCCTCCAAAATCTTCTAGGATGTCTTCACAGAGGAGAAAAACCTATTATAAGTGCAAACAGGGCCCCAACTCTATATCAATGCCTATGGATTTAGACTAGGATGCTCCTGTTGGTGTAATGTGGTGTAAGGATGGGTTCACACTACGTTTTTTTTTAATCCTTTTTGCAATAAAATGGATGTGTTTGTGTGTAACCATTTAGATCAGTATTTCTATTGACTTCCATTATAAAAAAAAAAAACAAATTAAAACTAATCCTTTTTTTTTTTTTTTTTTAATCCTACACAAAAATGTGGTCAACCACGTTTTTGTGTACGCTTTTTTTAAATAATGGAAGTCAATGGAAAAAAAACAAATAAAAACGGATGCACACAAATGCATCTGTTTTTCCAAAAACGTTTAAAAAGAAACTATGAAAAAAAACGTGCGTGAAACCAGCCTTCTACTTTTGTCCAGTATGTGTAATATGTGACTTACAATAGACATAACAAGCCTTTAGTGTTAGCTAACAACGTTCTGTTATTATATATATGTGTGTGTGTGTGTGTGTGTGTATGTAATATATATACTATTATTATGGTTGTTGTTAATAATAATAATAATAATAATAATAATAATAATAATATTTTTATTCTGTTTCCGGTTATGTGTGTGTGTGAGATATATAATATATATATATATATATAATGATAATGTGTGTATGTATATATATATATATATATATATATATATATATATATATATATATATATATATATATATATATATATATATATATAGAGAGAGAGAGAGAGAGATAGATAGATATTGTGTGTGTGTAACACTGCACTTTGTTTTGCTTACAGTCAGTTTTTCTTGGTTTATGGGTTACATTTTCCTACCATGGTGTCTTTTTTGCTCACCTTTCCCTCTGTAACCTCACTTCCTCTCAGCTCGGGTCGGTGAGATTACACAAGTAACATTCCTCCTTCTTTTCCATCGCTGTGGCCGTTGTGAGGAATCTCATCTGTTTGACGTTTTCAGTTTACAGTGTAACAAAAAGAGACTGTTTCCTTTTTACAGCGTGAACAGGATTTGTTTATACACATTGTTGCAAAGATGGAGGTCAGCTTCCTGTTTGCACGGCGGAGCCCTTTGCTTGCAGCTCGCGTTCTCCGTAATGTCGTATGTATAGGCAGTGCTTAGTCTGATTCTTCCTTAGCGTAGTGCTGTGATTGGTGTGAAAATATAAGTGTCTGGAGATTAGACGTCCTTTCCAGGGAGTAGGATAAAGTGTGTCATTAACGCTATGGTTACACCGCACGTTGGCTGCAATTTGGGGGAAATTATGTCTGAATAGTGTGTGTGACTTTATACTCTATTGGTTATTATGACTTTTCTTCTAGCGGAGGATAGTTCCGGGTGTCGGCTATGCCAGACTCTTGTATGTTTCTGTGTGATATCATAGGCATACCACGGACTCCATATACATGTGTGAGGGTTAAAGGGGAGGTCCGGTGTCAGACTTTTTTTTCCCTAAAAGAGTGGGGGAGGTGGTGGCTAAACATAGCACGCACCTACCTCCTGCAGCCCCCCGCAGTTCCCGGTCCCCCCGGACGTTTCTTGGTCTGAGCGGAAACTGGGTCGTGACTCGTCGTAGCCGGGTCCCGCCTTGGCTGCTGACTGGCTGAGTGGAGTCCCCGCACAGACTGGGAACCAGAGTGGGGAACAGCAAACCCCTGCGCTGGAGACGGAAAAAAATGTCCGATGCTGGACTTCCCTTTTAATGCTTATATACAATTCATTGCTTTTGTGTATCAATCCTTCCCTTGAAAAAGGGATAAAGATTCCAGGGACAAAGAAGCTAAAGGGGCTCGGGGTAGTTGGGTTTAGCAGCTATATGGTGGCCACTTTGGCTAGACTGCTGCCTGGCATGGGTCTCCGGTATTTGGCTCCCACCCTAACTAACATGTTTTCCCCTTTAACTCCCTACATTCTGCTGTAAAATCTAGACCACTGCATGTAAGTAAACTGTGAGGCTATGTTGGTCAATCATCAGCCTGGTGACATGATGGCGGGGTACTGATGGGTGTCCATGGCTGCTGGGGGCGCTGATATGTACCACTTATTATGGTGGTTTTTGGTGGTCTCTGTACAGGTACCACTCCTTTTCTAGACCCTTCCCTGGAGGGATATCTGGCTCGTCCAGTGTTTTGAGAAACGTAACTGAGGCTCCGCAGATCTTTTTGCATATTGATATGTACCTGTTTCACACCCTCAGTGCACTGCCCAACCGGCCTGTCCTTCCCAATTCATATTTGGCATCACCTCCGCTAATGTTCCCCAGCGCACGATAGCAGATAATCTAAAAATTCTGCCGAGGATCAAAAAAGTTTACCTTCAACCTAAGCACCTTGTGTACTATAGGGGCATATTGGCAGGTTAGATGCTTCTAACTTTCTCGTAATTTACCTTTAATAACCCCCCCCCCCCCCAAAAAAAAAAAACAATCTAAAAAAGTTACTCCAAATGTAAAGCATTAAAATAAAATCTACACAAAAAAACGGCCCAGATAGTCGTCAATGAGCCACATGTAAGGGGGATATTAGTCTATAAAAAAAAAAAAAAAAAAAACGATAAAAATTGGCAGTTTTATTGGCGACAACTTTACATAAAAAGTTGACCTTGTCACTTTTTTAGAAATTTTTGTTAGGCTTTTCTTTTTACCAGTAAGCGATTTGCTTTGGTAGATTGAGAGATGTACTTAGTTATAGGTATATGACTAGTCTGTATCACCAGGATTTATAATTGGGGGGGGGGGCGTGCGTCATTTTAACTGTAAGAATAAGGGTGCATTCACACGTACAGGATCCGCAGCCGATTTGATGCTGTGTTCAGTTATTTAGATCAAATCTGCTGTGATACGGTGTGTGTGAAGCTAACCTAATGCTGCACGCTGCTCCTCCAGAGATTTATCTAACAAGAAAAGATTGTGCCACCCAGACAACCTCCGTCTTACCAAAGCGGGAGGACGTCGCCTATCCACACAGGGGGACATGATGGATACAGTCTTTGTCCATATTTAGTTGATGTACAAATGATGGATATTGTGCAATTGTTAGGTGGCGGCCACGTGTGGATCTCATTGTGACCCTAGTTACTTACCTAATGGAGTGTTTATGTAGCAGCCTGGAGTGAGGGGGTCTCAGAGGGTATGCTGAAGAAATAAAGAAATATCTTGTCACAGGCCGAGTGCTAATAACTCTATTATTGAAGCCAAAGCCAGGAATAGATTTAAAAATGTTTATAGGCTGTTTCTGACCTTGGCTTCAAAAATATGTCAGATAAATCTGTCTGTGTAAGCCAGGGATAGGGAACCTTCGGCCCTCCAGTTGTTGCAAAACTACAATTCCCATTGTGCCTGGACGGCCAAAGCGAAGCCTCCAGTAAGAAGTATCTGACAAAGTAACCAGAGCAACAATAGGCAAAGTATCAGATAAAACGTTGTGCATCAGTGGAGCATGCTGAGACTAATAACATGGAGTTCAGGGCAGCCATTCGTCACTCCTCCCCATCAGCCCCATGTTCTTGGCCCTTTCCCTAGTGCAAATTTGTGGCCTATTCTAAATTGTTACACTAAAACAAATACCTGTCAGCTAAAAAAAATAATAATTTCAATTGTTCCAGTACTTATCAGCTGCTGTATGTCCTGCAGGAAGTGGTGTTCTTTCCAGCCTGGAGAGCAGGAGAGGTTTTCTGTGGGAACTTGCTGCTGCTCTGGACAGTTCCTGACATGGACAGAGGTGGCAGCAGAGAGCACTGTGTCAGACTGCAGAGAATACACCACTTCCTGCGGGACATACAGCAGCTGATAAGTACTGGAAGACTTGACATTTTTTTTAAATAAAAGTAAATTAAAAATCTCTGGCATTCGCTGGGGCCAATTGACTTGAAAGAATTGTTTTGGGTGAACAACCCCTTTGAATGGGGTGCTGCACTGATCTCAGGGCAGCACCCCAAAACAGCTGTCTGTCGATGGATACATAGCCTTGGTTTTTCCCTTGTCATTACATTGACTAATAGGGCCACTTAATATGGTGGTTTCCCTACAGGAGTCGCCCCTTGGCTGGGTCCTTCCAGGAGGGGTATCTGGGTATCTTCTTTTGCATATTCATGTTTCCCAGGGAGCAATGCACCTAGGATTTCACTGCATTGAGCACTTAAGCCCACAGTGTTATTGTTTAGCTGGTCTCCCTGAGATCAGCGATCTGTTTATCTTTTAACCGCTTTAAATGGGTCTGTATATATATATATATATATATATATATATATATATCTCAGAATAAAGGAAATATAATAATGCATTTTATATATTGAAAGTGAATGCAACAGGTTTCACCAGATGTAAATCCTGAACCATGAGAAATGAGTAATGACGTTCAAAAATAATCCTATAGAAACCATAGACTGGTGTATATAAGATTGCAGATTCTTCTTATTATAGTGATGGTTACATAGTTTTTAGGGCTGATAAAAGTTGAGGCCATCCTATGGTTGGGGCTGGATTATCTAAGCTTTTCTATTTTATGATTGATGTTAAAGCAGACCTGTAAGCAGCTTTTTGCTGACTAAGATGAAGGCGGTGCACAGCGGGGATTCTCACCATGAATCACAATTGACCGATTTCTCCATATTTGTTTATAGGGAAAGATCTGTCCGTCAAGGCCAGAAAAGGCCGGACTCCTTTTACTTTTTATCCCACATCGGCTGTGAACAGATTGTAATTGCCAAACGTGTAAAGGTCCTCTTAAAGTTCAGGAAAGAAGAGAAAAGGAGGACATGATGGAAACATTTATTACAGGAGGAAGAAGGGAAAGGAGGGACATGATGGAAACCTTTATATATATTACAGGAGGAAGAAGGGAAAGGGAGGACATGATGGAAACCTTTATATATATATATATAATATATATATATATATATATATATATATATATATATATATAAAAAGGTTTCCATCATGTCCTCCCTTTCCCTTCTTCCTCCTGTAACATATATAAAGGTTTCCATCATGTCCTCCTTTCCCTTCTTCCTCCTGTAATATATATATATATATATATATATATATATATATATATATATATATATATATATATATATATATATATATATAAAAAGGTTTCCATCATGTCCTCCCTTTCCCTTCTTCCTCCTGTAACATATATAAAGGTTTTCATCATGTCCCCCTTTCCCTTCTTCCTCCTGTAACATATATAAAGGTTTCCATCATGTCCCCCCTTTCCCTTCTTCCTCCTGTAACATATATAAAGGTTCCCATTATGTCCTTCTTTCCCTTCTTCCTCCTGTAACATATATAAAGGTTTCCATCATGTTCGTCCTTTCCCTTTTTCCTCCTGTAACATATATAAAGGTTTCCATCATGTCCTTTTCCCTTCTTCCTCCTGTAACATATATAAAGGTTTCCATCATGTCCTCCCTTTCCCTTCTTCCTCCTGTAATATATATATATAAAGGTTTCCATCATGTCCCTCCTTTCCCTTCTTCCTCCTGTAATATATATATATATATATATATATATATATATATATATATATATATATATATATATATATAATTACAGGAGGAAGAAGGGAAAGGAGGGACATGATTAAATTAAAAGAATTGTCCGCTCTATTAAAATATAACATTATTGTTCCCGCATGGTGAATGGTGTAAAGGAAAAAAAACCCACAAACACCAGGGTTGCTGTTTTTGTTTTAATTATGTATCAGAAAAAAATTAATAAAAAGTGATCAAAATTTTTCTATTACACCAATATGATATTAATAAAAACTAGAGATCATGGTGCAATAAATGAGGTTTTGGAGGGGATTCTCACCCTATGTGCTGGAAAGGAAAACCACAATGTACCATGACTGGCCTGTAATTCCACATTTCTCCTGTAGTGGCCACTCTAGAGGAAACTTGTATCTAGCCTCAAATGTCCTGGGCTGCAGTTTTTCTTTAAGTCGGGGATGGGGAACCCTCTGCCCTCCAGCTGGTGCAAAACTGCAATTCCCATCATGCCTGGTGTAGTTTTGCACAAGCTGGAGGGTTGAAGGATTCCTATCCCTGCTTTAAAGGGAACCTGTCACCCCTGATGCCGGGGTGACAGGCTCCCGACCCACCGCTAGAGCACCTTATATGTACCTGATCGCGCCGGGTCCCGCTTCTTGAGACGGTCCAGTGACGGAGATGTCAGCGCCCGAAGCTCGATGCACGTGCTCCTGACATGAGTCCAACACTCATAGAGAATGACGGAGCATTGGACTCACAGTCATTTTCTATGAGAGTTTGACTCATCTCAGGAGAGCGCGCGCCGGGCTTCGGGCGCTGACAACTCTGTCACCGGACTGTCTCAAGAAGCGGGACCCGGCGCTATCAGGTAAGTATAAGGTGCTCTAGCGGGGGGTCGGGAGCCTGTCACCCCAGCACGGGGGGGGACAGGTCCTCTTTTTAAATAAATTTTTAATAATTCTCCCCTTTAGAGCTATAGGTGTTAGTACCTGGCTTGCACCCGGTGTGCATACTTTGGGCCTCTTGCACGCGTCTCTTACCTTCCTGACACGAGCCATTACTAGGACAGCCTACATTTGCTTCTCGCTATCTACATTTAATTACGATGCTGCTTTTTCTGATAACATGGAAGACATAAATGGGTTATTACACTGACAATTTGCTTACCTTTGCTGAGGCTGGTGTAAAGTGCTTTTCAGCTTCTCTAATACTTGGCTTTCCTTGTTAACCTAAACAATCTTGTGAAGAGCGTATGGAGCTGCTGTCTGGGTAACCGGAGCAGAAACCTTTTTCTCTTAATATTCCCATTTTCCTCCCTTTATATTGCTAAGAGCTTAGAACAAAAGAGCGGCTAGGCCGGCTCTGATCTGATGGGAAGGTTTAATCAAAGTATAGTGCGCTCCAATCTCTTGACATGTAGTGATTTCACAAAACCCATCAGTAACGCTATAGTATTTTGCCTGTAAAAACACATTGCATTTGCATTGACAGCTGCACAGATGGGAAAATGTGCCCCCTGAATTAGAAAAAGGTTGATGGAAAAAGTTATGACTCCGCAAATGGAGTAAAAAATGACAGTGTGCGAATAGCAGTGATTGTTCACAGAGACGACATGTAACAGGTGATATACGGGGATGGGGGTGGTACGCGGTGAGGAACTCGATGGAAGTGACAGCTCAGAGGATAGCCAAGAACAGTCTCTACTTTGTGCAGGATGTACTCATCTGCAAATAATCTGGGTATGTGGACAAGAATCATTCATCTCCACAGTCTTAGGGCCCTATTACACAGAGCGATAATTTGCCGAATTGGTCCTATTCTGCAAATTATCAGTCCGTGTAATAGAGACAACCAGATTTGCATTTCCAGGAAAATACATAGTGCTTGAAAAGAGTGCCCCTTTTACAGTGACTTCCCTATAAGAGAAACTTTAATCCTTGATACCCTCCCTTTAAGAGCGACTTGGGTACCGTCCCTTTAAGAGTGAGTTTGGTACCTCTGCTAATTCATTGACTCAGCTCTGCTGTATCATGTGGGTATCGGCTCTGCTATTTTACTGAATCATCTGCTACGTAGTGAGGGTATTAGCTCTGCTACACGGCTAGTTCAGCTCTGCTACATAGTGCGGGTGTCAGATCTGCTACATGGCTGGCTCAGCTCTGCTACTTTACTGGCTGAACTCTGCTACTTATAACGGTAAAGATTAGAGATGAGCGAACCTCGAGCATGCCTGAGTCGATCCGAACCCGAACTTTCAGCATGTGATTAGCGGTGGCTGCTGAAGTTGGATAAAGCCCTAAGGCTATGTGGAAATCATAGATATAGTCATTGGCTGTATCCATGTATTCCAGACAACCTTAGAGCTTTATCCAAGTTCAGCAGCCCCAGCTAATCAAATGCTGAACGTTCGGGTTCGGATCAACCCGAACCCAGTTCGCTCATCTCTAATAAAGATCATTGCTCAGTTACCATGACAATCTTACTCATGTCAGTGAGACAAAATTGTTAAGGACCTTCCATATATTACATCTTCTATTGGCCAATAGTGGACATGTGACTGTGTGGATGTTGTGAGGCATTGACTGACAAGACCTTAGAATTTCTATTGGCTGCTATATATCAGCTATATTCATATGTGCTGTGATTGGCTGTTAGCGTTTACAGTGTGGCCGTTATTTCCTATGGGAAATTAGCGGTCTTTAAGCGTAAATGTCTTAAAAAATGTCGAATCCGATCGGAACCAAAAATAGCACACCTGTCACCACCAAGGGCTTCAAAACGCAGTTTGAACGGAGTCTGTGCACAAAGCGGTTCAGGCTGTATTAATGGCAGAAGAATGGCTGGAAGAAGAAGAATATGGATTACAATATAGTGCTTTTTCAAGCACTATAATGATCAGCTGATGACAACGATCATCAACTGATCGTGTCCTTAGATCCGACACCAAAATCATTGGCCACCTACGTGTAATAGTGATGCGCGGCCGACATCTAATGGTTGCGTATACTGTAATACGTTCCCTCTCCACGCTCCCGTCTTCTGTTATTTTGTGTTTGTGCGTGCGCTGTACTTGTTGCTGTCCCCAGTACGCATTTTTAACCTGTGTTTGGTTTCGTATTTAGTTTTGCAATTCTATAACAACCCAAACCAAAAACACGATACAACCACCCCCCCCCCTGACAATGTGAGAATAGTGGGGTGTAAATAAAAAAATAAAAAAAAACTGCAAACTGATCTGTCACAGCTCTTGAAGATTCTTGGAACTACTATGGCGTAGAACGTTTATCATCTGTAAAATAATTAGAGATAGACGTGTCAAAAGTTTGATTGGTCGAGGTCTAAGTGTTCAGACTGTAACCGATCGTGAGAATCAGCCGCACTCAGCGCGTTCCTCTCCCGACTCTGTGTTATGTAATGAGACGTCTATGGGCGCAACTTCTCACATCAACACCGAGCAGGGAGAGCTCTTACTACTGGTCAGTCTTGGTCTGAACACTTTTTTTTTTTGGAAGAGGATGTACCACCAGGTACATCCTCTTTAATGTGAACCGACGGATCGAACAGCGCTGTCACAGCGCGACTGGGGGTGGTCCGGGCCTACTTCCAGTGCTTGAGCACCGGCCGGTTCCGGTGCATAGAACGGCGCCATGCACAGGAACCGGTCCGCGGTCCGAAAAACGAACCGCGGCATCGGCTTCCCTGTGACTGCGTCGTTCGATCCGTCGGTTCAGATTAAAGAGGATGTACCTGGTGGTACATCCTCTTTAAGGCTATGTGCACACTTAGTATTTTTGTCAGTCCTTTTTTCAACTTAAACCAGTAGTGGGACTGCCAGCAAAATAATGGAAAGATTCTGTGTTTTTAAAAAGACTGACAGAAATACAATGTGTGATGTCCTAAAAACTTGAGTTTAATAATGTGTTGTTTTTTATTTGTTTGTTTTGTGATGATTCAAGAAGTTTTTCCTCTACTTGATGTGGAAAAAAATGTATCCATTGATTAACCCCTTTAGGATGCAGCTGGTTTATACTCTGAGAGCCATAGTTAATCAATATTTCTGTTGACATAGCATAATGTTGCACAGGTTGTATTTTCTGATGCCAATATTTTGGGGTACATGTAATGTTTTGAGAATCCCATCTTTTAATGGGGGGTGAAAAAAGAATAATTTTTTTTTTACCCTTTACCTTTATGTTAAAAAAAAAGTTTGAGGTCATTTCATACTGTACATGGCAAGAAAAATGATGCCTTACCAGTAATATCGGTAGGATACAAGGGCGGCCAGACAGGGGATAGAGGGGTATTTTTCTGGACACAGCGCCGCTCTACAGAATTCCTTTTTTTCCATACTCCGGACGCCTGCAGCGTTCTCTGACCTTAATATGGATACGGCCACTCTTGAGCTCTCCCCACCACATGCGGTGACTGACGACCGCAGATTCTCCAGTCTGGTTCCGAAGTTTTTCAGCACCCCCTCCCCCTATAAGACGACACCCAGCGACCCTTGACTTTTGAGAAGCTTTTCCTGGGTTAAAAAGTAGTCTTTTATACACAGGAAAATACCGCACATTTAGGGTGGGGTCACACATACTGGAATCTCAGCGGATTTCACGCTTCGAGTTCACAGTGAAATTTGCAGCAATTCGCGATACTGTCAGTTTGGATTTTTTATTCCACCGCGAGTATGTAAACCCTGCCCCCCTAACCCACCGCGGCCCGGTTAATACATTACCCATCCGCGCTCCGGCCTGCTTCTGGGGCTCCTGCTCAGGCGATCGGTGGGTGCAGTGGGACAGCGCACTGATTTGCTGAACGGGACCTATAGAAGTCGGGCGCCCCAGAAGCAGGCCAATCTTAAAGGGGTAGTTCACTACAAAATAGTTTCTTTCAAATCAACTGGTGCCAGAGATTTATGATTTTTTATAGAAATAAATTACAAATCTTCCAATACTTATCAGCTGCTGTAGTCTCTCCAGTGTGATACAGTGCTCTCTGCTGCCACCTCTGTCCATGTCAGAAACTGTCTAGAGCAGCAGCAAATCCCCATAGAAAACCTCTCCTGCTCTCCAAATACACCACTTCCTGCAGGGCACACAGCAGCAGATTTTTAAATAGAAGTAAATTACAAATATCTTGCACTTTCTGTCACCAGTTGATTTAAAAGAAAATGTATTGGTGAACAACCCCTATGAGCTATAACCACATACAGTAATGGTCCGTTTACACAAAGCGAAAATTCGCCCAATCGATCGTTTAATGAAGCAACAGTTTGGTTTTTATAACGATCTGCATTTACATGAATAAATCGTTAGAAAAATCGTTATTGTAATCATTTTTAAGATCGCTGAAGCCCATCTTAAAAGACCGTTTACACGAAGCGATCTGCGAATTTAAAGTGAACGACCAACAAAGATTTGAGAACTTGTTGAAAGATCAAGATGAACGAGTTCTCGCTCATCGCTTGATTGTTCGCTGTTTACTCAAGCCGTTTATCGCTCGAATGTGATTGTTATTGCGAAAATTTGAAAGATAATAGTTCCATGTAAACTCACCATAAGAAAGGTCAGATTTAGAAAATGGACCCTGGTCCTTAAGACCAAAAATAGCCTGGTTCTGAATGGGTTAAATGCACCTGCTTATTATTATGATTCCCCAGAAAATAGCCGGGCTCCAGATCCTAATATAACTAATGGCGCTCTCCGGGGCCGTATCCTCTTTATGGCACATTGGAGATGTCCGGTGACACTGGTGTGACCCAAACTATAAGAGTCCAGAGATACATGAGAAAATCTTCTCTGCGGCTCCCAACCTCTTCATCTTCTCTACTACATTGTTCAATAGACGTCTACATCCTGTTTCCTTATGTTGATCACATGGAGCGGTGAGAACTACTCAGGTCAGGCTGAAAGCCGAGAGGGGTATAAAGATATTGTATATAATACACTCAGCAGAATCCTATATATCCTGTATATAATACACCCAGCAGAATCCTATATATCCTGTATATAATACACTCAGCACAATCCTATATATCCTGTATATCCCGCTCACCATATATATCCTGTATATAATACACTCAGCACAATCCTATATATCCTGTATATATTACACCCAGCAGAATCCTATATATCCTGTATATAATACACTCAGCACAATCCTATATATCCTGTATATATTACACCCAGCACAATCCTATATATCCTGTATATAATACACTCAGCACAATCCTATATATCCTGTATATATTACACCCAGCAGAATCCTATATATCCTGTATATAATACACTCAGCAGAATCTATATATCCTGTATATCCCGCTCACCATATATATCCTGTATATATTACACCCAGCAGAATCCTATATATCCTGTATATAATACACTCAGCACAATCCTATATATCCTGTATATATTACACCCATCAGAATCCTATATATCCTGTATATAATACACTCAGCAGAATCCTATATATCCTGTATACCCCGCTCACCATATATATATCCTGTATATAATACATCCAGCAGAATCATATATATCCTGTATTGTTTACACACAAGCACATATATCACTTGTTCTTTTATTCTAATCTGTTTCTACTTTCTGACTTATTATTTTTTTAATTTTACTTTTTGTACATTATTATGGAGTTGGCTATCTTGCCTGGGCTGTTCTTAACAGCATTTAGTGACATGCTTTACGGTAAGACTCATGGACATAGACGACAATAGACAGGCTCTGTGAAGAGGTCTTATCACCACAGACACAACAGGAAGTCTCAGCTTAGTTTTAGCCCCAGTTATCTCAGGATTATTATATAATATAAATAGAAAAATGGAAAATTAGAAAAAAGTCGCTAACATTTTTTAAAAAAATCTGTTTTACATAAAAACATTATTTATACAATAAGTAATTTTCTGATGATCCTGTCCTTTTTAGCCATGTGACGTGTGCAGTGTAATGAGGCGGCTTGGTGTGCAAATTAAAGTGAATTAACCAAATCACTATGTAATCTACACTGTCAGGTCCCATTATTATGAGCAGCAGCTAAAAGTACAGCAAGGACATCAGCTAGATGGGCCGGGAACGGCCTCTGGTCGGTAGTCACAGGTATATAAAGCCATCCTGACTGCAGGTGTAGGGTGTATGGGGGAGAACACAACCATCGAGGTGGCCCCCAACAGATGCTGACTTATGTCTGGTGAATTAGGGGGCCAGGATGGTACCTGGACGTTTTGGTCATACTCTTCTAGTCTGCATTTCTAGTCATGTAATATGTTGTATGTCTTGCTGGAAGATCCCATCTGTCTCTGTATGGGTCAAAATCGGTTAAAGGGGTTATCCGGCACTTACAGACTTTTACTGCCCATATATAAAACATAAAAATTGTTGTATACTTACCTCTCCACACTCTCCCAGTGTTCTCCTGTGGTGTCTCTGGGTCCTTTCTGACTGCAACCGATGCCACTTCCACAGACAAATATAGTCTACTCAGCCAATCACTGGCGGCAGCAGTGTCCCATCTCAGTCAGGGATTGGCTGAGACGGTCGTCTCTGCCGAGATAAATTCACCTGTGAAAGTGGAGGCGGCTGTGGTCAGTGGAGGACTCGGTGACACAGTAGGACGACACTGGGGGTGTGCGGAGAGGTAAGCACGTGCCACTATTACACGCGCTGACAGCGAGCTGGGGGGCTCCCTGGACGATCGTTAGACTGTCCAGGGAGCCCATAGGAGATAGCGGCGGTCTGCAGATCAGCAGCAATACAGCCGATAATCACTTCAAGTAATATCGCCTTTATGGAGGCAGCTGAGCCCGCTAGGTGCCCAACAGATAAACAAAAGAATTGGTGCACAAGCCGATGGCGGGAACTCCATACTATGGGTCCTATTACATGACCCGATAATAACTGTAAACGTGCGCCGATCTGCTAGATCGACGCTCGTTTACTGAGCCTTTTACACGGCCCGATAATCGGTTAACAAGGGCTGCATGGACATTGTTACCGATCTCCTTGCAGCCCTTGCTTAAATTCTATACATTACCTATCCATGCTGCAGAGCTCCTCTTGCGCTCTGCTTCTCCCCAGGTCCTGCGCACTGCAGCTTCAGAGCGGCCTGGCTGAGCTGACAGGCCGCTCAGCCAATCACTTGCCGCGGTGGTCCTGGCCAGTGATTGCCTGAGCGACCTGTCAGCTCTGACAGGCCGCTCTGAAGCTGGAGCATGCGGGACCCGGGGAAAAGCAGAGCGCAAGAGGAGCCCTGCAGCATGGATAGGTAATGTATACAGTTTGGAAATCATCAGCTGCTGCCCGCGCACTATTACATGTAGCGATGCGCAGTCGGCGCCCAACAATTATAGGTCCAAGCCTTTATCAACGATCGTTGTGTTTATTACAGGGAGCAATAATCGGCCAGATAGGGCCGTGTAATATTATCGTTCGGTGTTTCCGCAGGTATATACAGGTATTTGCATCTTTCCCAGTATAAATGGCCGGAGATCCCAGCAGTGAGCGGAGCGCCTTGATGGCTTATCACTTCTTATTCTCCGCACACTCTCTTAATCCTCTGATCTTTAATTAGCAGTTCCAATTTACAATGTAATTGACTTCTTTCAACAGTTTTAATAGGCTTTGAAGGAGCAAACCCGAATAGCCGACAGAGGACACAAATAGCATCGTGTCCAGCGGAAAATAAAAGGTGAACTCTACAAGTAGTGGTTGGTTTCCCGTTACATGTGCGATTGGGGATCAGTCCATATCCGCAGCCAGTCGCCATTTACCAGATTTTTTTGAATGTTTATATGTTTGTGTTCTCGATCCATAACTTTATTGTGGATTTAATAAATCACTGCGGCAGTAAAACCTGGACGTGAACAAAATCTGTAATGACTCATTCAGCAATCGGTGGTACAGTGCTGGAGACCGGCGGCCATCTTCCTGTAAGTGTCCAGAAGTGCCAGTCAGTCCGCTCAGTATGCATCACAAGCCTCTTGTAGCATCGGAATATAACCACCTAAAGAATAATTGCAGTGTACTCCCCCACCCCCACCTAACTGTCCCCGTAATGGAGGAATAAACATTTCTCATCTGGTTACATTGTCGGCACTCGATAGGACTCAGAAATGATAGAATATAAATCTCCGGATGCATTTTTACTTAACTGAATGTGTCATTTGTAGAAAAGGAAGCGTCCATAGCTGTGACTATGGAGCCGTATGAGGGTTGGTTTTTGTATATACCACGGTCCGGTACCTAGGGGGGCAGCACCAGGGAGCAGGGGAAAGAAACAACTTTAAAAAAAAATATTTTTTTTTTAGACTCCCACCTCCCTGTTCAGAATTGCCAGTAAATCTGATGTCTTTCCAAGGAAAGGGCGGGGGTCAGGTTTGGTGTAGCTGTGTTATCCAGTCACAATATGGCGCTATTGGTCTGGTCTGGTATGGTGGTGTTATCCAGTCACAGTATGGCGGTATTGGTCAGGTCTGGTATGGCGGTGTTATCCAGTCACAGTATAGCGGTGTTATCCAGTCACAGTATGGCAGTATTGGTCAGGTCTGGTATGGGGGTGTTACCCAGTCACAGTGTGGCGGTATTGGTCAGGTGTGGTATGACAGTGTTATCCAGTCACAGTATGGTGGTATTGGTCAAGTTCGGTGTGGTGGTGTTATCCAGTCACAGTATGGCGGTATTGGTCAGGTCTGGTGTGGCAGTGTTATCCAGTCACAGTATGGCGGTATTGGTCAGGTCTGGTATAGCGGTGTTATCCAGTCACAGTATGGCGGTATTGGTCAGGTCTGGTGTGGCAGTGTTATCCAGTCACAGTATGGCGGTATTGGTCAGGTCTGGTGTGGCGGTGTTATCCAGTCTCAGTATGGTGGTATTGGTCAGGTCTGTGTGGTGGTGTTATCCAGTCACAGTGTGGCGGTATTGGTCAGGTCTGGTATGGCAGTGTTATCCAGTCACAGTATGGCGGTATTGGACAGGTCTGGTATGGCAGTGTTATCCAGTCACAGTATGGCGGTATTGGTCAGGTCGGGTATGGCGGTGTTATCTAGTCACAGTATGGCGGTATTGGTCAGGTCTGGTGTGGCAGTGTTATCCAGTCACAGTATGGCGGTATTGGTCAGGTCTGGTGTGGCGGTGTTATCCAGTCTCAGTATGGTGGTATTGGTCAGGTCTGTGTGGTGGTGTTATCCAGTCACAGTGTGGCGGTATTGGTCAGGTCTGGTGTGGCGGTGTTATCCAGTCACAGTATGGCAGTATTGGTCAGGTCTGGTGTGGCGGTGTTATCCAGCACAGTGTGGCGGTATTGGGTCAGGTCTGGTATGGCGGTGTTATCCAGTCACAGTATGGTGGTATTGGTCAGGTCTGGTATGGCGGTGTTATCCAGTCACAGTATGGCGGTGTTATCCAGTCACAGTATGGCGGTATTGGTCAGGTCTGGTATGGCTGTGTTATCCAGTCACAGTATGGTGGTATTGGTCAGGTCTGGTATGGCGGTGTTATCCAGTCACAGTATGGTGGTATTGGTCAGGTCTAGTATGGCGGTGGTAAATGTGACGCCTGGAGCTATTACCTACCAATCTACCAATCCTGTGGTGAGAATTCCCTCAGACAATATGCAGACGCCATCATTTCTTCTATGTAGAAATTTGTTTATGTTTTAAGCCGTTAAAAACCATAAAAAACGCGATTCAGGCAATGTTTCTCCATGTAGAGAAATGCAGGTGGCCGAAACCAGGCTCCCCCACACTCCCCAAGGGGCGTCTTTGGGGTTAGTGCCTAGGGCAGCAGCAGCTGTAATACGGCCCTGCCGCTGACACCCTTCACTTTGCAGCTTTTAGGGGTCTCATTTTCCCACTATTCACTGTGAAGTAAGACGGTATATTTATCCTGTCAGTTCACAGAAATCCCAGTTTATTGCAATTCCAGGAAACTAGTGCATCAAAGATAATCTATATTGTTAGGTTCTGAGTTTACTTTATTGGCCTCCAGATTCCTCTCCTGTTACTGCGGATCAGACAATTTTTGCCCCGGCTGCGATCTGTTTCCCCCCCCCCCCCCTTTTTTTTTTGTTGTTGTTGTGTGCTCCTTACCCTCTGTTCCCCACTCTCCTTTCTTCCACTCTGCCCCCTCTCTTTCCCCATCTAATAGCTTACTTTATTCTGTACTAGTGGGATGCGTCTTCGTGAGTCCGAGTGCAGTGGGCCTACTTCACTATGTCTCATATTACACTGGGTTGTTCTCATTGTTTTGGGCTATGCATGTATGTTAAAGGGGTACTCCAGCAAAAAAAATCTTTTTTCTTTTTAAATCAAGTTTGTATAGATTTGTTATTTACTTTATAAAAATCTCCAGTCCTCCAGTATCTATCAGCTGCTGTATGTCCCGCAGGAAGTGGTGTATTCTCTCCAGTCTGACACAGTGCTCTCTGCTGTCACCTCTGTCCATGTCAGGAACTGTCCAGAGTAGCAGCAAATCCCCATAGAAAACCTCTCCTGCTCTGGACAGTTCCTGACATGGACAGAGGTGGCAGCAAAGAGCACTGTGTCAGACTGGAGAGAATACACCACTTCCTGCAGGACATACAGCAGATTATAAGTACTGGAAAACTTGAGATCTTTAAATTACAAATCTATATAACTTTCTGAAACCAGTTAATTAGAAAGAAGATTTTTGCAGGAGTATCCCTTTAAATCTGATTTGCACACTTTTTAGTGACCATTGATAAAATATCATTTAGCTCGAACATGGTGGCAGAATTACCGTTTTATCGCTACCTAACCTTCTTTCTTGGTATATAGTATAATCATTTTTAATTTCTTCAAGTGACCCTGTGATTATGAAGAAGTTTCTTGGTGAAGGTCGGAGTGTTTGTGCCCCCACTGACCCCTCGATGTCCTAGAGCCAGGAGGAGCCTGCGGCTGAGGGCTTTGCTTTTCGGCGTGGCCCTCCAGATGTCTTAGTACAGATTGTTTACATTTATATCATATCGGGGGGAAAATGTGACCTGGTTTAATGTGTTTAAAATATTTCCAAATTTTTTATTTAAGAGGCTAAAAAATAACGGGAATTGGATATGGGCTAAAGAGTTTGGGGGTTTCTTGCAAGCTGCTATGAGCATTGATGTCGTTAAAGGGGTACGCCAGCGATTTATTTATTTTTTTCAAATCTACTGGTTTCAAAAAGTCATATGTATTTGTAAATTACTACTATTTTTAAAAATCTGCAGTCTTCCAGTACTTATCAGCTGCTAAATGTCCTGCAGGAAGTGGTGGATTCTCTCCAGTCTGACACAATGCTCTCTGCTGCCACCTCTGTCCATGTCAGGAACTGTCCAGAGCAGCAGCAAATCCCCATAGAAAAACCTCTCCTCTTCTCCAGACTGTAGAGAATACACCATTTCCTGCAGGACATACAGCAGCTGATAAGTACGGGTAAACTTGAGATTTTAAAATAGAAGTAAATTACAAATCTACCATATTTTCCGGCGTATAAGACTACCCCTGACTTTTAAGAAGATTTTCAGGGGTTTGTCTTATACAGCAGAAAATGTTAACCCCTGACTGACCACAGCAGGGTTTACTAGCTGGAGCCCTGCTGTGGTCAGGCAGGGGTTAACTAAAGTTGAAAAAAAAAAAACAACAATCAACTCGCCTGTCGCCCGTTCCCGGCAGCTGTGCGTCTCCCGACATATTCCCGGCCGGGGACCTCTGGCACAGGATCTCTGCATCACACTGCCTGCGCTGGAAACATGACGGGAGACGCGCGTCTGCCAGCAACGGGTGACAATTTTGTTTTTTTTATAGTGGTCGCCACATACGGTGGGGATGCGGTTGTTTTTGAGCTCCCCCACTGTACGCAGCGACCATACCTGGCGTATGGCGACCCCCAACTTCTAAGACGTATAAGAAGAACCCCCAACTTCTGAGAAGGTTTTTCGGGGTTAAAAAGTTGTCTTATACGCCGGAAAATATAAAACTTTCTGGCACCAGTTGATTTGAAAGAAAAAGATTTTCGCCGGAGTACCCTTTTAAAGGCAATAAATGTTTTTTTGTGTTTTTTGTTTCTTATTAGATTTATTGGTCCTTACTTTTTTCTTTTTTTTTAGATGGTGCCAGAAGGGAGGAAGTCGGAGAGGCCAGTGAAGAAGAAAACTGGTTTGGGACAAACTCAGAAACCCCATCTGAGGATTCCTTTGGTGACGTACCAGACAATTTTAAATTGTCTCCTACCGATAGGGGTCGGGAATCCCCCACATCCCCCGATACGTCTTTAGGAAGTGCTACTCCAAGTTTAAATGCTGACCTCGGGTTTTTTGAAAATGAAGTTTTTAAGGATGCCTCCCAATGTAAGGAACAGTTGTCAACGTCTGCGTCATCGATGGATGAGGATGATCCAGCCAGTGTGAATAAGCCATTAAGTAGTAATCTCCGACGGTTGCTGGAGGCCGGCTCTGTGCAGCTGGGATCCGAAGCGGCTACCAATGGCAGGGAAGATCCGCCAGGCCTACAGTTTTCTGCTTCATCTCATCACGCGAAGCAGTTGAGTGTTCTTGCCAGAAAACTTGCCGAAAAACAGGAGAACAGTGATCAATATGGGGCCGTACCCACTAACCGGTTTATATGGAGCCAGGACAAATGGCTACAGAACTCAAACAATACCTGCGGGCTCTCACCCGATTCTGCAATCCTCAAACTGAAAGCTGCTGCCAATGCTGTCCTCCAAGACCAGTCGCAAATGAGAACTGAAGAAACCCTGAGGTTCGAGACCTTTACGTCACCGTTCAGTTCCCAGTCCGCGAGTTCTACCTTGGCAGCTTTGTCCAAGAAAGTGAGTGAGCGAGGGATGACCTCAGGTCAAGAGCGCCATTCTCCGGCCGGCCCGTTCCTTTCCTTGGCGTCGATGACCTCGTCCGCAGCGTTACTTAAGGAAGTGGCTGCACGTGCTGCGGGCAGTATGCTCGCAGAGAAAAAAAAGCCCCTCATTTCAGAAGACCCCCTACCACTGCCGGAAGACAAGGCAGAAAAGGGGGCCACGGTGCAGTCCTTAGAGCTGCTACTACTCCCCTCACCAAAAGGAAGGTCTTCAAAATCTGGAAATCAAGGTACAAATAAACTTCAAAAAGTTAATGAAATGCATTGTATGGCTCGAAGTGAAAGACCAAAAAATGTACCTTTTGTTCTGAAAGTAATGCTTCAATTTATAGGCAGTCAGGGGAAAGATTGAAGGGGTTGGTCACCAATATTTTCTTTCTTGCATATCAACTGGTGTCGTAAAAGTTAAGTTTAGGGAAAACATAACAATCAACCATTGCTTACCTCTCCCCGTGCCCGCGATGTGCCACAGGCTTCGGGACCCCAATGGAAGGCATTCCCCCCCCCCGAGCTGTGAGGCTTGAGGGAAAATGTCCATTCTGGCTGATGGATGCCCCATCAACCAATCAGTGACTGCAGGGGCTTCCCACCTGGTCACTGATTGGCTGCACGAGCTGTCCATCAACTGGTTTGTGATGTCAGCTCTGCAGGAAATCTCTGAGCCTAGCGGAGGTCCCATAGCGTTGATTTAGCACTGGAGAGGCACAGGGAGAGGTGAGTCTGGATAGTTTATGTCCCCCCCCCCCCCCCCTAGACTAGTTTTTTATGCCTCCTCTATTTTTATCGGCCCCCCTTGCACCATTAGTTGACCCCCACCCAGTGACTGTACACACAAGGCTTGTCTGCAGCTTTGCCAGTTCCCGCAATGTGCCCGGGAACCCAAAGATAATGATGGACCCAAAAAAATTCAATCATACGGTAAAATTCAATCATACAGCGGTATACGGCCGGCTTCACACACTCTAAAATGAATGAAGAAAAAAAACGTTGTAAATTTTTTTTTTTTTTTTTCATTAACATGTTCTATTACTTTCATGTTACAGTGTTTGATCCCAGCCTTGTTGTTTAGTCGCTGCCTGTAACCGCGCACCTTCTCACCCTGTGTTAGTCTGGTCCTACCTCTATATATATATATATATATATATATATATATATATATATATATATATATATATATATATATTTTACTAGCATGTCCCGTGGGAGGGTCCCTCCTGGGGCTGCAGCTTGCATGATGAAGCAATAGAAAACAAGCCGCTACCTTACAGTCTATAATCTCTACAATGGAATCACTATTTATGGTGGTACGTTTGTTGTTGATGTGGTGATATAACTGTATAGTGTGGTAATATGTTATATACCTCATTGCAGAGGCATGACCCCCTGTGCCAGGTCACTGATACACATATGTTCACCCAGAGTTTGTGATACAAGTTTCTTGTATCGGGGTGCACTGTGTTATATCCCATGTGCATCCTCTCCAGCATGTGCTGCAGTCAGGTAATTATTTACATGGTGTCCTATGACTGCCTATACCTCTGCACTGGCCCAGGACTAATTGTTAATGTATATTAGAGTGTTCTGTATGTGGGGGGAGCATGGCGGCCCCCCACCCTCACCAGCCTCATCCAGTTTGTGCCTCATTATACACAGGCCTTTACTTTTGTGCTATCCTCTTTGAATCATTGTTTAATCTGAGCTTGTAAAATAAAACCCTTTTAATGTTATACATACACCTGGTACAAACAAGTAGTGAAACCCCTATAATATATATAGTCATTACACACAGAGGGAACTTTTTATAGTGTTTTTGTAGGTTAATGTTGATGATTATAGCTACAGCTAAGGGGAACCCAAGATTCATTGTCTCAAAAAATTACAATAATTAACCTGAAACACCTGCAAAGGCTTCCTGAGTGTTTAAAAAGGTCCCTTAGGGTCCTATTACACAGGCCAATGGAGGCCCGATCAGTACTGTAAATTAGCATCGATCTGCTAGATCAGCGTTCGTTTACTGGGACTATTACACAGCCTGATAATCGTTTAGCAAGGACTGCACAGACATCATTACCGATGTCCTTGCAGACCTTGCTTAACTAGTATACATTACCTATCCACGCTGCAGGGCTCCTCCTGCGGTCTGCTTCTTCCTGGGTCCCACGCACTGCAGCTTCAGAGCGGCCTGTCTCAGCTGACAGGCCGCTCGGCCAGCGACTGTCCGGGACTGCCGTGGGCAGCGATTGGCTGAGCAGTCTGTCGGCTCAGACAGTCTGCTCTGAAGCTGCAGCGCACAGGAACTGGGAAGAAGCAGACCGCAGCACACACTTTTCATTTGTCCCAAAAAAATTTTTTGGTCTTGTAGAAGTTCTTTTTCTTAGTATACATTCTTATATAAGTTGTTGTTGTGTTTTTTTTTTTTTTTTTTTTTTTTTTTTGCTTGGCTGTAACCATAATCATCACCATAAATGAACACTAGAAAAAGTTCCCTCTGTGTGTAATGCCTTGAATTGAATTAATGAAGAAAAAAAAACCTTTTTGATAATTTAATCTGTTGCGATGATGTTCTAAAATGTCAGCCACCATGTCCTTAGATCAGGGACAGGGAACCTTTGCCCCTCCAGCTGTTGCAAAACTACAATTCCCTTCATGCCTGGGCAGCCAAAGATTCCCCGTCCCTGCCTTAGATACTTTCAACGTGACGGTTCCCCATCCCTGCTTTAGATACTCTCCCTATCCCTGCCTTAGATACTTTCCACCTGAAGGTTCCCCATCCCTGCCTTAGATACTTTCCCTATCCCTGCCTTAGATACTTTCCACCTTAAGGTTCCCCATCTCTGCCTTAGATACTTTCCCTACTTCACCTTCCCAGGTCTGCCTGTGAGATTGTTCAGCACATAACGTTGTGGTTTGCCTATAATATCGGCTCCACGTGCCTCCACCTAATGCTCGCTGGTATCGGCCGCACGGACGTTCACGCACTCTTTCCCATGTCGGGGTAAAACACATTGTAATTTTATAGGGAGACAATGGCTTCTAACACTTATTAGGTAACCTTTCCAGTGCAGGGCCAAGTCTCCTATCCCCTTACCTTACATGCGCCCTTCTGCCTTTTATTTGGTTGTATGGCGTACGGCTCGTCTGTGTTCTTTGTGAAGTGTTTGTTGAGATTAGACGTGTCTGTAACCAGGGCGCCCTGCTAAATATGAGCGGCCGGAGACACAGCGAGATAACTGAGCCACACGCTGAAGTGTATTCAGGACTCTGATGAGAAGGTTACACTCTCATACAAGTTCACAACCCCGAGCACTAGGGGGGAGATTTATTAGACATGGTGTACAGTGACACTGGCTCAGTTGCCCCTAGCAACCAATCAGATTCCACCTTTCATTTTCCAAAGAGTCTGTGAGGGATGAAAGGTGGAATCTGATTGGTTGCCGGTGGCGACTGAGCCAGTCTCACTTTACACCATGTTTGATAAATCTGCCTCTGCCTATTTTTTATTCTTGTGTCTTACAAGTAAAAGTAGTTATAGTTAAAAAATAACTTTTGCTAACCAAACCCATCATACCACATAATACATAGGAATTTTAAAGAATTTTTTTTAAGCTT